>NC_137193.1:9933932-10056432 GCF_960531495.2 Zeus faber | reverse complement strand
GGGGCCAAACAGAGGACGGGGAGGCGGGGCCAGAGGCAGGGGATCTGGGGAAACTGTCGTAGACCGCGTACCGTAGTGAAGCACGGCCCGAGTACGGCCGAGGCAGGTCGAAGAGCGCAGCCTCAGCGGAATCGGACTCGGCCTACAGTGGCGGCGATGATACCGATGTTTAGGAATGACAGCGGGTACTACCAGTATACGACATGTCACATACACTATTGCACGTTACGGTACTCTATCCCTGTGAACTTGGTCATAACATGCTGTGACGTCTCACACTGTCCTGCTGAGTTCTGCCGCTGTCCCGCTCTGGTGGCGGAGGGCCCGGTGTTCACACCAGAACAGGAGATGGCGACGGTCAACATGGCAAGAGCAAACGACGACCGTTAGACTTGGAGGTTCTCAGTGCTGCCCTACAAGACGACGGCGTCGTTCGGAACGCCGGTCCGCCGTGAGCCACTGCGACAGCCTCTCCACCGTGGACGGGGCGCTGAAGACCAATGAGATGTCACCGAAACAACCGCACGGGGCTCCGCTTGAAAGGAAGAGCGAGAGGGTGGAGGAGCTACGATGTCAATGTGTGCGGTTAAGGCTGGACAGCGATCTTTGGCGTCAGTGGCGTCAGCATGTGTCTCTTCTCAGCTCTTGTATGAGTATACGCTCGGACCAGCCGGGCCAGCGTGGCGGTACCATGAAAATGCGATACGATGCGCTCATCCCTGACTTACAAAATAATGTGGTCATTTGGCACAATTTCAGTTTTCACCGCTCCCTTCTCGTCAGGGAATGGTTCGCTGCCCGAGTTCCTTCCACCCTATTCAGCCTTCCTCAAGCCAACGGAACAATTATTTTCAGCGTGGAGGTGCAAGGTGTATCGCCGCTAGGCCCCGTGCTCAGTTATGCTTCTCGAATGTGTCACCCTCTCTTCCTGGTTGGTGGCGTTCTCCAGTCATCCAGGCCGGTGGGTAATAAGCAGGCTACCATTTCTGTTTGTATCCTATTCTTTTAATCTTCTCGAGTCAATACCAACACAGCAAGACAGCGTACACATGAAACTCCACGTAAAATCAGGTGTAATTCGACGAAGCGCTGTGGCCTAACAAGGAGGAGAAACAGATGCCCAAAGACGCTGTTATATCTAATGTGATGAATACTATAATAACTGTTTTTTTTTTTTACTCTATGTGTGTTGGTCGAATCCAGAATGATTTGGTCGCGTTGATCAAGACGTGTCATGGAGCCATGCTCGCACTCGGATTCCGGAACATGTGTTGCCACGTGCTAATAAGTAATTCTACAAAATGGCTTCAGTGAAATTTCATTATTTAAATGTGTTTGAAAAATTGCATATTTAACCATTCAGCATTCAACCAAAGCAACATGAAATTAATTAGTTAATGTACATTTTATTTATTGGTACCCAAGTGAAAAAAAAGTACACTTTTCCATACTGAAAGTATATTTTTATTTTTTATAAGTTTTATAAGTGTGTTCAAAGTATATTTCTACCCATTTGTACTTTTTAGTCAGTATACTTGAATTGTACTTCTTACTTATTTTGACCTACTAATTTAAAGTAAAGCTTTAGTCTTATTTTATTAGACTTTTTTTTATTATAACATATTTTTAGATATAAGCTCATTTTGTGATTACTTATTCTATTATTACTTATTTTTTTATCATTACTTATAAGTGACGCCAAGTGAAACAAAACCGTGTTCTTTACGGTGGTGATTGGCCTACACCAGTTTGCAAGCCAAACACAGCCACAGTGAACAGAAGCGCTAATGTCCATTTGCATTGGAGAGAGGAGCTGTTTGCCAGATGTAAGGCGATGTGAGGCAATATCATTTACATAGCCCATAAATGTTTTAGTTACTGTATTGTTCCCGTGGGGGGAATATTTCTCAGTAAATAGCACCTGGCACGACCATGTACAGAGATGGAGCAGCAATAAGCCACATAATGCATCAGCCCGGATCATAACAATAAAGACACAGGCAATGGAAAAACAACATTGTTAAAAAAAAAAATCTATTTGTAGGTAATTTGAAAAGCACTTGGATTTGGTGTAGTTATTTAGTTATTTATTTCATTATTGTTAGTTGTATTATTATTATTATTATTATTATTATTATTATTGTTGTTCTTATTATTATTGTTGTAAATATTATAATAATTTAATTAGTAGTAGTCGTTTTATTTATTTATTATTATGTATTATAATTATAATTATAATTATAATAATTATTATCATTATTATTATTATTATTATTATTGTTGTTATTATTATTATTATGACCATCAGTTGTATTTATTATAACTAGTTTTATTTATTATTATTATTATTATTATTATTATTATTATTATTATTATTATTATAAGTAGACAGCAATTGTAGAGTTCAGTGGAGAAGTGTGTCTAGAGAATGTTTTATAGATGTAGAGACTGTATGTCTGAACAATACTAACATAATGTAGTAACATTGGGATTTTGTCAGCAAAATATTGTCAGACATACAACACCAACAGTAGAAGGTGACAGGGATTGTTCTAGCTTTCAGCAGAGCATTATCAGCTGTAATAACATACCTTTGTTTCCACAACAGTCAGTTCAGCAGTGTTTCAAAATGTAATTTGTTGCTTTGATCCGGCTACAGGGGCAGAGGGGGGAGTCGAAACCAACCACGCGCACGACATCGGCGGATATGTTCTTGGCGTGCCATTACAACATCGTCAGGCCACCGGGTAATTTTCACTACCAGCCTTGGTCTCCGGGCGCTTTTAACCTAGCATTTGCGTCGCCGGCTTTCAAAAGCTTACCTGCCATCGAACCCCCTAGTCTGCCAACACTTCTCATCCAACAGCTTAGCTCATTCAAATAAAGCTTGTTCGTGTCCTCTAACAACTTGATTCAAGGAACAGGACATGGATGGGAAAAGCAGGCCCTTAAACTGTGACGGCAGCGCTGGAACACAGTGTCTGAACCACCGCTCCATCACCACATTCAGCCCTGGTCGCTGGACACTTTTCAACGCAGGCTTGTGTTGCCCATTGAACCCTCAAGGCTGAAGCTCTCTCCCAACGACTTGGCTCTTTGCGCCTGAACCATCATGAATGAAACCCGGTCGGCTTCATGTTCCACCCTGGGTTCCGGGCGCTTTTGAATGCGCACGTGTTGCCGGCTTTCAAAAGATCACCCGGCATCAAAGGTTCGGTCCTCCAACATTGAAATTCTCATCCAACAGCTTATCTCTTTGCAGACATGGGTGGAAAATGCAGGTGTTGAACTTGTGACGGACGCGTTGGAAGGCAGTGTCTAAACCATCACGGCACTGGGCCTCCTTCACTTTTGGCCCTGCTCTCCAGGAGCTTTTAAACACAGCTTTCGGGTGCTGCCTTTCGGTGATGCCACCTCTTTTCCTTCCAGGTTGGAGTCTCAATTCAGCCTGTGAGTCACTGCAGTTATAGTCACAGACAAACAAGCAAATGACTCTGTTGCTGGCGTGACTCCTGACTCCTGAGCCCTTCAATATCGTATTTAAAATAGCATTTAATTTATGTGTCCCACTGCAGCAAAAGCCGCCATTTTGCGCATTTCTTAAATGGCCAGGAGCAGCCAAATAAATTGAAAAAACCTTAGATAAACCTTAGAATATTAGATTTTTAAAGATTTGTGTTCCTTTGTGTTTTTTTTATATCTCTCAACGTATTTTCAAAACCGAGTTTGATTTATAAATAGTAGAAAAATGTTAAACCGTGGAGTTAAATATTCCCGTTAGATTACATGGGGATACGCAGTTCACTTACCGAGATGCTGAACAACACTGAACAACGCTGATCCATGGTTTCCTTTAAAATGAGCGTCCAGGTGAAGATCATTCCTCCACATTCCATCTGATGTGAAGTCACAACGTGAAACCGCTTTGGTAGAATTCAACCTTTAAATCGTACTACTCTTACACACACACACACACACACGGAGACATCACTGTGGAGGGGGCTTGTCACTAAATCTAAATCATATCTTGGACCTTAATCTGACCAATGCGATAGATCCAAGTCAGTGTAGGCAGCGCGTACTGGACTTAATTTATCGCGATGATAGTCAGTTCTCCGACAGCGACGCGGAGAACGACATCGACGCTGAATGTGATATTACTCCGGACTTGGAGAACATTTCAAACAGCGGATTTCAACCTGAATGTGGCGATGAAACGGAATATTTTCAAGAACCACCGGAGGGGACCGACGATACGCCCGTTGATGACGGGATGAAGTCCATTAAGGTTGGTAATTTAAAAAATAAAATGAAATAATTCCACTTTAATAAAACATGTATATTCTTACTGTTAAATAAAAGCTTTTTTAAAAACAAAAATAGTTGTGTGTTGTTGACGCTGTTCAACGTTCCCTTAAAACACAAGAAAAAAGCAGTGATTGCCCCATTCAGCAGTATGTTAAGTAGCCATGAGGCTTTGGCTACCCCATTTGCATTCTGGGAGTTGGTGAATGAAGCAAGTGTGGGCGAAACTTTGAAGGTGATTATCTCAGAATCACAGTTTGCCACACCCTTCATCGTCATTAACAAGTCATAGCTTTAAAAATATTTGATTGATTTGCACACGTGACACCTTGTTTGGAAGCTCTGATTCTCCACTTTCAAATGGTGCAGAAAGAAAACGTCGAAAGCCGCCAAATGACCCTAAAGTATGCGGTGGGTCACATATTCCTAATCTTTTTCTTGTCCTACTGTCTTATTCCAACTGATTGAATTGAGTTTGAATGGTTCAGTTAGAATTCTCATTTAGCTTTGCTCACTGAAAAGAGCTTCCTCTAATAGTTAATGTTCACTAGCCATGCTTGCGTTAAGTGAGGTGGAGAACGACATCAAATTGGTCCTGTCTGGGGCCTCCAAATCACTCAGACTGCCCCTGAATAAATTAACATTAATTTTAATCAACATATTTTCAATAAAATCGCTGTTGAAATAGGTTGGTTATATGTCATAATTTCTGTATATTCTATTTGAAACTCTATGATATAATAGAAGTCGCATATGAAATACTCAAATTCACATGATGCCTAATATGCAATGTGGAAAATTGCCAATACTGCACTTTGACCAGAAAAGCCAGTTTTATGAGCCAGACTTGAGCCAGACAGCCAGACAACAGATAAGAAGTTATCTGTTGTTTATCGGCCTAAATGTGAATTGTATTCACATACAATTAGTGTTTTGCAGGCTCCAAAATAACCGTAAAAGGAAAATTAAACAGGAACATTTGTCATGCTGTCTCATTGCTGTTTTCCACCAAAAAGGTCACGTAAGAGTTGAATTTGAGGGTATGACATTTTCTAGCTGTACATGAGTAAGTCAAATGTTACATATTTTAGATGAAGGGTTCAATGCTGAGCCTATTTAATGCTACATGACAGGGATTCCGCAATCCCAGTCAAGGGAATTTATGAACTAAACTAAGACAAAAACATTCGTAATTTTAATCAGATGTATGTGATTTCGACGTGTTTGTGTGATTTTCTCTCTGGTCATCTTTCGCTGACCAATGCTTCCTTTAGCTCACTGGAGCCGTAATCTGGTTTTGTAGTGTGGCCCGGTGGATCCTGCGGCGATGGGGCAATTACGGGCGGAAAAAGTTCTGATTTAATGTCATTGGTCATCTGAAACTCTACCAATTATCCTTGCAAAAAATTTCCAGCACAAACGGTGTCCAAGAAACACTAATAGTCGGCGATCTTGGAGGTGTGATATATCCCGTCGCTAAGAGTGACTTTCTTAACTGAATTAAGCCATTCACTTGGTGTCATTACCTCTTCTAGTAAAGAGACCCAGGAGAGAAGGCCTTCAAAAAGTTTGAAGTTTCATTTATTTTTTCTCTCCCCCCTTTTAAATCACGCCGAGCGGCGCTTGAACAGCGGGGTCCGATTCAAATTACCGTCACCACCTTCCAAGACGCCGTGTCTCTTTTTCCTCAACGCAGGACGACAATGAGAGGAAATAAAAGGAGACAGGTCATTGAGATAGACCTCTCAAGGCTACGCTGACCCCCCACCGCTCTCTCTCCTTTGTGCTCCAGAATGATTAGAAAGTATAATTTTACCGTGTCCTCGTCTGATATTTGACAGGGTTGTAGGCGGACACACTCAGCCGAGCTCTCTCCAAAAACTCTTGATTTTTCTCTTCCTGACTCTTGTGCGCTCAGTCGGGCGGTAGAAGAACATACAGTATCTTCTTTTCTGCAATATGCACTGGATGTCTATCGTGGCCGAACATCAAAGGGAAGCTAAAGGAAAGGGGCGATGGTACATTCCCTAGCACATGGAATTTCGTTCGCATGTCTCCTTTTGCGATGCAGGGCGAGTGCAAGCCAACGACTGATAAGTATCCTTAAAGGTCGTTGGGAGCACCCGGCAGTCTAGACGTGAGACGTGGAGGAGCCGTGGTGGAGGAAAGTATACAGTATGAATACTAAGACCCTGACACACTCGTCCAAAGATGCCTTTCCACCTCCAAGGGGCTTGGGAAGGTCATTTGAGGAGCGCCTTCCAAATAATTATTTACATATCGCAATGTGTCATCTCTGTTAAACCGATCCCTACCGTTCAGGAGCAGTGGACAGCCACGGCATATCACCTGAGACCAACTCCAGACCTAGAGCCAGTACCTTGGTCAAAGACGGTAGCAGGAGTGTGTCATTACTCAAGTCAAGAGAAGTCAAGTCATCCTTAATTGTCGTTCCAGCCATATACAGTGCAGTCTACAGTGGAATGAAATTGCACATCTCCTAGTCCTTGTTGCAATATATAAAATCTATACTCAAGACATACAAGACACGGCTGGGGCTGCATGCCCAGGACTATACATAGTGCAAATAGCTAGACAGTGCAAGTGTAACAGACATGACATGACGTGTCAATACAGTAAAAACATTAAAAAGAAAAAAACACAGGACAATGTAAGACAGAACAGTAAATACACAATAAACCTAATAGAATAAGTTAAAATGTACATAGTAATAAATAATAGTGTGTAAAGAATGGTATAGCAGCATGGTGTGGTGGGTGGAGAAAATCCCTGAGAAAAATAGTCCAGAGGAAATGTAGTAAAAGGTATTTCAGTGTAAATATAAAATAAGTGGCTAGTGGGGGAGGGGGGCTGTGTTCCTTAGGTTAGGGTGATACGGGTCGAGGGAGGCAGCAGGGTGTTAAAGAGCCTGACAGCTGGGGGGAAGAAGCTTTTGCAGAGTCTGGCAGATCTGGCCCATATGTCGCGGTGCTTTTTGCCAGACGGCAAGATGGAAAAGTGTCATTGGGAAGGGTGTGCGGGATCCTTCACTGAGAGAGAGTAGTGAGACAGCTGGTCAGGACGCTCTCGATCATGCCCCTGTAGAATGTTGTGAGAGTCCATTTTAGGTCATAGGTAATGTGCACACCAAGGAACTTGATGCTTTTGACCTTCTCTATGGTGGAGCCATTGACACACACACACACACACACACACACACACACACACACACACACACACACACACACACACACACACACACACACACACACACACACACACACACACACACACACACACACACCATGAAATGTCTTTCCCACATTTATCCCATCAAGGCTTGTCCTTCCTCCAGGGGGCCAGCCACGAGCGGTGGGCAGGAGCCGGGGACAAACTTCCGTGTCCATTGCTGTTCAAATGATGTTTGTTGTGCATGTTTTTGGTGGGGGTCCTTACTGACATTAAATGGAGGAAACCCCATGTGAGCACGGGGAGAACATGCAAACTCCACACAGAAAGGACCCTCATCAGGGGATACCCTCCGGAGAGTAGTGCTAACAGCGACAACCCAGTCAAACCCAGGACCTTCTTGCTGTGAGGCAGCAGTGCAATGCACTGTGCCACCGTGCATAAGAGGCTGTGATCGGTACAGCAGATTTCTAGATGCTCCACTTCCTCTCTGCATGCTAACTCATCATTGTTGCTGATGAGACCGACCACCGTTGGGTCCTCAGCAAACTTGATGATGTGGTTGTGGCTATACCTTGCAGATCAGTCATGGGTCAGCAATGTGAACAGCAGTGGACTGAGCACACAGCCCAGGGGTGAGGGGAGGAATCGAGAAGGAGAGACCGGGAGATGGGAGTGCACGGAGCAGCAGCCAGAAACACACAACACACCTATCCTGCTTTTCTTCTCGAGGTTATCCAGTTTATTGTCAAAGGAACGGACATTGGAGAGACAAATGATTGGAAGAGGTCTGCTGGGGTAAGCCTTTAACCTAGCACGGATCCCGGCCCACTTGCCGCGCTTCTGTTTTCTATCGCACTGCCTGCAACGCCTCCTTGGTCGGGCACCTGTGATAGGCAGCGCCGTGGTCTCTGGGCCTTGTCCTGCCAACAGGCTAAGGCTGCCTAGCATTTCCATCCTGGAGGTTAGGATGGAACAAGCATTGTTCTCAGATTTCCAGCAAGATCTGGTGATCCCAGACATATTCAGAAGTGTTCCAGATGCACACATGATTCGAGAAATGTGTGCAGGAAACAACATTCACCACATTAACTACACTTAGCACCATATTTTGGGACGTGGAGAGGCCTCCTCGTCTATACGCACCACCATCTTTATGCCATATCCTAATGGGACATTCTCGCTGTTTGGCAACGGCTCTAATCAGTAGTCGAGCCTGCATCTACTGTTGTGTTGTGTTGGCATGGATACCACCCTACTGGAGTGACATGCCGGCACCATTCCTTCTATTGAAATCAATTGAAGACTGTTTGGACAACAGGTGTCCCCACCACTAGAGCTTCCATAACCCCTTCAACAGCATGGGTTGTGGTGGTGGTATGTAGTAACACTGTGACTGGGTCATTTGGACCAAAACTTTTCTTTTTCCAACACCCAACAGAGTGTCATCAAAATTATATACATTTTTTATCTTGAGTCCAAATCTACATCTTCAAAGGAGTAGATTTGGATTGAGAAGGGACTGAGTTGTCCCCGTTATGCACGTAAGAAAAAAAAGAAGTCATGTTCATCTAAAATAAAAAGAGTGTTAGGGTCACACTAAAAAGGTATCCCTGTGTTTCGAGAATAAACACGGAATTCCGCGAGGGAGCCCCCACGCGAGGAATGTTTTATGAATATTACGGGTTCTAAAAAAAGTGTTCAGCGTGCTCCGTGTCACTTCTTTGTTACTTCTGCGCATGCGGGTCAGTTTGGGACCACATTTAGGCCACATTTAAAAAATAATGTGAACAGTCAAACAAAGAAATTGGATCTGAGCAATCAAATCAGAATTGAGCATGAACGCTTGCAGTGTGATATGTGCTATAAGCGTCTACTTGGCCACGGTTGGCAATCAACGGAAGTACGCAGTGCACGCAGGCCTTGGGGCGAAACTCACTAAAACGATAAGTGCGGGTATTGGGACAGGGCCTTTCGTTTTCTCCTCTATGCCTCCGATTCAGCCCGAGGTGCTATTGTGTATACATCTGGCTGACTGAAGACCCATATACTGTAAAGCAATGAATAAATGCATATATCCTATTCCCGATCAGTTTTTGGTTTTCAAAGCTGTAATTGTGATAAATACTCCTAAACATATCATGATATTCTGATTTGGAGTTAGGAACGTGTCCATGGCCAGCACAGCCTATGGCCATCACAGCTCAGGACGGGGGTTGAGAGGGGAGTCGAGGGGAAGAAGTGGCTGAAGTGACAGACAGAGAGGAAGGGAGAGGGACAGACAGACAGAGAGGCTGGATTCACGCCGGAGGCCAAGTGACAGAATCTGATCTGATAAGAGCTGATAGTGTGGCGAGGCAGTCCTGCCGTCTCTCTGGACTGGACATGGTGAGGACGGCGGGCATGCCCAAATTAATGCCATGGCGTCCAGATGAAGGTTTGAATTTTCAGTGTTTTATTCAGGGATGGCGAGTTGTACATTTGCTTTTCTGGGGCTTTAAAGTCTGTGTAAAGGAAATTCTGAGATTTGTTTCTCAACACATTTCGATGTTGGAAAGTAATTGTTGAACACACCTGAAAAGGCTGAACAATGTTGTACTGAATTGTGGAGTTAGATGGTTATACTGTTACTTACCATTTTTGTGTCAGGATTCTTTGGGCGGGTCCAACTTCACTGGAGCCATACTTAGCTGTAGTTTAGCTGTTTTTTTCACACAGACCTGGCAACCCTGCCTAACACTATATAAAAACTAGAGCACATTAGCATCAGTGGTTCTCCCGCTCAATTTGTCCCACAACTCCCCCTTCGTCCCGCAAATGCATTTTCCCTGGATGCCGGAATATACGGAACAGCTCGGTCTCCTTATTCAAATTTCCGATGAATGATGAGATGAAGAAGGGGATTGATTTTGTGAAGTGCCACAGTGATGGAGAGCTGAGGATCACCACCAACACCCTCCTCTGCAGTGAACATTTACACTGGGTAGTTTTACAAACTTTCATCGGACACAAAAGAAATTCACAGATAATCAGCTGTTCCTGGTAAATGGGGCCGAACCGACTATCTCCCTCCCGGCCCTCATCCTCCCGTCCCACCGACATGCGGTGCCCTCCTCGGCAGTACGCGCCCACCAATGAGTGTAAGTTGCCTTGTGTGCTCATGTTATATTTATCATATAACATTATTTGGTGTGTAGAATTACCGAAATTTCCAGCCACATTGCGGGTTTGTTTTTCATAGGGTTCTGTAAAAAAAATTACCGCACCGGAGCAACAGCCACAAAGTGACGAAAATATTCTGTATCTACCCTGAGCGTTGTTGCACTGAGGTAAATTGCTTATGTAAATTGAGACAAATTGAGAGAGAAAGACATGGAGGGAGAAGAGGCAGGGGGAGTGAGAGAGAGAGAGAGAAGAGCGAGAGAACGTTGTGCAACATTAACACCCGCTGCAGAAAAAAATTACATCTTTTCAAATAGTTCTCAGCACCTACCAAGAAGGTGGATGCCATTGTTACAGAAATTAAAGGGTCGCTTTAATCTGCAGGTTGTCAGTCGGTGGTTTTGAATAAAGAGGCAGACAGACACTGGTTTTTACTTGTACAAGGGTCGGGTCACGCACTCTCGAGCAGCTCTCCGAGTCGAACAGTTTATTTTTCGGGGAGTCAGAGAATATATGGTCAGTTCCACCTCACAGATGTGTAGGTGCAAGATAAGGTAAACTTTATGGCAGGAAGATTAAGGGGAACACAACCTAAAGAGGTATGTGAAAGAATTAACCCTGCGTGCTGAAATAAAGGTCGTGACTGAGGCTGTATGAGGTTGTGTTCTTCATTATCTGTTTGCATATACAGTATGTTTATGTGATTACATAGATTTAGATATACTGTTACATCATATTGTTACACTATCAAGGACTGCAAGAAGGTCAGCGTGCGTCAAAAGAGCATCAAACATAACCTTTACTGGTCAGCATCCGGTTCATCCAGTAGAGAGGAAACAGTGGCAAAGTGGACTTCTCCTCTCAACCACGTCCATGTTCACGAAAATCCACTCTTGTCCAAGATGCACTCTTCCCCAAGCTTGATATGCCACTATTCAATAACAGTTATTTCATTTAATTAGAATGCTGTTATATACTCTCGATTACTATGCACTCATCATCTTTTATGTATTTGTTATTCTCTTTCCCCCTCTAGCAACAAAGGCCACCTACAAGCTGAAGAAGGCGTAAATGAACAAGCATGTTCTCATGATGTTAAAAAGCTGATCCCTCCATACCAAACATCTGCCTTGGAGGGGTTTCCCGGTGTGATTCTGCGGCTCGCACCGAAAACGTGGCCTTTTAATACTTAGGGATGCTGTGCAGGTAAATTGCATAGTAATCATGTTCAATATTGTGCAGTAATAGGGCTCTAGAGTGCTACAATTTCACTTGCATATTATGTGAGTGGAATCCTGCCCAGTGCCACTTAAAACATTTAATTTGGGAATATACCGGTTTTACATATGACTTGTATATCTGCTGCCTTTTTTATTTGCTGTTGGAAGTATTTATAACTTCCAGGCATTGGTACCACCAATGTAAAATTTTAGTTCCTAGCCCTTAACTAACTATTTTGCAGTAATCCCATACAAATCCTTCTAATTTCAGGCTTTTCCTGGCCGCATTGCATTTCAATGAAAACTCTTTGCGTATCCAAGCGAGGACTGCAGCAGGAGACTGCAGTTCCAAATTAAATTTCCCAATGCCCAATTTCCATGGTGCATACCAAATATACCACTGGTTTGTTTATTCTCAATTGTCTTATGCAAGTTTTCATCTCTGTACTAATATATGCATGGTTCCAAACACATTTGTCCTGCTGGCGAGATTTTGGCACCACCTGGATGACAAGGTGTAGGAATACATTTGCCAGCATAACAAAATTATAAACAAGCAGTAAAGACAACCTTTCTAATTGCAGTTACTTTGGTAACAGTTTGTCAACAGTTGAGACCACATTAATTACTCAAACTATATGCTATGTAATGTGCTCTCTCCTGTGTATTAAAATAAGTTACAGAGCTTTTGGACCTGTGCTTTGATAAGGTCATCCATGACCCGACAACCTTTGTGGCTGAGCTGAAAGCAGTGGCTGTTCGTTGATTCCTGTGTTCACAGTATGAACGAACTGAGAGGCCAGATGCAATTGCCAGACATTTGTCCAGGTTCAGCTGTCCAGGTCAGGTGGGAACAGGTCACACAATGTAACCAAACCCCCATCTAACCCCATAATCCCTTTCCTAATCAGCTGCTTTCTGCCAACATGTCACCATCTCCACCATACTATTGTGGCCCTTACTCAAAATGTTATCTGGACAATATATACATTACTCCAATGCTGTTCCCTTGTGTATTTCACAAAGTGAGCAGTGCAGTAAATTGTCACAAAAACAAACACTTCACAAATGTATAATTTTCTGTTGAGAAAAAAGCCTGGAGGTGTGTAACAGTGGTCGTGACGACCGCCTTATCTCTTTATTCCTTTTTCCTGTCTTGTTTTCTTTTTCCATGGTAGTCCAGATTAGAAAACAGTGGTTTCCCCTTGTGCAGTTATCAGTGTCCTCCTCCAGTATATTTTCCTGCTTCTGTGTTGCTGTGACTTACCTCATGCCTCAGTCCGTCCCTGCAAGAGAGCTCCACCAGCCTCCTTTTCAAAAAGCAAGTTGTGACACACGTACAAGTCAGAAGCCGTGGAAAGCGAGGCGGCATTCGGACCAGATTGAGCTGTATCAGCGCAGCTGGTGTTACTTCAACAACATGACTGGTGCTCCTGCTCGCCGAACCTGGAACAGCCGACCATCTCATGCCCATTCTTCCTCCCCTGCGAATTAAGCATGGTCATCATCACAGCCATTTATATTCCACCAAAAGTGGACACCCTCACACCACTATCGGACTTATATGATGTGTTGCGGGGACTTCAAAACAAACATCCTGATGCGGCTTTGGTGGTGGCTGGGGACTTTAACAAGGTGAACCTTAAAAAGGTTCTGCCTAATTTCCAACACATCACGTGTGCCACCAGGGGAGAAATAACTTTGGACCACTGCTACACACATACAAGAACGGATAAAAAACCGTCTTGATCCCTGCTTTTGGGGAATCGGACCATGCGGCCATCTCATTGCTTCCTGTTTACAAGCCTAGCATCGTACATAGAAGGTAGTGACGGGGGACGTAAAGCAGTGGTTGGACCAATCAGAGGCTGCGCTACAGGATGCTCTGAGTGACGTAGACTGGGACATGTTCCAATCAAGTTCCAGTGATGTCAGTGAATTTACGGATGTTGCTATGGGTTTCATAGCCACGATAGTGGACAGTATTGTTCCTAAGGTGAAAGTTACGATATTTCCTCACCAGAAACTGTGGGTCGATAAAATCCATCCGCAGCACTCTGAATGCTCGCATGGCTGCTTACAATGACGGTCCCGTATCCGGCAACATGGACAGATGCAAAGCGGCCTCCTATAAACTGCAGAGGGCGGTAAAGGACGCTAAATGGAAATACAGAGACACAATGGAGCTACAGATCGATCCCAGGCTCCTCCTGCTAGCATGCTGTAGTGTCCTTGAGCAAGACACTTAACCCCTAATTGCTCCTGATGGCTGCGTCCGTCGGTGTTTGAACAATTGTAAGTCGCTTTGGATAAAAGCGTCTGATAAATGACTAAAATGTAAAAAATGTAAAAAAATGGAGCAACGAGACACCAGACGCTTGTGGCAGGGGCTGCAGACTATCGCTAACTACAAGAGCAGCTCCCCCATCCAGCCACGAGTTGAGCGAGTGGGGATGAGTACGCACTCTCAGTGTTTGGCATGACGTCAGGAGCGCTCTGATGCATGTGAACACCAGGAAAGCTGCGGACCCAGATGGCAAGTACTAAAGACCTGTGCTAACCAGCTAGCTCCTGTGCTCACTAGGATATTCAACGCCTCCCTGGCCGAATTGGTGGTCCCGTCCTGCTTCAAGAGGTCCACCATCATCCCTGTGCCGAACAATGCCTCTCCAGCCTGCTTGAATGACTACCATCCAGTGGCCCTCAACTCGGTGCTCATGAAGTGCTTAAAGAGGCTGATTAAGGATTACATCTGTGCCTCCCTACCCCGCACCAGTGACCCAATGCAGTTTGCATAACGGCTCCCCCCCAGGGCTGCATCCTCAGCCCCCTACTGCACTCTCTGTACACACATGACTGGGTCCAGCTCCAACACCATCATCAAGTTTGCTGACGACACCGTCGTGGTGGACCTGATCGCTGCTGACGACGAGAAGGCCTACTGTGAGGAGGTGGCTGATCTGTCACTTCCGTCCCAGAACAACAACCGCCTCCTGAACGTCAGCAAAACTAAGGAGCTGATTGTGGACTTTAGGAGAGGATTACAACCGAGGACGCACGCGCCATTGATGATTAATGGGACTTCTGTCGACAGCGTGAGCAGCTTCAGGCACCTGTGTGTCCCCATTACAGAGGATTTAATATGGACTATACACACGGACACTCTGTTGAGATAGAAGAGGCAGCATGTTTACCACCTCAGGCAGCTGAAGAAATTGAGAGTCTCAGTGAGGATCCTCAAGTCCTTTCTACTGTGGAGCAGTGGAGAGCATCCTGACAGGCAAGATCACTGCTTGGTTTGGGAACTGTACTGCTCAGGACAGGCGGGCCCTGCAGAGGGTGATGTGTTCAGCCGAATGTACCACTGGAATTACCCTCCCCTCCCTGCAGGACTTATACACCAGAAGGTGTAGTAGCAGTGCATTGCACTGCTGCCTCACAGCAAGAAGGTCCTGGGTTCGATTCCCGCCTGGGGCGCTGTTGGCACCGTGCTCCGGCGGGTTATCTTCCAAAAACAGGAGCCTTTCTGTGTGGAGTTTGCATGTTCTCCCCGTGTTCACATGGGGTTTCCTCCACCTCACGTCAGTAAGGACCCCCACCAAAAACATGCACCCATCATCGTCTGACCAGCGATGGACACTTATCACCTGGTCCCCGTATGCTGCCCACTGCTCCTGGCTGTGCCCCCGGAGGAAGGACAAGCCAGGATGGGTCAAAAGCAGAGGAGCCATTTCACCGGCCACCATCAAGCATGTGCATGTGTGTGTGTGTGCAAGCATGTGTTGTGGAGTGTCGTGTTACGATTAAAGACTGTTTCTTCTTTCAGAGCACGCAGAATCATGAAGGATCCTCACCACCCCAACAACGGACTGTTCAGTCATGCAGTGAGGACAGAGAGACTGAGTGATTGCTTGTGCCTTTGTGATATGATGAAATGATTGGTTTCTATACGCACTGATCCTCAAGATACTGTAACGTGGTAGACCCCTCCATCGTTTATTTTTACACATCACTAATATCACATTTACATTTACATTTAGTCATTTATCAGACGCTTTTATCCAAAGCGACTTACAATTGTTCAAACACCGATGGACGCAGCCATCAGGAGCAATTAGGGGCTAAGTGTCTTGCTCAAGGACACTACAGCATGCTAGCAGGAGGAGCCTGGGATCGAACCAGCAACCTTTACATGACTAGACCACCAGCTCTACTGCCTGAGCTACCATCCCCATGTGATTACATAAAGAGTGCAACTTTGTTCTTGAGTCCTTAACCTTACCTGTTTTTGAAAGACAGGCGTGCCATTTGATCAACACAAATGTAATTTCTACACATTCCAAATCAATAAAAAATATATCACTGTCTAACTTACAAAGCTCCTTCACCTCCAGCGGCCCAGGGTTTGTCTGGTACATGTTCAGGGCATTCTGTAGGGAGTAGGGGTTCAGACAGACAGGCTCAATGCTTGGATAAAGAGACCGTGGCTCTTCAGGAATGTCTCCACATTTATTCTGAACCTGTTGGATTATGTGCGATAAGGCTTTAGTGCTAGAGATCTAGTACTGTACTGGTTGTGTACTTTTAATGATCATTCATCAAGATACATTTGTTTTCTTCACATCAAGCATTTAGCTCTTTGCAGCAGACATTCTCATCCTCTGTGGGCATTGTCCTGCATTCTCCAAACAGTAGGTGCGCCTGTACAAGTACAGTTTAATTCGCAGTGTGACTAAGGATTGTCAACCATTTGAGTTGTCAGTTTTATATTATGAACAATCGGAGAGTAAAGTTATCTAAACAGTTTAGAGCATATTATGTTGCTCAGCTTTTGTGTTCCACATGACCTTCAGCAATTCACACATAAAGCAGTCAGAAGACCTGCAGGTATATGTAGTTGAATGAAACTGACAATGTACAATGTGTAAAATTTTACTTTAGTGTAGTCTGAATAATATTGATAATGGCGGGGTTTCTTGCACCTATATTTGGAAAATATGCAATAAAACTAAAGACATGATCGCTGCTAGTTTGATCTGTGACTATACAGACTATACAAATAAAACTACCTGGTAAAGTGACAAAATTGTTATATAAATGTTATTTATTGAAAGCCTAACTTTATTTGGCTAGGTTGTGCTAGTCAGTAATACATATTTCTAACTTTCTAATTTCTAAGAAAAAAATAACCATTCTATTGCAGACTGAGAGGAACGAGGTTGAGTGTCCTCTGCCTCCAAATTGGATTTGTCTCTAGTGGCTCAAACACGCATGGCTGTTTTTAACTGGCCAGGGAGTTACTGCTACCACATAACTCTACGATTGTTCACATTTTACCACAGAGCAACCATGACTTCAACACTATTATTAATAATATAATTACTATAATGAGGACAAAGGTTAAATTCAGGCCTGGCGCCAGGATGAAGGGACTGAGGGGGCAGTTAAGAATGGCGAAGGGGCAAATCTTTTTGTAGACTATAGGGCTGCCGTCGGGGCGTCTTGCCCCACAAGTTGCCATGCGTGACGTGGTACGGGAAGCACGATTGACTAATTTGAACAAACATTCCAAATAATAATTACAGCGAAATGAATCTGCCCTGAGGACAATTTAACTTTCTTCATCTGTCCATTGTCTGCATGCGAGTGCCTTGAAAGCGCTCGCAAAAATGATGTTCATGCACGGCTGTTTAAGTTGTGTGCATGGCTCCTCTACATCCTCCCGTGTGGATCTCATTTGCGCTTGCGGATTTTGGCACTGATATGCGATAAGATCGCTTCAATTTGCACTAACAGAATATACAATCCATCATGACTTAAAAGAATGATATTGGAAACGGCAATTTACTTGGTTTTACAAATTTCGTTTGTTTATACAATGTAGAATTGTAAAATATCACTTCCATGAGGCTCTTCTCAGCAGACAGATCACAGGCAATGAACTTGGCCACAATCACCACTCAAATGATGCGACGCTGTGATTGAATCTTGCAGTGGGAGTGATTTTTTTTTTGCAATTAATGTTTTATTTAAAATATAATTGTTTTTAACATTTTAAGATTTGAGATTGGACCAGATGCCAGCGGGCAAGCAGTTGAAATGAGTGGGCACAGCCGGTCTGGCCCGCCCCTCACGCCGGCATGGTTAAATTCAAGAAGAAGCACGCTAAGCTGTCATTGGGTTGAAAGTCATTGGAAAGGTATTTTCGCAGTGGGTTATTTTTTTTTGTTTCAAATCAAATATTTTATGGTCACGATTTATCTCATAGCTGGTTGGCTTGGTTCCAGGCTTAAAAATCTTTATATAAGATATAGGATTTTCTGAAACGTCAATGAATGGATGAATGGGAAAATAACTTCAGGAACTGGGGCCGTTCTAAAAGTATATGAATCGGCACTCGATCGCTCTCCCTCAACAACCCAGATGTGTGAGACGCACTGAACTGAAATTGAATTGCAAGAACTGAAATTAAATTGAGAGAACTGATTGAATTTTCAATGATCCAATACAGTTTTAGAGCAAATGTATTAAATTTCTTAATATTGCATTCATTGCGTTTCAGGTTTATTGGAATTCAGCTCCAAACGACAAATTCTATTTCAAATTATGCTATTCACATTCAGTATTTCAATGCAGTTGTTCAAGTTAAACAATACAGATTTAAATTATTTCATTCAAATTCAGTTTTTTAATGCAATTAGTCAATTTGAGCAATTCAAATTCAAATATAAATTATTCAGTCTCTAGTGACACATATTTTTGCCCTATGCACGCTCCAATTTAGGCAACCATTTGAGGAGACCATTAAGCTTCATGAGGTCAGTAGCTTAAAGTAAAAGGGTTTAGGCTTACACAGGGCAAACGTCAGCAACAAGGTATTTGCCTTCCAAAGGAAATGGCTGACCCAAGTCATAGCACAGACCAGATAGCGCCTGGGCAGGTTCTGTGAATCTGCCACACTGTGAAAATAGAAGTTAGAAAAACAGCGGGAAAATTGTTTGTTTTCCGTCACTTACCATGTCTGTCTTTAAATGTTTCTGGGTCGCCACGTTCTGAGGACTGTTAGTGTGTTTCAGCTAAACGGCAGCTTCCTTTTAATGAGGATACGCACAAAACATGCTGCCTCTTGCACTCTACGGCTCTCCTCTGAACCATTTTTCTTGTCATCTTCTGCAAAAATGACAATATACAATTTCTCCCCACAGCATAGAAAAAATTTTAATGAAATTGCTTCTTTCTCTTTTCTGTGCAGCTTCATTGTCTTCTGCTCTCTTCAAAGCGGTCGACATTCACCTCTTGTACAGTGCCAAAGCATTAATTTCAGACGGTTATTATTAAGATTGATTTAAAGTGACGATAGGGCTAATTTTCCTGTCTCCCCAGTTTCATATTTGGCTTTGCAGAGCCAGCTCGGGCCACTTTCAACAGCAATTAGCACAAGCGATCGAGGGCTGATACAACACTAGTGCCTGTCAGGACAGAAATGTCTCGTGGAGGGAGACACATTTTCCAACCACAAAATTTTGCAAATGGATTTGCATTTGGATTTGCGCACACCTGTGTGTAGGATGTTGTGCAGAGCATTCTCACATCCATTAAACAATTGATTAATCCATCAGTCTATCAATCTATTGTGAAACTGCCGAGTGCTGTCTGGCACAATTACAAAGCATTTATTGTTCAACTTCGTGCAACCTTAGTTTTTAACGATGGCAAAACCTTCAAAATGTTCTATCATGATTCCTTGATGACACAAGCCGTGGATTGGTAATTGGTTTCCTGCAAATGCCCGGTGGACACAAAGCAAACGCTTTGTGTCTTTCCCACCTGGATGTGACTGAGAAGGAAGAGAATGCCTTAATGTTGTTCCTCTGCTGGAGCCATTGACACTTAAGCATATTATTTGCGTATTTTACTGATGTGATTTGTCTCCTGTTGTGTGGGGATGGTGTGGTTTGAGCAGCCACACCTGACCTGGGTCTTGGTAATTGGGGTCCAGGATCAGAGTGGCTGCAAAGCTGTTGCTCGTTGATTGGTCGAACGGGAAACAGGTAAAAACCCCCATCCCCACACACACACAGGAGAGGAGCCTTTGTCATGACATGCTGTCCCTCTGCTTTGGGGCTTGTCCCACCCTGCCGCCTCGGTACAATAAACTTGTGTGCGTGTGGCAGACAAAACCGCCACATCTATAAATGCTGTTTGGGAGTAGTTGTCTTCGGATTATATTCAAACAGTGGATTGCACGTGGCAGGTTCATTTTCCTTTTACTTTTAATGGCTTATGTCGGTAGTTCTCTAAACCTTCAGCTGACACTTGAGTTTATTTTACTGTATATTACTGTATGTATATGTCTTTTTGTGACCTACTCTTTTCCCTCACAATATACCTGCTAACACGTTTGTTGTGTGACCACCGTATCTTCCCTATAGGGGCTTTGGGTTGTGATAACAATCTAACTACAGTATATCTAATCATAGAGGGAGGTATAGTGAGTCGTCTGGTTATCCAAAAGTTGCCGGTTCGATCCCTGGCTCCTGCTTGCATGCTGGAAGGTCCTGGAACAAGACACTCAAGCAAAACCCCTCAACTGATCCGTGTGGCTGTATCCATCAGTGAATGAATGAGTAAGTCACTTTGGACAAAAGCAAAATGATGATGTAAAAGACCATACATAGAATGAGATAAGGTAGACAGATTCATAAGGCTTGCATAGAATAAAATACTGTATTTTACCGAGGAATTTATCAATTAATTCATTAAAAATCCGACAATGTGATTTCCTGGATTCTTTCCCCCCATTCCGTCTCTCATAGTCGAAGTGTACCTGATGAAAATTACAGGCCTCTCTCATCTTTTTAAGTGGGAGAACTTGCACAATTGGTGGCTGACTAAATACTTTTTTTGCCCCACTGTAAGCACTTTTTTTAACAAGTAAGACAGGGGCACACAAGGCCATCCTGAGAAATTCCTGCCCTAAAGCTTTACGCAGCGCATTGTGCTTCTATACAGGATGATAGTCCTTTATTGTTTCATCGTTTAATCAGTGACGACTGACAACTTCACCCCTTTGCCTTTATCAGTGGGCTTCCTGTAACGTTCACTGGTACTGGCAGGTTTGAACCCAAAAGCACGACAACGAGACAAACCAAGTTGCAAGGAGAGTTCAGTTTACTTAAGTCCACAGGCAAGGTCAAAACTGGGAGATCAGTCACTCTGGCAAACAAATGGGGCGGGGCAGGCAGGAAATCCAAGGTCCAGAAAGCAGACCCACCTGGTCAGAAACAGGCAGGTCTGTAAAAAAACAGGAAGAAATAATGGTGGAACGCTTGGCGAAACACACAACACAATCTGGCGGTGAAGAAAGGCAATGGGTATACTGGTATACTGTATATGCTGAGGGACAAATGGAGAAATGAGCTGCAGGTGAGGAGATGGGCGGGGGAACTAGGTGAAGGGAATGAGGTTGAGTGAATGGCATGAGTGACAGGATCTGAAATGACAGGAGAATTAGCGACATGGCAGAATAACAAGTACCCAGATACAGTACACTAATAGGGGAATTTGTGACATTTCCTCCCCGTTCGCTGTTCTCGTGCTTGAGACTCTTTGACATTGAGAATGCACATGCAATTTGAGGAAAACAGTTTGCAACCCACAAACCCGCATTAAGGCTCGCTTTCTATTACTTCACCTCAACTAAGCGGGTGGATGGCTTGCATCAGCCATTTAATCCGTTCATTAATTATACATGAGGCCTTGCTGGAATTACAATAATTGTTTACCAATTGGAAAGCACCTTGGGCGCAATTAATCTCTCCAGGATGCCGATACAGGAACAATGCCTTTCAGTACGTCGCGCCACTAATTTATTTAGCGGTGCAAATTAATGCTTGCGTCCCATATTGCCGATTGCAACGTTGCACACGTCGACTTCATCGCCCAGTAGCCGCGAAATGGAAAACGGTCACGACAGGGAGGAAAGATTGGTATAAAACAGAGCAGGAGTTCAGTGGGGGGTTGTGACAAAGTTCAAGGGGGGCGATTTTATATTATCTAATTTTGATTCTGATGAAGGCGAATAAAAAATGAAGTGAGGAGGGGGAGAGGGTGTTGCCCGGGGAGTAGATGGAGAAGGGGCTTTGTCCTCAAAGATATTTAAAGGCCAGTCACTCAGGGAAGGGGAAGGGTGGGTTGTTCTGAAGAGATGACAATGTGAACAATGACACAATAAATGACGGGAGTCCAAAGTTAAGGCAACGAGTGATTAAAAGAGAGAGAGAGGGCGAGAGGACAATCAATGGGTGCAAGTTAAGTCCTGGGAAAGCAAGGCGTTCCGTGTGGCTAATTGTACAGTCACGTTTTCGAGCCCCGCTGAGAATAATTAAGGTCAAAAGGCAGAAGAGAGGGAGAGAGACTTGTCGATACCACCAAGTGTTGCCGTGTGATTGGCTGTCCCAGGGGAAGACCACTTGCAGAGAAGCAAGGGTCTCTAAATCGGTCGATGGTGCTGTGATTGAGTAACAGTGTGTGTATATGTGTGTGTGTGTGTGTGTGTGTGTGTGTGTGTGTGTGTGTGTGTGTGTGTGTGTGTGTGTGTGTGTGTGTGTGTGTGTGTGTGTGTATGTGTATGTGTGTGTGTGTTTGTCCGAGAGCCTTTGAGTGACATCTAGGTCTTTTTCCCATTGTTGATCTCACTTTCACCTGGGAAAGGCATCGATCCCCACAGAGCGGGCGCCCTTTGCATCCTAATAACGAGCTGAGCTTGGCCGATAACACACACCAAGCAGGGTGGCGGTGCTGGTGTCCGCATCCGTGGCCATTTTCCGCTGACTCATCTCATGACTCAGCTGAAACATGAGATTTGCCGGACCTTTGACCAGGGTCCTGCGTGGTGTCCCCTTCAGTCTTCCCCTTCACTCCTGCCCCAGACCTCTGGGCAGGAGCGACGGTGAAGCTCATTGTCAATCTCCCTTGTGGAGCAATAATTTCTAAACTTTGGCTTCATCGGTTTGTTCTTCCACCTTATCAGGTCACCCTCCACCACCAATGATGCAAGGATGTAGCTTTCACTCAGTTAGGGCACCTATGTTCATCCCTGACACTGAAATAAGAATAAAAAGGAGAAGATACACTTTATTGATCCCGGTGGGAAAATTTGTCCAGGGCAGTTTACTCATCTTTTTACGATCTAGGAGCAGAAGCATGACGCCCAACAACCGACTCCAGGTCTAGTGGTAGATCTAGATCTAGAGCCTTGGTCAAGGGCATCGGCAGGATGTCTAACATGAACATGCATGTCTTTAGGGTGGGAGGGACCTGGAGTGAACCTTTCTGCTGTGAGGCAGCAGTGCTAACCACTTGACCACCATATTTGAATGTAAAGCCCCTTTCCCACTTGCACTGAAAGCCGTAAATCTACTGGCAATGTTCCGTTTGGGCATCATTTGGGAAAGGGATCCGGTCTCAATGTTCCGTAAATTTTCCCTTGAAGTAGTATAATTTCCAGTAAATTGCCAGTACAGCTGTGAATGGAAGTATGTGGGAATGGAAGCAGTGACATTGCTATAAAGTAGTGGCGAAGCCAAATCCAAATAAAGCACAAATATCGGATTTTTACAAATATTTATTTCGTACAAATATATATATATAAAAAAATAATAATAATTATATATATATATATATATATAATATATTTTATATATTTTTTATTTGTTTTCTGGAAGGAAAAAAAAAAATCAGCGAAAATGGCAAATCCGATCCGAGCCGTGGAGCTTGGCTGCAAAGACTAGAAACTGAAACTTGTCCAGAAACATGGAGACAGGTCATTATATTCTTAAATGTTATTCTTTTTATCCTTAAAAATGCCAGTTAGACCCTGGACATGTCTTTTACAGTCAGGGGTGCGGTTCACTTGCAGGCTGCATCGCCGCTCAGAGCTGCAGCTAGCGAACGGACAGGGAGAGGTAGAGCGGTGGGAGAACGTTCCTTCTCCGGAGGCAGAGAGTGTAGGACAGGTTAAAAATGGTCACACTGATTTAATAACCTTGTGTTTAGGGTTTTTGCGTCCAGGGAAGTGGGCTCTGTCCCCTCAGCGTAGGTAAGAGTCCGTGGGGCTGGGAGACGGGGAGCGAAGCGCTGGTGTAAAAGGTGATTCTGTTGCCTGGTCTCGCGTGGTATTAGACACCTCTCGCGTGAGCACAATGTGATGTATCCGTCATCTTAGTGGGAACAGACTCCATGCGGAAATTTTCCTTAAAGGAGGCTATGTGGGAATGACTACCTGCTGCCTTTGCAGGATATTTTTTTATCCAGCAATGTTATGGATTCCATGTGGGAAAGGGGCTTAAGTAAAAATAACTTTTCGGACATGGTACCTTGCCATAAAAGCCATTAATGTGGGCAGTGCTTGCACAGATGATATTTCACCAGAAACAGTATGTCACCCTGATACTTAATACATACTAACCAAGCATACTACCCCTCCCTCCGATTGTCTGTTTGTGTTCTACCCTCCCCCCATTCAACTCCACTATGACGTAACTTATGGAAGGCTTTGCTAACAAGGACTTTGCTGCACTATGGGTTTGACTTCTACTGACAGGTTTGACAACAATTCTTGTACAATTGGAGGCTTACAATGCATGAGATCAAGAGGTCAGGCCTATGCAGGATTTTTGTTTTGTGGAGAGGAATTGTGTGTATGGTCAGCTCGTGTTGTGCTTTGTCTTATTGTGAGAAAGTCATGAGCATGGAAGCCAAAATGAATGAGTGAGTCGGGGGGCTGATAAATATGGTCGTCCTGCACTCAATTACAACGGTGATTACTTTGAACCGTTGCTACGCACATGCACAGCTGATTATAGACATATAAGGGACAGAGTTTTAACAAAGACTATGAGAGTTTTTTTTTACTGGTATGTCTCGGAATGCTGTTATCTGGAGCATTTGATTGGACACATGCGATCAATATTGCGCCGTACTGTAAGTAGACTAGGCTGTGTGTGTGTGTGTGTGTGTGTGTGTCTGTGTGTGTGTGTGTGTGTGTGTGTCTGTGTGCGTGTTTGCGTGTGTGTGTGTGTGTGTGTGCGTGTTTGCGTGTGTGTGTGTGTCTGTGTGTGTGCGCGCTGCAATGTACAACTGCCTTTTAATGAGCAAGTTCAAATACATCATATAAAACAAATATGAGTGCACACAAGTTTGCAAACACATACACACACACACACACACACACACACACACACACACACAATTAAATCTATTAAATCCTTCATCAAGGGCTGAAAGAATTAAGGAAAAGCATACATGAAAGAGTAAGCAAAAAAAGAAAAAAGAAAACGTGTGAAAGAGAGGACGGTGCGCCGTGGTGTTTCTACGTGCCAACTAAGATTAATGATGATAGAGAGCGAGCGGTGGGCGCCGGGGGGTGGGGGTCTTTTTTCTTCCTTCCTGCCTTTCTGGAGGGGAGGAACAAAGTGTCGGGTATAAAAAAGGCGGTTGAGGAATAAAGGAGAATGATAGACTTGGCAACTTGACGCAAGGAGACAGAGTCATCGGAAGAAGAGACGGGGGAAAAGGCGAAGGGGGGGACAAAAAAAAGAGACGAGAGGAGCAGGGCATAGCTGAGGGGAGGGGGGGGGGCGAGGAGGAGAGAGGGAGGAGGAGCAAACAACGCTTCAACTCTCTGTATGCGAGATGAAACGTAGGGAGCGGCGTTCCGGGGGAAGGGGACCACTCCACCAAGTCTGGAGTCGATCCTGTCATTTTTCACTCCGTTTAAAGATGGGTCAAGAATGCTTTCGAGACAAACGACCGCGAGTTGCATCACGGCGAAAGGATGAATGTTCAAATCTGAAGTATGAGGTTTTTCTTTTCCTTCCTTTGGTTAATCTGTCCCTGACTTTTAAGTCTTTGGCCCTCAACAAAACAGAAAGATGCAAAAAAAGAGAAGAGCTCTTCACTGAAAATGGGAGGAGAAGGAAGTGGTGCGGCAGGCTCAGAAGTCAACAGCAAAAGTAAAGAGTCGGGGCGGCAGTGAACTCGAGCGTCAGATGAACTTTCGGTCGTCGCGTAGCAACAGCCACGACTTGTGTGGCTGCGAAACCGGGTTTCTCGTTCAAACATGTGTGGGCTGACCTCCGAGACTTTAAAGTTAATCTCAGAGTTATCTGTTAGAACGGTATATTAATATAATTTCATATATAAATTTTTGAACGAAAGTAACATGTACTGCCACTTTTTAGAAACACAATCAGGCTTTATTGGCTAAGTATGTAAACACATACAAGAAATTTGACTTTTTTTTCAATAACTCTCTGTAGGTGCAGAACAGTAAAAAAAAAAAAAAAAATCTATATATATATATATATATATATATATATATATATATATATATATATATATATATAAAAGAAAACCAAAATAATATTGACATAAAACTACATAAAACATAATAATACAAACATAGCATTTAAATACAAATATTTACAATATGTGCAACCGGGCAAGCAGCAATTGTGGGGAGGTAGAATGTGCAATGATAGTGGTAGATAAATACATGTTAAATTATTGAATATATAGAGTGGGTGAATGAATGAATGCACAGGTGAGGACAGGGAAGGGGATAACTCTGTGGACAGAGTTATCTGTTCATCAGGGAAACTGCCTGGATGTTCTCGTGCGGTCCACTTCTGTCCGGATCTTCCGCATCAATCCACTTCCACGCCCTGGTGCTGAAAAGATCATGGAGGTTGATCATCAGGTTGACTCCAATGATTGTTTCTGTAGTTCTGATGGTGCGCTGCATCCGTTTGAGGTCATTTTTTGTGGCTGACCCACCCCCAGACTACCAACAGCTCCTGTGGCAGGTCGAACCTCCCGAGCTTTCCACAATACAGTGTTACAAAGTACTTCACAAGCAGTCAGGTGGCAACAAACCAATCACAAAATTAAAACAGACAGGCAGAGTGGCCATAGAACAAACGTAACAATTAATGAAAGTCTATGATGTCCATACAAATGCAGAGAAAAACAAACAGCTAAATATAAATTCAAAACAACACCAACCAAAAAACTGAGATTTGAACAAAGAGGACATAAAACAAAGCTTCATGAAAGGGCTAACCTGTAAAAATTAGCTTCCAGGAGCTGCTTAAAACAATTAACAGAGTCAGGCTGTTGGATACAAGGCCTAGATGAATGGATCTGAGTGACCAGGGGCTGGTGGTTTCCAGTGGCCTGGGATAGGCTTTCCCAGGGAGGCTGGACAGTGTGATCCCTAGATAAATTGGAAAACACCCTCCCTCATCTGCCAATCCCCCTGAAAATATGTGTCAGCCATGGCGGACCCGACAACATCCAGAGCCTTTGCCCCCGCACAGGTTCCTAACTACCTCAGTGACTTGTGCCAAGGAGAGAGGTGACAGAATCCAGTGCCAAGGAGATGGATTCTGTGAGGCCATCAGACACATGGAGTCGCAGGTGGATTGTGCAAAAACAAGTGGATTTGCCAGAAAACGTAAACAACTGAGGAGGATAGGTTGAAAAAATAAAAGTGCAGGGAAAACATTTACAAAAAGACACCACAAAGACACCCAGAGATACCAAACCGACCTGCCCAAATTTAACTGGAAATATTTTTAAGCAGTGGACTTAATAACATACGTGCATACATGTTGAAATGAATTCAAAATAAATACAAAAAAACATGAACCTATAAAGTAAAATAAACATGAAGCATTCCCCTCATAAGGACAAACAAAACAGACTCCTCCGCAGCTCGTTAGTGTCTGCAGCTGTGGAGTCCTTTCCAACAAGATGGCGTCCTACAAGTGTCAACAAAACATTCAAATGTAACTAAAATCCTAACAATGAAATCTGTATACTAAGCTGCTTTCACACATGCACGGCAACCCTGAAATTATCCGGACATTGGACATTGAGGAGTTGTGTGTGTGAACATTGATGACCGAATCATTTGGACCGGACATTAACCGGACTCTACCCAGTCTACCCTAGTACAAAGTCTGCGTAATATCCGATTGAGCGGTATGCGTGAACAGAGCAGGTGATTGTCCTGATAATTCAAAGCGAGCGAGTGGCCGTGTCATGTGTTGATGATGTTGACATCTCTATCCTGCGCCAGTTATTTACCTGCATGCGGATCTTCGTGCATGGAGCATAGCTGCTTCGTACTCCTCTCTGCTTTCCTTTATATTCCTTTCTACTCTTTTGTTTATATTACATCCAAATACATATACATAGAGTATCAACGCAACAAAAGACAAGTCGGTAGCCTCGTCCACCATCTTGGGTGTGCTCAAACTCTGCAGTGTCATTGTGTCATATCCGGCCTCCTGCACGCCCTACCCAGGTTTCTCCCCTCGTCTAAACCAAACAGAGTATTTCCAGGTGGTGTAAACGCTGAGAGTCTGGTTGTGCGCTACATGTGTAAGTGGGCAACTCTGGACAATGTCTGCACCTGATTATATGGACATTGTCTGGAGTTCATGTGTGAAAGCAGCTCCAGATGAAACCTGTGTCATTATTACATGTTTTAACTTTGTGTATATGAGTTATGACAGTACGGAAATAGGGAAAGTATAAAGCCGGTTAAAGCTAAAACTGTGTGGCTGTGGGAGCGTCCATCACAGTTCTGATCCCCCGGAACACTGTGGCCCTGCCTCCTCCACAGAGGGCGTATCAGTTAGGTTAAGAGGTCCCAGCGTGTTCCTTACGCCTCCTGATAAAATCCTCACTTGAGGTCAGCACTTCCCCACGCTTGCTCATGACAGCTTAGTCTGTTGCCTGCTTTGCCTTTCTGAGCTTTGGGATGGTTTGCCCGAACCTCTTTGAGGCCCAAACCCTTCCTCAAACTCCTCCCACATTCTAGCTTCCGCAATTACTACAGCTTCAGTCCTTCTGGCCTGTCAGTACCGGTCTGCCAAACAGGGAGTCCCCCATGTTAACACCATGCTTGAAGGACTCCTTTTTTAGCTGACTGCCTCCCTCACCACTTATGTCCACTGGCCACAGCTCCACGATGCCGGCGTTGAAGGGAGTCCATTGGGACTTCATGTCTTCAGCCTCCTCTGGGATGAGATGGGGTGTGGATTTCCTCCCATCTGGTCAGGGTCCAGCCCTTCCCTGCATGTCCTCAATACCCAATTGGGCTTCCCAAGATTGTCCGGAAGTCCTTCCCACACTCTGATCCAGCTCTGCTACTCTCTTCACCCACAAAAATATATGAACCAGAATATATGGCCCCAGGTCAAATGAGACGACAACATGGTTGGACTTATCGTCGCCAGAGAACGACAACAATGTTGGACTTATCGTCGCCCAAGGTGCTCTGGTATCAAGTGGTGCTTATGAGATTCCTTTTGTTTGAACATGGCTGTTATGGACAGCCTACGATTAGCACAGGAGTCCAATAACAAAGCACCAATTGCACTGGACCTTTATGATTTGCCTTGCGGGTGGCGGAGCCCACGGGGCAGCAGCCTCAGGTCACTTCTTTGGGCTGTGCCTGAACGTGCTACGTGCATCACTCCGTCGCTAGGTACTCGCCTATGAGCTCCACTGTCCTGATTTTAGCATTTTTGCTTTGTTGGAAGAAACATGACTGAATACGCTTATTCATGTGTTTTTTTGTTTATCGTGTTTTTCATTTAATAAACAATTTCAAATAAATAAAAAAAAAGTGTGATCAGGTCAGACAGTGCTGTTTCCACTGGAGTTGATTCTCGATAAACCCAGCTGCCTTGCTGCCAGAAGTGTCTCTTTGCACACCTTCAGCCGACCAGTGGCGGGTTGGGTGTCCGTGGAAGTTGAGGCGTCGCCGGCCGTTCGGTGTCCGTCGGGCGATGGAGGGGGCGGCCGGGGGCTGCTGGTGGCTCTCTGTCTGACCCTTATCTGTGAGTGGGACAGTCATTAAGAAGAAATGTTAACGCGGAACTGATGTGCGACGTCACTGTACCTGAGTCTCTCGGCCCACTGTCGGAGTGTCGCCATTCTCCTGAATATTCATGCAGTACTTGTGAATGCACTCGACGCAGGCACACGGGTGCTCGGTTGTCCTGTCGAGTCAATTATCAGCAAAACATGCTGATTAGTATGCATCAAGACGACAGGTAAAATCCTAAATATCCGCTAAATGTATTTAAATGACAATTCAAACATTGTGTCGGAAAGTGCACAGTTGTTGCTTGGTTTTAATGGCGGACAGCAAAAGGAAGCATTGTTGTGCATATAGAAGAGGTCCGCAACCTGACACAGGCGATCAGCATTTGCAAACACTTTAGTAAGTTATGTTGCAAAGAACCGAGCGCTTGGTCTTTTTCGGCCCATAAATCTCATTAAACATTATTTATACCGCGCTAATAGCTACCGATTTGCTTCATGAAAAGGGCACCCTCTGTATAAAACACAATTGTCTGTGTTTTTTAAACTGTAGGTACAATATTCACCGTGACTTGATTTCTCAACACACACAGAATGAAAATACAGCGATGACTGGCACAAATGTCCTCACTTCCAAAAATGGTTTGGTCCTCACAGGTATAGCAACACAAACACACTTAAACATGTACAGTATGGGTGGTTCATAGAGTCATCCAGAAAAAAAAACTTTAAAAACAAGATCAATTGGGATTATGTACTCAAAATGGCACTATAAAACCTTGGAATCATGAGAGAACGAGATGCATAGAAAACATTTTTTAAATGTAAAACAGCATTTAAGCCTTTCTGGAAATATGAGGACACTATGAAATTATGAGATTATTTATGAGAATATGACAGGTGAACAGTTCTCGTTCATCTCTTGACGAGGTGACATCAAAGGGAGAATTGCACGGTTAAGTTGTTCTGCTCACTGAGCTGAGCTGTGAAAGACTACATGGGTCCTTGTGTAAGAGTGGACGTGCCCCACTGGCTCTGAGCTAGTTCTACCACATTGTACATATAGGGAGGCAAAGTCACAAAGGGTTGTTCGGCTTTCGCGGCCGCTTAACGGTGAAATGCACCGTTTACTGCACTGCCACGCAAATAGCTTCCCGGTGCGCCGGTGCTATTTGCGCGTATTTAAATTAGTTAAAATAAAGGAATTAGCCCCTTTCAATGCAATTGAGCCCCGTTGCAAATAGCGTCCAATTAGAGTGAAATTATTACCGTCTACAGAGACCTGGTGGAAACTGCATGGACAAAAATGTTATTAAAAAAAAAAGGCTCCGCTGTGCTATCGTCTTCAGAGAGCTGGTGCAACTGAAGCGCAATTATAAGGGGTGTTACGCCCAGACTTTCCAGTGACCCCAGGGAGACCCCGCCCCCGCCCCCTGTGGATTTGGCATAGCACTGGGACAAGGATTCTCTGACAATTTTACATTTGCATTTAACACTACATCAAATTAACTGCCGTCCGACAATTAATATATTTAATATTATATTTAATATTTAATATTTATTTAACACTGATAATTTGTACCCCCCCCCCCCCCCCAACATATGGATTATTTACTTTTCCACATGGACAATTGCTATCAGATGCAAAGCAAGGGCAAATTGCACTCAACTGCAAAACTTTATGGTCATGTCTGTTCTGGCATATCATAAGCGTGATAACCTTTGTCAATCGGACACTAGGACTTGATGTGATGAATCACCATGAATTGATACGCAATCCATGGTGCTATTCGCACTGCTGTGTTTTGTACATATGGGATCAATACTGTTCCCCAAGGCCGTCAAGGGGAAATCTGGTTTAATTCCCAGTGCAGTGGCGTAAGTACTGACGGTGCAGCCGCACCAGTTGCAACGTCTGTGCTTACGCCACTGCACTGGGAAGGTGCCTGGTGGCTGGTAGGGGCCCACCGCATCGGTGCGCCAGCGATGAGGCGCCTGTGATCGGCACGCCTCATCCACGCCAACGTGCCCCCTTTCTCCAAATAAAAAAAGTTGTTTTTATTTTAAATGTAGGCTATTTTATGTTACTCTGTTTGTTATTGAGCAAAACAAAAGAAGCACCGTGCGTAATGGGGACACTCTCAACTCTCTCGGACCCCCCACCCCACCCCAACGTGATCAGTACTAATGTCTCCAGCTCTTTTACATTACATTACATTACATTACATTTAGCAGACGCTTTTACCCAAAGCGACTTACAATTGTTCAAACACTGACGGACGCAGCCATCAGGAGCAATTAGGGGTTAAGTGTCTTGCTCAAGGACACTACAGCATGCTAGCAGAAGGAGCCTGGGATCAAACCAGCAACCTTTGGATCACTAGACCACCACCTCTACTGGCTGAGCTACCACCCCCCTCTACACATACGTACCCTGTTCTGGCAAATTCAACCTGCTGAGGTGCGTTTTTTGTCTATTGCTTAATCTTCATGTTGCTGCTGGTGCAAACTAATTAGCTGTTGGGACAGTGTGGCCGCCAGGGGGGACAACAACCCCCTGCATCCAAAAAATCTGCGATGAAACTGCAGTTTTGTCCCAAAGTGACCCGAAGAAATACAAGAAATCATTCACGGTAACTTGTAAAAACCAACAGCGACTCTCGGACTTTGGAGCGAAGCCCGCGGTGGCCGTTCCAAATCCCATTTCACTCCCAGACACGACCTCTCCCGAGGGAAAAAAAAAAGCATCCGCAACTTGACACGCCTGTGTTATTTGCTTGATGAATTCTGCGCTGTGACGGAATGTGCTATGAGTGGTGATCAGGTAAGTAGAGGAAAATGACATAAAAAGGGACAAACGTATATTTAATTCTGAAAATGAGTCAGAGAAACGGTAGATGGTATTCTGTTTTTTAACCTTTTTGATCTCTGAACAGAGTTGTGTCCCCGCAAATGATCTTTGGCGTCCCCACGCGGAGCCCGGCTTGGAAACCGCTGATCGATGATTCAGTTTCTTGTGAATCCCAGGGAAAAAGAATCCCATTTCTCTCTCTCTCTCTCTCTTTCATTTCTCTCTCTCTCTCTCTCTCATCTTCCTTTATCAATCTTTTCCATCTTTCCATCTTTTTCTCATCTGCTACTTTCACCCTCTAACTTCCTTCCGAGCTTTTCCTTCTTTCTTTCTTTCTTTCTCTCCGTTTTTCCGTCTGTCAGGTTTGGGGACTCACATCCTCCCAACCTGTCGAACTTCCTCCCTCCCTCGCTTGCCCCCTCTCGCTCGCTCGCTCTCTCTCTCTCTCTCTCGCTCCCTCTCGCTCTCTCTCCATCCATCAGGGATGTAATTACTAGCCGGCTCTGGCTCCGGCACCTTCCTCGTTCGTCTGCTTTTTTTGGGGGGGACGGCTGCCAGGCGAGGGAGACAAAAAGCAGAGTAAGAATGTGTGTGTGTGTGTGTGTGTGTGAGAGAGAGAGAGAGAGAGAGAGGGAGAGAGGGAGAGAGGGAGAGAGGGCGGGGGGAGACAGCGAGCAAAGGAGCGCAGAGAAAGAGGAGAGTAATTTAAAAGGGAATGAGCGATGCAGAAATGAATTTAGAGTAGGGTTATATGGAGCAGCGGGGCACATCCCGGCTTAGGCTCACAAACACAAGCACTTACACACACACATTCACACACACACACACACACACACACACACACACACACACACACACACACACACACACACACACACACACACACACACACACACACACACACACACACACACACACACACACACACACACACACTGCAGGCCTGTGTGTGTGTGTGTGTGTGTGTAGGGGAGAGGGGGGTAGTGACAGCTGCCAATCAGAGTTGTCTGCTGTAATCGGCGTCTTGGCCGAGACTGATGCAGCAAGTTGGGTGATGCATCTGGGGAGAGGCAGCTCTGGCCTTCCCACACCAATATACATTTTAAGTGGGAACAAAAAGCATGGACGACAGCACGAATACGATATATATATATATATATATATATATACACACACACACACACACACACACACACAAACACACACCCACACACACCCACACACACACACCGTTCAGCCACAACATAAAAACCGCCACTAATATTATGTAGCTCCCCCTTGTGCCACCAAAACAGCTGTGACCCGAGGAGGCATGGACTCCACAAGAGCTCTGAAGGTGTCCTGTGGTATCTGCACCAAGACGTTAGCAGCAGATCCTTTAAGTCCTGGAGGTTGTGATGCTTGTTGTTCCAGCACATCCCAATCAGATTAAGATCTGGGGAATTTGGAGGCCAAGTCAACACCTTGAACTCACCTTATCCTGCTCAAAGATGCCACTGCCATCAGGGAATACTGTTGCCATGAAGGGGTGTACTTGGTCTGCAGCAATGTTTAGGTAGGTGGTACTTGTTTCTGTCGGATCAGACCCGACGTGCTAGCCTTCGCTCCCCACGTGCATTAATGAGCCGTCGGCGTCCATGAACCTGTAGCCCAGGCCTGGCCAACCCGTGGCTCGCGAGCCTCATGCGGCTCTTTGGCTGGTTTCATGCGGCTCTTAAGGGGCTTTCACATGACAAGCGTCAAAAACGCAGAAAAAAAAAAAAAAGTGAGCCATTCATTCCCTATTATGATTATAAAATCGCTATGATGTATCACTCGTTTTCCACCGCGGATCACTTCCTCATTTACTCAAAGCGGACAGCAGCAGGAGTCATTAACGCCTGTTTTATTAGTCCTAATGCCGCGTTTACACCAAAAGCGCCGGGGCGGCGCGCCTCCATACAAAGTCAACGTATAGATGCATTCCAGGCGACTGGAACGCGTCTAACGCGGCATTAGGACTAATAAAACACCAAATAAGATTCGAAAAGCTTTGGAAGTTTCTTTGACATGGTTAGTAGTCAACATATAAGATGGATCGGCCAGTGAATTGCGTTGCGTATCCGACATCCCCGATGAAGGCTGGAGGGTGTGTGTGTGTGTGTGTGTGTGTGTGTGTGTGTGTGTGTGTGTGTGTGTGTGTGTGTGTGTGTGTGTGTCGCGACTCGCGAGCTGCAGCCAGTGTTGCCAGATTGGCCCAATCTGGCAACACTGGCTGCAGCTCGCAGATTTCTACGGTCGCGAGCGGACCGCGAGATCATTTCAGTAGTAAACAATGTGTCAAGTTCGCTCTCATAATGGCGGGGAGAAAAAGCACAGCAAAACGAAAATATGAAGATGAACACAGGACATTTTTGACAGAGTGGGAGAGTTTATATTTTTTTTGTTGAACGTAATGGCAAGCCATTCTGCCTTATATGTCAGGCGTCATTAGCGCATTTCAAAACTTCAAATCTTCAGCGCCACTTCAGCTCACTCCATGCTAACATCGACCAGGAATTTCCAAAAGGGACTGAACCCCGCAAGCACAAGTTGGTCACTTTGAGAAGTCAGGCAGAAAAGCAGATACAGTTTTTCCAAAAATTTACGAAGCACTCAGAGACCGTAACGCTTGCATCATATCAACTGGCTTGGAACATTGCACAGGCTAAAAAGCCATACAATGAAGGGGACTTCGTTAAAAAATGCCTCAGTGACGCTGTTGAAATCTTGTCTCCTGAAGACCACAAACTAAAACTAAGTGTATCAGACATCCAACTGTCCCGCAGCACTGTTGAACGCAGAATATCGGACATTAACACGGCTATTGAATCACAGTTGCACTCTGACCTTCAAGCATGTGAGTATTTTAGTGTCGCATTGGATGAGAGTTGTGACATACAAGACAAGCCTCAGTTGGCAATATTTGTACGGTCTGTGTCAAACGATTGTGTGATCAAAGAAGAACTCCTTGATATTGTGCCATTAAAAGACAGACCCGTGGCATAGATGTGAAAGAAACAATGATGGCTGCATTTACGAAAGCAAATCTGCCCATACAGAAACTAACTGCAATAGCCACGGATGGAGCGCCAGCCATGATCCGATCTGTGAACGGGCTTGTGGGGCTGTGCAAAGCGGACCAAACATTTCCAGAGTTTTGGAATTTCCACTGCATCATCCACAGGGAGCAACTCGTGTCTAAATCATTGAATTTAGACAACGTCATGGAGCCTGTGATGGAAATCGTCAACTACATCCGCACACATGCGCTTAACCACAGGCAATTCAGGAATCTTATCGCTGAGCTGGACCAAGGGCTTCCAGGTGACCTGCGGCTGCACTGCACTGTGAGGTGGCTGTCAAAAGGCAAGGTATTCTCTCGCTTCTTTGAGCTTTTGGATGCCGTGAAACTGTTCCTGGAAGAGAAGGACAAGGACTATCCCGAGCTCTTGGACCTCGAGTGGATTATGGATCTGGCCTTTTCGGTCGACTTGCTGTGTCACATGGACAGACTGAACCTGACCCTGCAGGGTAAGTTAAAAATGCTGCCTGACCTGGTGCAAAGTGTGTTTGCGTTTGTCAACAAACTGAAGCTGTTCAAGACGCATATTCAAAAGGGAGATTTAACGCATTTTCCCACTCTGCTAAAAGCCAGCAGGCAAGTCACCAGCGCCGCCCTAAAAAAAGAAAAGAGATTATCATGTTGGTGTGTGACATTTACAATAAATCTGGCTGAGCAGAGGTCTGTGTGTGTGTGTGTGTGTGTGAGGAAGGGATGGGGTGATGTTCATGTGTGCACATGTGTATGATGTGGCTCTTTGCAGTAACACAGTAAAAAAAGTGGCTCTTAGTCTCTGACTGGTTGGCCACCCCTGCTGTAGCCGGTTCACCGGTTGTCCTTCCTTGGACCACTTTTGGTAGGTACTAACCGCTAAGTACCGGGAACACCCCACAAGACCTGTCGCTTTGGAGATGCTCTGACCCAGTCCTCTAGCCATCACCATTTGGTCCTTGTCAAAGTTGCTCAAATCCTTAAGCTTGCCCATTTTTCCTGTTTCCAACACATCAACTTCAAGAACTGACTGTTCACTTGATGCCCAACATATCCCACCCCTTGACAGGTGCCATTGTTACGAGATTATACATGTTATTCACTTCACCTGTCAGTGGTTTTAATGTTGTGGTTGATTGTATATTTCTCATTGTGGGGATGAGTGTAGACCTGTAGAACTCAATTGTTTTTCAATTTTTTTATCAACTTTCAAGTTTATAACGTACATAACATTACAAATGTCACATTAGCAGTGACATGAATGCTTGTGCCAATGGGTAAGAGTGCGTTACAGGGTGGTAAATGGTAATAATAGTAATTTACAAAATAATACAACAAATCAGGCACTATATACTGTTCAAATCCAGCAGTGAATAGAACGTTTAAGAAGAATGTAATAAAGTGGTAATCTTTCTAAAGGGAATGAGAAATAAAGAGATTAATTCAGAGATTTAAACTGGCAAAATATTAATAAAAGTGCAATAATGTTTGGAAAAAAGTGATATGGCAGCAATTATACCTTGGATAACTTTCCCTTGGTCTGCTAAACTTTCAATTTTGTATCACATTTAGGCAGGTTTTAGCCTGGACCTGAGAGACCTTTTACCCCAACATTTTCAATTACTTGAAAATCCAACTACCATCGCATACCATTATACCACCAACAAAAGAACACTATCACTGCAATTGAGGCCCACCCCTCAGTGAGATCCAGGGCCGTCCAAAGCGTGGCCCACGATTAGGCCTGTCTAAAACAACAAATAGATATGTATATTTTTAAATATGTAAACTAAAAAAGAAAAAAAAAACATATATATATATGTTCTTTATGTGGATTATTTATTCATTTATTTATTTTTTATATGTTTGGGACAGTTGGAGGCGTAAATTGTATGGCTGACATAAATTCTGTAAATGCCACAAATTGTCAGTCAGATACGCAACTGTCAAGCAATGGAGGGACGACGACACTGGCACACTGATAAAAGGCATTGCAAACAAAACTGGCGAGAAGACTTATTTTTCACAGACCAATTCCAAGGCGATCCGTCTCGTTTGCAAGGAATCTATCGCTGTTTTAAGGAGTACAATCTCCACCATCACTACGAAACTAAACGTGCAACTGCTTTTTCAAAGTACCTTGGTGACGCTCGAAAGGAAGAGGCAAGCAAGCTGCTCGCTCAACGCCAGGCGTGCGTTACCCGGGCCGGCTATGAAATTGCAGCATTGGTCGCCAAAAGCTTAAGATCATTCACCACCGCTGAGTGTTATGGAAATGGCCATCGTTATGACGATGCCTTTCGTTATCTGCTGAATTGATGTGCTCCTCCAAGGCTGGGATTTTCCCTCAAATCAGCTCATCACGAAAACACAATAACTCGCCGCATCGAAGACACGTCTCAAGACATTAGTGACCAAATAAGGCCCAAAGCTGTTGCATTTGCAGCCTTTTCAATTGCTTGTGATGAGAGCACCGACATTTCCAACTCTGCGCAGCTTTTGGCATTTGTCAGGGAAGTGGATGAAAACTTTGGAATAACTCGAGAACTGGCTGGAGTAACCACGAAAGGGGTCAAAGACATGTTTTGGCCGATTGAGAGATTAATGGAAAAGAATGGGTTGGCTTGGGAAGGGATGGCAGGGATAACAACGGATGGAGACCCTGCCATGCTTGGTAGGAAACCTGGCCTGGCTACACTGGGCCCCCAAAAAGTCAACGAGTGCAGAGGCAAGGTGGCAAGGTAGCACTGTATCTTGCGCCAAGATCAGCTGTGTGCCAAATCCATTGGGCTGAGATGTGATGCAGGGCGGATGCAAAATGAAAATTGTCAACTGTATCCGCTCAAGGGCGCTTGCACGCGGCCAGTTCAAGGACACGCTGGATGAGAAGGGTGAACAGTATTGCGTTGCGCTACGCCACCAGGAGTTTAGTTTGCTGAGTCGGTGAAAAGTACCCAAGAGGTTTTTGCAACCCGCGAGATGCAATCAAGAGATTTCCTCGCAAGAGAGGGCGGCGACATTCAAGTTTCCTCGGATGAGAAGTGGCTCTCTGACCTGGCTTTTTTTATTTTGTGGATATGGCAGACCTGCTCAACGCGGTGAATGTTCAGCTTCAGGGAAAGGAACACATCATCACCCGTCTGTTTGACCATGTCAAAGCCTTCAGGCTGAAACTGCACCTACTGTACTCAGACGCCATCCGTCTGCAGGTAAAGTAAAGTAACACCCTGGGAGCGTTGCCTCAACCACATTTTTTTGTCCCCTCACTTTCAGGTGTTATGGAGAATGTTTGCTGGCGAGAACGTCTACGCTAGGCATGATGGTTACACGATGTTGCCTGCACGATGAGTGTGTGTTGCCTGCTCATCTCCGCCAATTTGCGGCTCAGTTTGTGCCTCATTCCTAACTAGGATGGCCAATTTCCACAACACCAAAAAAGGAGGACACTTTTTTGGGAGGGGGGGCGGCACAAATTGCACTCCGATCCCCCCTCAGAGGACGCACACGCTATTTTTGATCCAGTGCTATTCATTGAAACACTCGGGATGCCCGCCCCTAACGGCGCCACTGCCCACTGCTACGAGGTGAGATTGGATCTGTGCCTGAAGCCACATGGCTCATTTGGTGACATTTACTTAAGCAATGAAATACCAGATATTTATTTGACACCGCTTTCAGCCAATCATTTGTCAGACCTGAGGGCTTACGGGAATGTATACTTACACATCGCCTATTTTTTATTATTCATTCATTCATTCATTCATTCTTTTTTCAATTTATTTTTAGATAAAGTATAAAATTGGGATGATCTATAGAGTCCGGCTCAAGGCAGCGCTGGTAGACAGACACTTCATTGAAGGTTTCCTTTAACAAAGCACCGTGCATAATCAATATTTCATAGGAGCACCTATCAATATTTTTTATCCTATTGTGGTAATTGTGCTGATGTACTCTTACCTCAATTCGCAGTAGCAAATATATTGCTCTTTAATTATGAAAAGTTGTGTTACGTAGCATAATTAACTATAAATAAATGTCCCTCTGTTCCCTTTCTCCCTCTCTCTCACACACACACACACACACACACACACACACACACACACACACACACACACACACACACACACACACACACACTCCGTGAGTCTCTCCCTCGCGCTCTTTCTTTTCCTTCTCTCTGGAAACCTGGCCCACTTTCCAAGCCTGAGCGAGGTGGACATGGTGGAGGAGGGATGTTCCGAGTGCGAGGTACTCCTCAGTAACCTGGCCCCGGAGCTTGAGGACCTCAGGAGCAGCGCAACTGACTTGGACCTGTTTGCCCGGCCCTTCTCCGTCAGCGTGGGTGCGGCCAGGGACGAGCTTCAAATGCAACTGACTGAGTTTCATTGTGAGCTGTGAGCCGAAGGAGGAGTTCGACTCCCTCCCCCTGAAGGATTTCCACACGTGTGTCGCAGCAGACAGGTGCAGGGAGATAAGGAAACGTGCACAGCTGATGCTCTCCCTCTTTGGCACCACCTGCATTCAGTATCATGAACTTGAACAGGTCCGGGCCCAGGAGCTGTCTCGCTGCCACTCACTTTGCAGGATGTCCTTGACTTGTGTGCGAGTCAGCTGCAGCCATACGTCGACAAGACTTTTGAGAGGAAAGAATCAGCTGCACGTCTCTCAATAGTGGTCCCTGATAGAAGGTCAAGCACTGAATACAGGTGCTCCTCGCTGAACGACCGACCTGTTTAACCACCGTGAGGACTTACCGCCAGCTCTACGACCAGTCTGTAATAATACCACGACCTCTCAGCGTCAAGCATCTCATCATGCATCACTCTTTATACACTATATAGACTATATATCCTGTATATACTATATACACTGTATATACTATATACACTGTATACACTTTATACACTATATACACTATATACACTATATACTATATACACTATATACGCTATATATACTATATATGCTATATATACTATATACACTATATACAGGATATATACTATATACACTATATACAATATATATACTATTTATACTATATACACTGTTTATACTATATACATGATATATACACTATATACACTTTATTTACTATGTAGCTTGAATGTTATTCTCCCTTGTAAGTCGCTTTGGATAAAAGCGTCTGCTAAATGACTAAATGTAATGTAATGTACTATATACACTATATATACTAAATACACTATATACACTATATATACTATATATACTATATATACTATATACACTATATACACTATATATGCTATATACACTGTATACACTGTATACACTGTATACACTATATATACTATATGTACTATATACACTGTATACATCTCATCTCATCACTGTTCTCTCTCTCTGCGTGTCGTTCACGCAGTCTGTCAGTATTCACTACACTAGTGTTTACACTGGCCACGCCCCCTTACCGTGACATAACACAATATATACTATATATACTATATACACTATATACACTATATATACTATATACACTGTATACACTGTATACACTATATACACTATATACACTATATATACTATATATACTACATATACTATATACACTGTATACATCTCATCTCATCACCGTTCTCTCTCTCTGCGTGTCGTTCACTCAGTCTGTCAGTATTCACTACACTAGTTTTTACACTGGCCACGCCCCCTTACTGTGAAATAACACAATATATACTATATATACTATATATACTATATATACTATATAAACTATATACACTATATATACTATATATACTATATACACGCCCCCTTACGGTGAAATTGACCAACTGAATTAACGACCTGGTGCTGGGAACAGAACTCGTGGTTATGTGAGGAGTAGCTCTACCTACCTCTGTCCTCAATTTGAATTGAATGTTCAAGATTTCTTTTTTTTTATCAATCAAAATGAGAGATAAATGTGTTTTTTGTCATGTGGAACCCCAGTACTGATGCTTTGCAGATGAGTCAGTCAAACTGCACTTCTAATAGATGTGTTGCTCTGTTTTAGGGTAGGGTGGTTTGTTAATTGCGCTGAAGTCAACCTGCACTTAAGTTGATCAGCTTGTCATTAATGTTGGCACCTTATGAAAACCAATTTGATTTCTCATGATTGGAAAATGCAGTGAACACTTGTTTTCTTTATTTGACAGCAAAATAATTTGAGACTAAATCAAGGGAACTGGGACCCTTGTACTGTTTTGCATTTTGTTTACAATACATACCTTGCTATCGGCCCTCGGCCAATCATTAAGTTTTAGTTCTGATCCATGCTGTCCTAGCCACAGTCCTAGCACCGATGCAGGATGAGTGAAGGATAGCGGGGTTATCTACTGTGCTGGCCGCCGAACCATCTGAGCCGCTCCGACAATGCGGCGAGCTTAGAAAAAAAACAGAAACTCCGCCGGGCCGCTGGCCAATGACGTTGCCCCCAGCAGCTATGATCACAGCAGAGGACGTCCAGCTGGGGGCCGGAGCCAAACCGGCTTTGTTCAATGTAGTACATATGCCTCAGGATGAAGGAAATTGGCCCCAAATTAATTTAAAAGTCAGCGTGCCAGCCAGGCCTCTCATTAAAGCAAGTGGCGATACAGGTCGACTAAGGTAAAATTCTGCACGCACGCACGCAGGCGCGCGCACACACACACACACACACACACACACACACACACACACACACACACACACACACACACACACACACAGGATTGCGGCCGCTAATAACACCATAAGTTGCGCATCAATTGCACCCACTTTCTGCGTCGTCTCTGCGTGCTGCACACACACGCACACACACACACACACACACACACACACACACACACAGTCAATGGACCGCCACATGACCTTTCTCCGCGCCTGCATTTGTTGAATCTGGCTGCGGCGATCAATAAACATGACAGATTATTTACCTAGCCGGTAATGAACTCTGGCCCGTTATCTGCGGCAGGGAGTCCATTAAAAAATGCAGTATTTACACTAATATCGTGACACCATAACATTCTGGCCTTGGGTGGTTTTTGACCTGACGGTTACACTGAAAGTTATTAATGTCAAGCGTCGAGATGTTGATGTATTGATGCATCTCACCTCGCCCCGTTGACGATTTTCGAGAGAATTGATGAGGGAGTCTGTCACGGCGGAACATCAAATCAAAAAGGAGACACGGGCGTCCACTCTGCCCGACGCTGCACAACCAGTCGGGCGACGGGGACTCTCTGAGACACGGTAGTGGGCATGGGCTCCTTGTGCAGGCACGGTTCAACATTGTTCGCTACTGAAAGCTCGAGTGGACTCAAACCTCCACCCTGGGGCAACCGCCAGATGTGCATCTCCACCTGCAGCTCTCAAACTGCGGTCTGCAAGGCTATTGCAGGTAGTCCGTGGGAAACAAGACAGAAAAATGAAATAGATAAAAATAGAAAATGTTTAAATGCAAATGAAATCGTAAAATCGTTATGGCTCGTTATTGTCTCATACAAGACTGGATAAATAGCGCCGCTGGTGGGGGACGTCGGTTTCAGCGGCACTCCGATGCTCACCGCGGGTAAAAAGGTTTGGCCGGCTCGCGTCGGGCAGTCGAAAGAGAAAGGTGACGGATAATCCGAACGAGAGCGAGTCTGCGTCTACAAGGCACCGACTGCACAAAACAAGAAGTAGTAGATACGAGTAGATACAGCGAGACATACTTAGAAGTGGGATTTACTGTACCAACACAGGCACGGAGAATGAACTAGCGCCAGGATGTGTTTGCACCGGCCTTAGTTGCAGGAGCTGAGGTGCCGTCTCCCCCTCCACCTGGGTTGTATTCATTTATTTTTAGGGTTTGCGTACGAGGTGCTCAGCCAAAGCTCTTGATAACTTGATAATCTGGTGGTGCGCGCCAAGAAGCTACTACTCTACCGCTACTCTTCCTCTACTCCACACTACCTCTACCCCTACTCCAAACTACCTCGGATCTCCACTACCATTCTTCTAGTCTTCTCCACTACCTCTACCCCTACTCTCTACCCCTACTCTCTACTACCTCTACCCCTTCTCTCCACTACCTCTACCCCATCTGATCTCCACTACCTCTACCCCTACTCTCTACTACCTCTACCCCTACTCTCCACTACCTCTACCCCATCTGATCTCCACTACCTCTACCCCTACTCTCCACTACCTCTACCCCTACTCTTCATTACCTGTTCCCCTACTCTCCACAACATCTACCCCTACTCTCCACTACCTCTACCCCATCTGATCTCCACTACCTCTACCCCTACTCTGCACTACCTGTTCCCCTACTCTGCACTACCTGTTCCCCTACTCTCCACTACATCTACCCCTACTCTCTACTACCTATACCCCTACTCTGCACTACCTCTACCCCATCTGATCTCCACTACCTCTACCCCTACTCTCCACTACCTCTACCCCTACTCTCCACTACCTCTACCCCATCTGATCTCCACTACCTCTACCCCTACTCTCCACTACCTGTTCCCCTACTCTTCATTACCTGTTCCCCTACTCTCCACTACCTCTACCCCATCTGATCTCCACTACCTCTACCCCTACTCTCCACTACTTGTTCCCCTACTCTCCACTACTTGTTCCCCTACTCTCCACTACATCTACCCCTACTCTCCACTACATCTACCCCTACTCTCCACTACATCTACCCTATCTGATCTCCACTACCTCTACCCCTACTCTCCACTACCTCTACCCCTACTCTCCACTACCTCTACCCCATCTGATCTCCACTACCTCTACCCCTACTCTCCACTACCTGTTCCCCTACTCTTCATTACCTGTTCCCCTACTCTCCACTACCTCTACCCCATCTGATCTCCACTACCTCTACCCCTACTCTCCACTACCTCTACCCCTACTCTCCACTACCTGTTCCCCTACTCTTCATTACCTGTTCCCCTACTCTCCACTACCTCTACCCCATCTGATCTCCACTACCTCTACCCCTACTCTCCACTACTTGTTCCCCTACTCTCCACTACTTGTTCCCCTACTCTCCACTACATCTACCCCTACTCTCCACTACATCTACCCCTACTCTCCACTACATCTACCCTATCTAATCTCCACTACCTCTACCCCTACTCTCCACTACCTCTACCCCATCTGATCTCCACTACCTCTACCCCTACTCTCCACTACCTGTTCCCCTACTCTTCATTACCTGTTCCCCTACTCTCCACTACCTCTACCCCATCTGATCTCCACTACCTCTACCCCTTCTCTCCACTACCTCTACCCCTACTCTCCACTACCTGTTCCCCTACTCTTCATTACCTGTTCCCCTACTCTCCACTACCTCTACCCCATCTGATCTCCACTACCTCTACCCCTACTCTCCACTACCTCTACCCCTACTCTCCACTACCTGTTCCCCTACTCTTCATTACCTGTTCCCCTACTCTCCACTACCTCTACCCCATCTGATCTCCACTACCTCTACCCCTACTCTCCACTACCTCTACCCCTACTCTCCACTACTTGTTCCCCTACTCTCCACTACATCTACCCCTACTCTCCACTACATCTACCCCTACTCTCCACTACATCTACCCCTACTCTCCACTACATCTACCCTATCTGATCTCCACTACCTCTACCCCTACTCTCCACTACCTCTACCCCTACTCTCCACTACCTCTACCCCTACTCTCCACTACCTCTACGGCTACTCTATTTCTACTTTAACTCTACTCCTACTCTATTTGTATTCTTCCTCTACTCTACCTCTAGTCTACCTCTAATTCAACCTCCCTCTACTCTACCTTCCTCCACTCCACCTGGACTCTCCATGCCCTCGACTCAACCTCTGCTCCACCTACATCTATGCTTGGTTCACGTTACCTCTACTCCAGCTCTACTCTACCCCCCCCTTACTCTACCGCTAATCTGCCTCTACTCTACCTCCCTCTATTCTACCTCCCTCTACTCTACCTCCCTCCCTTAACTCTAGCTCTACTGTACATTCTCCACCTCTACTCCACCTCCCTCCCTTCTACCTGTACCCCGTCTTCATCGACTCTAACTCTACTCCACCATCCTCCGCTCAACCTCTACTCCACCTTCCTCCCCTTTACCTCTGCTCCACCTTCCTCCGCTCGATCTTCCGAAGCTCCCGCAACGCTACCTCAACTCTGCACCTCCCTCTACTTCAACTGTACTCTCCTCTTGCTCGACAGGAAAATACATGATACTTATTGATTGTTTAATTCACCATTATAAATACATAATACAGTATAGAGCTGTGTCCAAGCAGCCCAATGAGCTCACTGAGTGCTGCCTGATTGAGGAGCACAGTGGATGTAGGAAGAGATGGCGGGAGAAGAAAGGGTAACGCGAGAGGAGACGGAAAAGAGGGAGGGAAAGCAGCGAACAGAGCGGAAATGGGAGCGAAAGAGAGACACAAGACGGGAGCAGAAGAAGCAGAGCGAGCCAGGTGAGCGAAACAGTTGTAGGAACGGAACAGGGCAACGTCTCGGAGGGACGTGGAAGGAGGGACGCAGGGGAGGACGGGGTGAAGGGGAGAGGGAGAGGGGAAGAGTAGAGAGAGAGAGAGAGGAGGTAAGTTGGAGCCTTGGAGCGTCGGGGCCGGCGGAAAGAATGTGTGTGAGAGAGGGGCTGGAAATAGCTTGTGTGGAGATCCAGAAAAGAACATCCCAGAGTGGTACCGTCTCCCTTATAGATATTTTATGGAACGGAACGTGTTTGATGCCACTCTTGATGTGGTTTTCTGTTTTTGATGTGAGGGAGATGAAGGAAAGAAAAGCCGGAAAACTGGAAGACGGTAATAGTGAAGCAGCCAGAGACACTGAAAGAGAGAGAATAGATAGAAAACTTGGCCAAAATAACTACATTATATAAATATATAAATATATATGGATGCAAATATACATTCATACACATACATACACAAAGTTTATACTGTATACTGTACACATGCATGCATATATATGTATATATATATATATAAATACTGTGTCTATATATATATATATATATATATATATTGGCGTATTGTATATATACATTAGGCGGGGGTATGGGTCCTCCCCCCGGAAATTTTGAGCGTCAAAAACTTCATTTCCTGCATTCTAGGGAATTTTTATGCCCTAATTTGTGCTTTTTCTGCATCAATTGATGGTGAAAATGTCTTTATTTATGTAATTTCATGTTTTACTGGGGGGGACAAATGCACAAATTCTAAATATTGAGGGGGACGTATCCCCCGCTACCCTTTGAAATCTACACCAATGGACACATATACCGATCAACTACAACATTAAAACCACCACTAATAACCACTAACATTGTGTAGCTTCCCCTTGTGCCGCCAAAACAGCTGTGACCCGTGGAGGCATGGACTCCACAAGAGCTCTGAAGGTGTCCTGTGGTATCTGGCACCAAGACGTTAGCAGCAGATCCTTTAAGTCCTGGAGGTTGTGAGGTGGGGCCCCCATGGATCGAGCTTGTTGTTCCAGCACATCCCACAGATGCTCCATCGGATCAGACTCTAACTCCGCCCATCCACATGATGTAGAATAAAACGTGATTCATCAGACCAGGCCACCTTCTTCCATTGCTCCGTGCTCCAGTTCTGATGCTCACGTGTCCATTGTAGGAGCTTTTAGTGGTGGACAGGGGTCAACATGGACACTCTGACCGCTCTGCAGCTACACAGCCCCATACACAGCAAGCTGTGATGCACTGTGTGTTCTGACACCTTCCTATCACAGCAGCATCAACTTCTTCAGCAATTTGTGCTGCAGTAGCTCTTCTGTGGGATTGGAACAGACGTGCTGGACTTTTTTCACCACACGCATCAATGAGCCCATGGGCGTCCATGACCCTGCCTATAGATAGATAGAAAGATAGATAGATAGATAGATAGATAGATAGATAGAGCACATATAGTCGCTCTCGAGTCAAATATAACAATAGCCAGGAATGATGAAAAGTTACCACTTTCAAAATTCCACCCTTCACGAGTGACTCATTTAAACATTTGTTCAATTTTCAGACTCTTCGTAGGTGAGATTCAGTCGGTGTGACTTTGTGTGAGTGAGAGACAGAAAAGTCGGCTCTGAGTTGTGGATGTAATTCGCACGGGCTGATGCCCATGTGTGACTCCCTACTTCAAATGAGATCCGAGAACTGCCACTCACGGCTAGTGTCGGGGTCGTCACTCAAAAAAACAAATGTATAACAGATCACCCGTTAATTAAAAAAAAAGAAAAGTAATGCCTTGCTTTACTTATTACTCCCTGGAGAAAGAAGGTCGTTACGTTGCTCATTAGATTCCCTTCCCTTCTATTTTGTTTTACCTTTTTGAGTCTTATTTTATTTCTATTTCATTTTATTTCCATTATTCTATTCACTAGCTGCGTTACGTTTTAGGAATCAGTTAGTTTCAGTTAGTTGCTAGGTAGGAATTTGGTTTGCCATTATGTTCGGTTGAGTAACTATTGTGCATAATCTCCGGGTGCGTTACAAAGACATTTCACTGCATATATGTATGAAGGTATGTATATGTAAGTGACAAATAAACCTCTTGAATCTTGAATCTTGAATTACTTTTGCATTTCTCCGCAACATCGCCCGAGATGCATTGTCACGTAATTGCCACGCATAGCCATTAGAGCGTTCCTGGTTCCCAGCATGCATTGTGTTCAGACTTTGAAAGTTATGTTCTTGAGTTTTATTGTTTAGTATAAGTTTTCAATATCGTATGCAAGTCTTACGCATGGTTGTTCTGTGTTGAATTCAATGGTTTTCGTAATCGTTTCTCTTCATGTTGTAAGTGTGTGTGTGATGGGAATTGCAACTGTGATGGACATGCTCTTTGGTTTGATGTCCCCCATTTGATTTGTTCTTGCTTGTTATGTTATTCATGAGTTTCTTTTTGTGGCACTGCGACCAGCACAAGCCACATGGAGGCTGATCTTGTCGGTTTGGAATTGGGGACGCTTTCCTTTGTCGTCCTGAATACAGGCCTGATTACTTTGCAATGTGAGTGCAGTCAAGTTGGAAATCATGTGATTTCTCACTCTTGACCAGGGGGTCCCCAATTTTTTGACTCGACCGCACCGCAGAGCGAGCAACGGGGATGCAAAGTAAAAAAACGTTCCCCTGTGTTTCCGGAATAAACTTGGAATTCCACCCCCGACTCTGGAACCAGCAAGCAGAGAGAGTCACACTGCGGCCCCCGCACCGTGGCCCCCGAAACGTGGCACCCGCCACCATTAAGCATCGTATACAGCGCGAGGGGGGTAAATAAATAATAGACAAACAGAGCGAGCCGGCGAGGCGGCGCCCACACTCCACGCGTTTTATGCATAGCACCTAAAACATCCAACATGCTGTTGGGCAAATTCACAAAGCCATTGCGCTGCTTTTGCGGCCGCTTAACCGGCGGAAACAACAGAAAAAGCAAGCGTCTAATTCACGACGCACCAGGGGGTGCTCCAAATCTAGGCGGCGTCGTCGAGTCACCGAGCCAGCTGCAGACCTAACTGCCACCCCTGTGTGTGGGCAGTGGCGGATGGTGTGATTAATGCAGGCCATCAGTAACAGAAGGGGCTTCACTCCGTTGAGCAGCAGAGAGACTCGTCCAGTGATGCACTCTTCCCCATAAACACACGCACACGCACACGCACACGCACACACACACACACACACACACACACACACACACACACACACACACACACACACACACACACACACACACACACACACGCGCACACACACCTGTCTCATTCATCATCTGTTGCCGTGGCCCCGCAGAGCCGTGCGTATTCTCTCGTCCTCTCTGCTGCTTTTCCTACACACTGATCCTTTACTTCGACGCAGTGCCCCCCCCACCCCCCACACTTCTGTTCTCTCTCCCTCTCCACTCCACTGCTGCACTTGCCTTAAAAACCCATTTACCTCCGCTACACCTCCACGCCACCCCCTCCACCTCCCTCTTCCCTGTCTGCACTCCACTTCTATTTTAACTGAGCTGTACTCTCTCTAAAAATAATGGAATGCCATTTGAGTCATTACTAAATAAATAAATATGAAATAAATCCTGAAATAAATCAAAGAGGCAATAAATAAATGCAAATATAAATACATAAATAAGTAAATATAGTTAAATATATATATATATTTTTTATTTTGAAAGGGTCTTTTTTCAAAATACTATTTTTATTCATTTCAGGGGACATTTATTTTATAATGCCACTTTTATTTATGTAAGGAGACTTTTATTTCACAATGCCACATTGCTTTATTTCATGGTACTTTTATCTCATAATGCCACATTTCAAATACTAATATGCAAATGAATGGGCCGTGGTTATCCTACAGATTCAGAGCCGGCGGAGAGACGGGGTACAACGGCGCTCTCCTTTACAACAATGATGGTTGCTCGGAGCTCGTCCTCAGCTCCCAATGCCTCCTCGGTTGGAGCCCGGGGCCGGCAGGGAGCGAGCCGGTCATGGCGGAGGGCCACTGCCTGGTTACACTTGAACAGCCACGCTCTGTACACCACGTCGGACAGCTGTTCCAGCACAGTGCGAGGGCTGGCACACTGGCTTCCCAGCTCGGGGGAGAGGCCCTTCTTATCTCCCGGGCAGCAGACCCACACATGGGTCCAGGGTGTAACGTCCATTCCTGCTTCGGCTGGGACCCAGCGTTACGCTCTGCACTCCTGCGGCGCTTATGTTTGGAGACCAGCTCCGTACCCCAATGGACTTGGTGTTCGCCCCCGGAGCCGGAATTGCTGGGGGGGAGCCCGGCCTGAGCTACCTCCACAACATCCGTGAAAGGCGGCGGGAGGCGCACGGGTTGACCAGGCGAGTCGTAACGGACGCCAGGGTGCGGCTGGTCAAGCGGTGGCGTGCGGCGGCCCGGCCCCGCTGAAAGGAGTGGAGCTATGGCTCTGACTGACAACTCTGCGGCTCATCACTCCCGGTGACGTACAGCAGACATAGGTACACAGGGACGGAAGAGGAGAGCCCAACAAGTGGAGGCAGGGAAGGTGGAGGGAGCGCGGCAGCGCAGCAAAGCAGGATGAGCAGGGGGAATCGGCCGCTCAAATAGGCCATCCCGTCAGGGCCGTGGAAGTGCGTGAGAGCGCCAGTCCGACAGAACTAGCTCCGCAAGCATCGTCTGTCAGTCTTACTCTCCAAGGCTAAGCCAGTGTTTATTTAATGAATGACAAAGTCTCTCTACCGCCGCCGTCGGCTGCTGCCACAGCTCGCCAGCGGCCTTTGTGAGACGGCCTCGACGGCCTCAAGCGCAGGTGTAAACGGCTGCATCGTCGGTCTGGGGCGAGGTGATACCCCAAATAAATGAGCAACAAGCTTCAAGCTGCATCTTTTTGGAGTTCGCCAACGGGTTCAGTGCGACACAGAAGTGAGTCAAACCCTTGGTCCGTCTCTCTCTCTAAAAGGCTAAAGTTTTTCGGGAAACGGAAATATGAGACAACGGAATGTGTTTTCAACGCCGCCAACGAAAATAGTTCCCCCAGGGGTGCAAGGAGTGTTACCAGGTCAGCGTGCGAACAGATCACGGACCGCAGCCTAACTTGTGATAGTAAAGTAGTAGTAGTCGCGGCAGCTGCACAGACACGCTGCTGTTCGGCCATTATTTCCACCTCCCTTCCACCTCACCTTTATTTCACTCCAGATCCGCTGTGCGTCGCTCCTCCCTCCCTCCAGCTCGTCTGTGATGTTGGTCAGGAGAGCCTGGAGCTGCGAGGGCAAAAGGCAAAAACGTGAAAGAGTGGACGTGGAGAAGAGATGGTGTCATAAACACACAGGCGCCAGCATGCTTCCTGGAGCTGGCCGACGAGCATTTTCGCGGCGCTGTTTCAAATTCCACTGAAAGTGCGTCAATAATGGAAATTTGCTCTTGTGTTGCAAGATCAAACTTGCAAGCAACTAATTCACCCAGTGCATCAGTTTCGGCCAGACTCCGGCAGCTCCGTGATCATCAGAACAAGCTCGGGTTTCTCACTGAAAGGCCAGACTATTATACTGTTTCCACATATCTGGCTTGGGGCGGTGCAGGAGGGACTCGGCGCCCGGCGGGGAGCGTGGGGGCTCTCCGCTCACGGCGGTGCGATCCCCCACACCCGCAACGTTTCATAGTCCCCCCGTGTGGAAGGAAAGTCAATGTCAATTTTGATTTTGGATTCTAATTGGGATATGAAATGATCGAATGATACACGGATATTCCTGTCTATTAATGCACCAGCGCCGGGAATTTTAAGACGTGTCGCATCGCAGTGGCAAGGGGCCAAACTTTGCGGGTGGACCCGCAGAGCCGATTGGAGGCGGAGCCGATTAGACCCCGGGTCTATTGCGGGGTCACTTGACCCGGGTTTTTCCTTTCCCACTGATGACCAATGGTCGTGGCGGGTGTTACCGGGTTTTCAGTGCAGTGGGGAAGGGGTATTAGTAGCGGCGAAAGGTTCAACCACTTTTTTATGTTCAGTTGTCGTTCGTTTTTCCGACCCTTCCTTCGTCTGATTCAGGACTTCCTGGACGATGAACGAGGGTCAGAATAGTGGGCCTGGCTGTGCTGTGAACCGCACTCTCCCAAGAATCATTTAATTCCGTCCAAATTATTTATTTTGGTGGAATGTGAAGAGTAAATCAGTCACTGCGCTTTGCCAAATGCCGAGACCTTTTTTTTTGTTGGCCTTGGGCATTCGTTTAGTCCTCAGCAATTATTTCCAGTCTAAATCCCGCTCGCCTACTCTTTCGTCGGAGTTACCCCCGACCCCCGAGTCATTTAAAAGATTATTACGTTGATTATTACGTTGATTATTACGTTGATTATTATGATGTTAATTATGAGCGTATAGTTCGTGAGTCTTGAACCACTATTAGTTGGCCATAATAAGCAGAGGTCTATTGGTTTTTGACATTACTGTATGTGGCATTTTTAGTGGTTGACGGGGTGGTGGTTGTGCTGTGGGATTATGACGTTGTAAAAAGCGTGCCGTGGCAGAAATAAAGTTGGGGAAACACTGTGATAGGCGATATAACTTAAAAACAATGGTCTCCCTATGAGCAGAAAATACTTAATTCATTGCTCAGTTTTGTGATCCAGTTCCAAGGACTCCTGAAGGAAATTAACAAAATTTACCACGGAGCAAATCAAAAATACATGGCTCTTTATGAAAGAGAAAAGTGATTTAGGGAAGACATTTTCTAAGGATAATTAATGGCCAAAAAATAGGACTTTACAATGTATTTATATATTTGTGTCTATTCCAGTCCTGGAAGAAGCGAGGGCTCCGTGCTCTGCGATTGATAACGCAGAAGTGATGCTGAGTCGGCGCGTTCTCCTCACTTGTGTGCATCTGCAACCGACTCCCTGGTGATGGCTGATGAGATTTGATTTTCAACAAGCCTTTTACTTTCTGAAAACCTGCCGGGATCCCCTGGTTCTCCTCACTCATTTGGTAGAAAAAAAGTCCAAACTACAGGCCAAACCTCTACGCTCACACCGCCATGCTCAGTCCTGTCCAAATTGTGGTCTGTGGGATTACTGCCCTCAATAATTAATGCCAAATTTTCAATAAAAAGTATGAGGGCTTGATGCAAATAAGAAACGATTTACATAAATATTTCAGTTAATTCAGTACTTTCGATTTTGGTGTCAGTCATTTTTTCAAATGACAACATTGTCATTTTCATGGACATTCATTGCAACACCACAACCTTTATCAGTTAATTTGCTGTAAGATAGCGTCATGCATGTGAGTCTATTGACGGGACTTTATTTGGAATACAATGTAAAAGAAAAAACCTTTCACTAAAAATATTCTGAATGGGCGGGCCTTGATGATGTCATTCTTTGTACAGCCTGCCTATCAGTTGTTTTTAAACTCAATAATCACAGATCACGGAATTTTTCCCATTTGTCTGGGACATTGAAATCTTCCAGGACACGTGGACCGGCGCCCATTCTTTCTAACGAGGACCCTGCGGCGAATGCGTCTGGGATCTTTTTTTTAAATGTATTTCTTGGCAATGAAAGGAACGGGAAAATACATTTTAACCGTAACAGATCGCTTATTTGAAAACGTACAAAATAACTCATCGTTCTCACTAATTGAACTGACTGACTTGCAAAACGAATGCGTTATGTTGCTCCTTACTTTGCGAGGCCTTATCCCCAACACGGATCCCTAAACAAATACAGAAGCACTCTATGCAAACTACTTCCATTTGGCATGGGAGTGGGATTTTCATGGCTTGGCGAGCTGCGTGCCGTGTCACCAAACCGGCTGTGTGAGAACATGCTGCAGCTCCATCAGGTGCAATACTGTGTGTGTGTGTGCATGCGTGCGTGTGTATGTGTGTGTGCGTGCGTTGTGTCACGCATGATCACGTTTGTGTGTATGTTTGGATTAGATTAGATTCAACTTTATTGTCACTAGCAGAGTACAGGTACAGAACCAATGAAGTGCAGTTGACGTCTAACCAGAAGTGAAAAAGAAGCATTTAAATACCAAAGTGCTATTTGAGTACAGTGTTTCTGTGCAGGTATGTAGGCAAAATAGATGTATTATGTACAACAGTGCAAGGTTGTAAATACAGGTTTGTCAGGAGTATAGGGGGATTATGTACAGAGAGTATAAATAGACATTTTATATAAATACTATATATATACATGTGGTATATCTATGTATATTATGCAGGTGAGGTTGGTCAGGTTATGGAATATAAAAAAAAAAGTTAAGTTAAAAAAAGTATTGTGCAGTTTTTTAGGTGATAGCAGTTCAAGGGCAATTGATGAAACAGTGCAGTAGTGAGTGTAAACAGTTATATAGTGCAAGGCAGTAAATGTAAACAGCTGAACATTGCAGAAAGTGAGATGCAACAGGTAAGCAGGTAACAACAGGTAAGCAGGTAACAACAGGTAAGCAGGTAGCCATTTAAAGGTCCAGTGCTAGACGGGGGGTGGGGGTTTTTCAACAGTGTTACAGCCTCTGGAAAGAAGCTGCACTTGAGCCTGCTGGTGCAGGAGCGCAGGCTCCTGTATCGCTTGCCAGATGGGAGAAGGGTGAAAAGTCCATGGTTGGGGTGGGTGTCATCCTTGACAATGGATTTGGTTTTGTTTAAGCAGCAGTCATGGTATGTGTTTTGGATGGGGGGAAGGGGAGTATACAGCCAATAGTCCTCTGGGCAGAGTTCACTACTCTTTGTAGTGCCTTGCGGTCGGCAACGTTGCAGTTATCGTACCAGACAGAGATGCAGTTTGTAAGTATGCTCTCAGTGGTACAGCGGTAGAAGTCCGATAGAATCCTAGGACAAAGCTGTGCTTTCTTAAGGGTCCGTAGGAAGTGAAGGCGCTGATGCGCCTTCTTCACCAGACTGGAGGAGTTGAGGGACCAAGAGAGATTTTCTGTGATGTGGACCCCAAGGAACTTAAAGCTAGACACACGCTCCACCTCAGCACCGCTGATATGGAGGGGGGTGTGTGCCCTGCTCCTGGTTCTCCTGAAGTCCACAATGATCTCCTTGGTCTTCTTGGAGTTCCAGGTTATTGTTTTTACACCACCTAGTTAGATGTTGAGCCTCAACCCTATATGCTGTTTCATCCTCATCTCTGATCAGACCCACCACAGTGGTGTCATCTGCGAACTTGATTATGGCATTGGAGCCATAAACAGGGGCGCAGTCGTGAGTAAAGAGAGAGTAGAGCAGAGGGCTCGACACACAACCCTGCGGCACGCCAGTGTTCAGGGTGATAGTGGAGGAGGAGAGACTCCCCAATTTAACAGCCTGGGGTCTGTTAGTAAGGAAGTCCATAATCCAGTTGCAGAGTGAGTTGCTGATGCCAAGCTGGCTGAGCTTGGAGATCAGCTTGGAGGGGATCACAGTGTTGAATCATTCTAACATATGTTCTAGGGCTATCCAGGTGGGTGAGTGCTAGATGGAGCACTGTGGAGATGGCATCCTCTGTTGATCGGCAAGCAAATTGTTACGGGTCCAGTGAAGGGGGCAGGCAGGCTTTCAGATGTGAGAGGACCAGCCTCCCAAAACATTTTGCAACGATGGGTGTCAGTGCAACAGGGCGGAAATCGTTCAGTTCCTTGGCTGTAGAGTGTTTAGGCACCGGAACAATGGTGGCAGATATTAAACTGTGGGGGACTGTTGATTGGGCTAGTGACATGTTGAAGATGTCAGTGAAGACACCAGCCAACTGGTCTGCGCAGGCTTGCAGCACACGTACGGGGACTCCATCAGGGCCAGCAGCTTTCCGAGCATTCACCCTGCTCAGGATGTCGCAGACCTCTGAGTCTGAGACATCTGATCAGCTCCGGAGGGAGCTGTTCGAGGTTGAACGGGTGATCCTAAACTTAGTTCTTGCAGCTTTGATGTATATCCAATAGTGAGTTTCTGTTGTAGGTTCGTTTCGCAAAAGCCGGAGACGCCAAGGCGCGCCGCCATCTTGCATGTGTGTGTGCTTGTGCTCAGTGCTGTGTGATACTTAACACACCCTCAAGGGACTCGGACCAACTTCATTTCCTGTGAAGGAAACACCCTTCAACATCAAACAGTGTTTAGGATGAGGGCGTCTACACACACGTAAAAACAAGAGGTCTGAGTGTGTTAGTAAACCAAACGGTTCCGGCTCTGTTTCTTGCCAAGATGAGATGGCAGCGAGCGCGAAACCAAACTGGAGGCTTCAAATGGTCTCTTCAGACACCTGTCAGGGATGCAGCCTCCGTTTGATCTTTTACACTGTGTTGTTCATACAACAGCGCGAGAATGTTTGTGAACCCCGCCTGACCACAAAGGTTTGTGATCCTTATTTTTTTTTTTTTTACGACAAAGACACTTGACGTTGGATCATTCTTCTCAAAATATGTCATGAACAAGTATTTGTGCTGAGGAAGTGCTCGGAGAGAGAGACAGCGGGAGGGACAGCGTGCCATGCGGGAACGCTCCGGTCCAAAACAGCAGCAGCATCCCCCAAAACTGTAAGCTGCCGCTGCCCCGCCCCCGCGCCACGCCCGCCACAGTACTCTCGGGTTAAAGGATAATTGAGCCCCGTCAAGCATTTGACCTCTCCAGCCTCGGCTCGGCTCAACTCTCTCTCTCTCTCTGTCTCTCTCTCTGTCTCTCTCTCTGTCTCTCTCTTTCTCTCTCTTTGCACCAGCAGAGTGCTGTCAGCAAACGGGCGTGGCTTTCCGCAGAGCGACCTGCAGCCGGAATGAACGAGGCGGCCCGGATGGGGGGTGGGGGGGGGGGGGTGGAGCTCCGTGCTCCGCGCTCCGTGCCGCCCCGGGAGGAGCAGCTCTCCAAGCACATAAGGAGCCCACTTCTGCTGTAACTGAACTCCCCCTCCTCTCCTCAACCCTCACCCCCGACGTCATTCATACGACACAATTGCGCCCACTTGTTTCCTCCTTCAACAGCGGCGGGGAGTAGAAATATGACTCTGTAATATGCGGTCCATCTCGTTTGCTAATCCAGCCCGGACCTAACTTGACATGGCACGCACGCACGCACGCACGCACGCACGCACGCACGCACGCACGCACGCACGCACGCACGCACGCACGCACGCACGCACGCACGCACGCACGCACGCACGCACGCACGCACGCACGCACACACACACACACACACACACACACACACACACACACACACACACACACACACACACACACACACACACACACACACACACACTTGTTTCTCTTCCACCCCAACCCTTTGATCGGGGTTAAACATCTCACTCTACGCGACGCATGAAGAGGTGTGTGTGTGTGTGTGTGTGTGTGTCTGAGTGTGTGTGCGTGTGCGTGTGTGGGTGTGTGAGGCGGACAGATGCAGGGCTACATACTCACATGTAAACACACAACTTTTGATTCATCCTTTTTTACCGATTCGCACGCAAAGACGAACGAGGTGGGTTCTCTCTCTCTCTCTCTCTACCTCTCTCTCTCTCTCTCTGCCCATAAATTACCAAGACCAGCCCCTGCTTATTGGCGGGCGTAATTCAGGACATTATGAAACATCCCTGGGCCTAGTTTGATCTCTTCGGGTTTTCTGTCTTTCTTCTTTATTTGGGTCAACATCCGCTTACCAGGTTGGTCTGCTGCGGGCTGACCTCCTGCAGGTAGGGGGCGACGGCGAGCTCGGCCTGACAGCGGTGTAGGATGGCGTCGCGCTCTTTGCTGCGGTTGAGCTTGGCCAGGAGGCTGGTGTACTGCAGCCGCTCGATCAGTCCGGAGCCGGGAAATAAACCTGACTGCGGGGGGAAGACAAGCAAAACGTGCAGGGGTCAGAGGTCAAGCGTGATAGTTATATAATAGTGGCTTTTTCACTCGTGAAAACTCGGCCGCCCAACGTGACTCCGCCCACTCCTCCACCGCGCTCGGCTTGGTATATCTCTCTTCACGCTGACTTCTGGTTTCGCTGCTTTTGTGGAAAATGGCCGACTCAACAAAACGCTGCAGAAGAGTCTCGAAAAAAGAGGAAACGGTTAAAACCCGTTGAGACGAGCTCTTGTAATAATTACAGGACACAGGAGGCAAATGACTGGTTTGGACCACGAACGCTCACGGTGGCCTTCTGGGACATTTTAAAACATTATTACTATTACATATTGGCCTGACGAGGTGAGGCTCAAATACGTTGCTTCGTTTTGTTGTACTGAACGGTACTTATAATAGTAAAGAGATTATTATTTTTTTAATTTGATAGAGACAACGTTTAATAGGCATCGACAATTACCACAGCTAATGGGAGCTTATTACAGCGTTGTAAATGTGCAGGAACTGCTTCCTTGGGAACACTAAAGAGGTCAAAATAGGGAGGTACTAAAGGTACGATAAATTAGGACATGTGGTTATTATTATTCGTTGTGGATGTTGCAGTCGGGGCTGCAGGTCCCTATAGTGTGAACTACCAATATGATTCGGGTTAAAAAAACAAGAACACTAACGATGTTTATGAATCCATGTGGGGGGCAATTACAGTAAAAGGTTCTCGAGCAGCCAGTGCAAATTAATTGAACCCTAAGCCTTTAAAGACCAGTGGCCTCATCTTAAAAATGGGGCGTCGGTGTTAAAAAAATGAAATAAAAAGGTGGTGTTTGCTGCATTGCACGTAAATGTTTTCATTAATAAAAAAAACACGAATTGAACCAGAAAATATGCACATCTCTGTGTCCACACAACACGAATAATGAGAAACAGTGAGGTCATTGATATGGTCGCACGTAGTCGTTTAAAGTGCTTTCCTCCGAGATCTCCATTACGCTCTTTACACATCGGGAGGAATGGAGCTGGATTACCCAGCTGTGTGTGTTCCCCGTTAATTATCCATTAGACAGAAATGAAGCAAACAGACAAAAGTAAACAACAACAGAAAACACGGCGGAGCGGAGCGGGCGATCAAAATACTTCTTGTGTTTTCTGACGGATGAGGATGTGTAAACTCCCCTCTGCCGCCTCCCCCTCGTCCTTATCTGTCATCTCTCCGGCGAAGTGCAGAGTTGCGTGTCTGCGCCTCCGTTATCTCATCTCCCTCCTTCCTGGAGTCCCGTCCAGAGAAAAGGGCCTTTCGGGGTAAATTGGCCACAAACACGACGTGTTAAGCGGATGAACCGATTGGCGGAATTGGGCGCGAAGGGCCATGCGGATACAGAGCGCCCTTTGTGGCAGGTTCGGAAGAAGTTGATTTTCCACCACTGGGGTTGGATTCTGCAGCTGTAAGATGATTATCGAGGGTAAATGGAGTGCATTTATACAGCGCTCATGAATGATGATTATGAATGCCTCACATTCAACTATTCAAACACCGAAGGCAGTGTCAGCCGTGCAAAGAGACAGCTCTTTGGGGGTTGGGTGTCTTGCTCAAGGGCACCTCGGCCAACTGGTCAGGAGAAGCCGGGCATCGAACCACCGCCGCCAGACAACCGCCCCCGGTGCTACTGCCGCCCGTGGTGGATCATTGTTTATCTATTTACATTCCTGGGTGTTGGAAACTCCTTCATGCGAGCACAACTCTAAGGCGGGGGTGGAGAGCAGCCGACACATGGCTCCCTTCTCTCTATTGCCGAGTCAGTTAGTCGGTCTATTAGAAAGGAATTTTCTACTTTTTATTTTATTTTATTTTTGTACTTTTTCCTAGGACTTATTGTGTGCTATCACCGGGTGCGTTGCATTACATTTCACTGCATATATGTATGGAAGTATGTATATGTATGTGACAAATAAAAATCTTGAATCTTGAATCTTGAATCTTGCACTTTTATGACGGGGGCTCCAGGTGCATTTCAATCAGCAAGATCACACGCACAGACAACCTCTAACACATGCGCACGCACACACACACACACACACACACACACACACACACACACACACACACACACACACACACACACACACACATGCGACTCCTTCGACAAATAATTATCTGCACACAAGGAAGATAAGTCTGGGTGGGAAAAAGTTGGTGGTGGTGCATCCAGGCCATCCACAGGCCACACACACACACACACACACACACACACACACACACACACACACACACACACACACACACACACACCCACACACACACAACACACAACCTGTGTAATAACTGCATAAAAGTAGTAGTAACTAATGCTGTGTTATTACACTGTAATAAGTTAGTCTAAACCCTCCAGTATCAGCCAAGCCAATACTGTTGTAAACATATTATGATTATCATTTTATCCATCATGTACAGAAATATCCAATCACATTCATATTCATACAGATTCAATATTTGCATGCTTACTGACACTTAAGCCCTGCCATAGCCTTCTGTGATTTTTGTTCCATCTTCATCTGGTGCATCGAGCGCATTTTCTACATTGTGTATATAATATGTACACAATGTACAAACACACAATGTAAATGCACTGTAAAAATTGGACTAGTGGACTAGTTCATGTATCTTAATGCTTCCATTGAGTGGCTCACCCCACGCTAGGCTAAACACACTAATATGTCTGTATTTTATGTGCATATTACTGTTACACACAATGTGGGTGTGTGTGTGTACATCTGTGTACATCTTGGAGGGAAACAATGATGGCCCGTCCATATTGAGGATTCTCACATGATCCCGAGAATAAAGAGAGATGCTGCGTAGAGCTGTTGTGAAGCTGCACGTATAAAAATCGCAGGAAGAAAAAAAAAATGTATACAACCTCTACTGGGGATGAAAGGAAGGGGAGAGAACTGTGAAGTGTGAAGAGAAGGCAGATCAACATGTCTCCCGGGGGATAATGGCCATTAATGAAGCCTCACTTCCAGCTCCTTCCCAGGTGAGGAGGAGGAATCCCTTCATTTGCAATGTTAATGGTATGAAAAAAGCCCCTTATCGTTTTCTTATAGACCGACTCTACCATGAGACATCATCGACTCAAGAGCTTAAAGGATTCGGTTGAAGGGGAATGGGGGTGGGGTACAGCCCTGTGTTGAACTGCTCACTAACCGTTTTTTTTTTTTTCTTTTTTAAACGGGGATGGTCGCAGAGGTGCCCGCGGGATTTGGCAAAATGTAAAAATAAATATAAAAAAAAGACATCAAAATATGGACAGTCAGTTGATATCGCAGGATGATTTAAGGGGGAATTATCAAATAATTAATACAATTAATCTCAATTAATCGCATGATGTTTGTGTAGTTAATTGCAATGAATCACAAATCAAATCAAATTTTACCCTTAAGATTATTCCGATTTCAAAATCAATGCGTTGAGTTTAGTTGCCAAGAATAACAAGCCAATTTACATGAAATGCTATATTAAAACCTGGAAAACTCTAAAATATAAAACAGAAGACCCCCATGTATTTCCTTAAAGGGGCCACCCTAGGAGGGGCAGGGATTCCAGTTAGGGAATCCCTCGGCTATAAAACCAAGTCTGTGTAACATGAAGCCTTTCATGTTTGAATGTTTATAATTCGAATGCGGGTTCGACAGTATTGTCGTCAAAAAGAGTTGCTGCACGTTTAACACTGCGTTGTGTCATTCTGTCAGAGAAACGCCATCGAAACAGCGTCTCTCAGATCTGCCAAAGGGAACTTTTAAGTCCCTTTCAGTCGCCTTCAAAGTCCCTGGACTTGATGTAAATCAACAATAATTGTTCAAAGGAAGCCCTACTGATGTATTTGACTATTTATAAAGATATTTGAAACACGACTGACGGTTTTTAAGATGCTTCCACAACAAGGGTTCACATTTACACCCCCGTTTGTGTGTGTGTGTGTGTGTGTGTGTGTGTGTGTGTGTGTGTGTGTGTGCGTGCGTGTGTGTGTGTATATTCCTCTACTCACAGTTATCTTAGTGGCTTGCATCAGATCCAAGATGGGGAGGATCTTGTTCCTGAATAAGTCACATGAGTTCACAAGCTCCTCCTCTTCCTCCTCTTCGTCCTCCTCATCGTCGTCGTCGTCACCCTCGTCGCCGTCGTCTTTTGGACGGAGCGTGAAGCTCAGCGACGCTCCGGTTCCCTTGAGGTGCTCTTCGGCGAAGGGAAAATTGAAAGCGGACAGGCTGTTTAGGCAAACGCTCAAATTTAAAAGCGAATAAAAGCAGAATCCTAGAATGCCAAGCGTGGGAAAAATCTGTATTTAAGGTTCTAAAGTCGGATTTGTAAATATTGTCGTATATGTGGCTTTGTGCGGCAGATGGGGAAGACTTAAAAAACAGATAGTATTTGTTAAATGCTTTATAGCATAATGGGTTGGTTTCGCAGACAGGGTTCATCCAAATCAGCGCCAAACGAATCCTACTTAAATTAATCCAGAATTTAAAAATGTCTTTCTGAGACGTTGCTTAGTTTAAGATGAAATAGTACGAGGAAGTCCTAGACTGAGATAATGAAGGACTAGTCAGCTCCTCCTGTCTGGACTTGGTCTACCTGGAGGCCACGCCCACTAATCCAAAAATGGCTCTACCTCTAGCCAGGTTTCATTTCAGCTTTCACTTCGAACCTGGATCAGATTGTTTTCAACCAAGGGTTTAAGATTTTAAACCATGAATGACAATTTCAGTTAGTCCAGATTAAAAGGGTGGACTGAGACTAGAACTAATCTGTGTCCGCGAAAACTGGCCCAACACATTTTTTAAATATTTTGCGATGCAAATGTGTTCAATCATCATTGAGATAATGAGGTAAATATTGATCATTTGGGCCAAGCTAATGGTGCTATGGTTTGCTCACTTACCTCGCCTTTAAACGGGATTCGATATACATTTCAGCCCTCCCCCTCGTTTCGCAGGCTTCCCGCGTCGGGTTTCCCAGTCCCTCCAAAGACATGTGGGTTCGGGTAATCCGAGATCCTAAAGGTGCCCAGAGACTGCACGACTTTCAAAATCCAAACGTCGCTACGCTACATTCACGCTACTGCTACGACTGCTAGTACCACTATAAATACTAATACGAACACTACCACTACTGCTATGGCTTTCTCAACAGCCGTACAGTACAAGCCTTGGTCGTAGAGAGTGTGAGGTCCTGCATGCATGCTCTGACAGGCGACAGACCCAGGCCAGGTCTGATGCGCTGTCATCCAACAGCCCATCAAGATTATCCAATGATCACTTCCATGGCCCTGGTGAAGGCCATCGGGAAGATGGTACAGCCGGCCATGGTTCCCACTTCCAGATGTTTCCGCGCTGTGGTGTAGTCCGCTGTTGTCAAGCATAGCTGCACGTCAGGGAAGAAGTTCTCGACGAGGCTTGTGAGGGCTGCTGGAATCCCGAAGAAGTCATAACCGGTCCAGAAGAAGTTTTGAAGGGACTGAGCCAAAGGCGTTGGCAAAGTCTGGGAACGCCACATGAAGCCCTGTTCCTTCATTCTTGGTGACTTGGATCTGATAGCAGATGGTGCTGGCGTGTTCCAGACAACTGGAGAAGCCGGCGATCCCTGCTCTCTGGATTTGTGTCAGATGGTTTCTTTGCAGGTATCCCGACGGCCTGTTCAGCCACCACGCTAAAGAACATTTTGCTCTCGCCATTAAGGAGGCTGATCCGGTGGGATTATATTTCCTTTACGCATATTTCCTTTTCCTTTTGGGATCAGGAATCCAACGGCTTTCCGTCACGATGTTGGTACCTCCTACTTACATTTACATGTTTAATTCCTGATTGGGCCATACCACCTTCATGAGCCTCCAGAGGAAATGCAGGACATCTGGTGAATTTCTGTAGAGCCTGTATGGAACTCCATTGGGACCTGGAGCTGATGAGGCCCTGGCTCTGTGCACAGTTTTCTCCACTTCACTACACCTAGGTGGGCTGATATCTAGTTGGAGTTTCGGTGGATGGTGCATGTGTCAGGCGGGAGGGCGATCTCTTCATGGTGTCGGTCGTCGGTGCAGGACTTTTCCAGATGTTTTCCCAGGTATGCATTTGACACTGCGCGACTCCACTCTCTTTGTGAAGAGACCCTTCACAAGCTCGAAGGGATCTTTGTAGAAGCTTGTTCTTGCCCGCTCCTTCTTTCTGCGCTTCTTTACCAGGTTCTCAGCTCTCCTTAGTGTCGCCAGCCTGCTCTGCCTCCCTTCTCCTCCTCTCCTCTCTGACGATTTATTTCTGCCTCCTGGACTTAGTTAGGATTGCGTATCTTTTTCAAGGTGTAGTTTTCTTCTTCTCTACCCCTCCAAACAAATAACTCTGCAATAGTCACAGTTATTTATCTGCTCCGGCTCCAGTCGGCTGTGATGGAACCATGACATCCGGGTAGGCATGGAAATTTTCACCCCTTTGCTCGGAAAAAAAAGGCGTACTCCTCTCCTGGAAATGGGAAAGGCGTCAATCGTCTATTTTTAGTGGGTTTTCCCCGCAGTAAACCCACTAAACCCACTACTGGTATACTCACTAATTTTGGTGTAAAAACGGTATTGCAGTGGTCAGCGTTGACCTCCACCCACATTGGCTTTTCGCAGGAGTTGGGCCACTCGGTAAACAGCTTTCACCCCTTGATCTTCTTTTCCGATGTCAAGTAACAATGGGCCGAGTTTGGGTTGCTCTCCTGTGCTTGGCTCTTCCTCCACTGGGACAGGGTTGTTCATGTCCTGCAGACTTTGGTTTTTCTCTTGTTGCTGAACTTCAGTCAACTGGCTGCTTCTCAGGAATTGGCTGTTGATGCGAGATCCCCGTTGTCCCTTCTTCAGGCACCTTTTCCTGCCCCGATGTATTTTAAGACCTGTGGTGGAAGCAACCTTTGCCCAGCTGCATACGCAACTCTGGAGTTTGTGTACTTCTGCAGCTGTTGCAGCCTCACGTATGCTGATCGAGATTTTCTTCTTCCAAGGTTTCCGTAGCTGAAGGTGGATGGGACCCGTGCACCTTATCTGCTGGATCCCGCTGCCGGAGGTTGCTACCCGTGGAAGCCATATTTTAAGCCTTAAAATCTATAATAAAGGCCTACTTTTTATTATTTTATTTTTTTATCTTAAATGTTTTTGCGCGCCCCTTGCAATTCCTCTGCCCCCCACTAGGGGGGCACGCCCAACAGTTTGAACACTACCGCCTCTACAGGGCGTCTTACTAATTGCACATTGGCTCCATTAGCTCCCAGACACATTAAACCAGAAAAGAGAAAGAATGAATGAAAGAACGAATGTATGGATATTTCACATCTCCATCTAATTTGCTTTTTATTTTTATTTTTCAATAACCCGAGCAACAGAGATACAAGTATACCAGGCTCATAATAGAGCCCAGACACTGATGCCACCAGTCAAATTTGCTCCGCCTCAGGCCACGCTTAGCGACTGGATTCAGTATTACACAAACCCCCTGACCCCCTTCGCCAACCGGCCCAGTTTTCCCATATTTTTTTACTCCACACAAAGGCATGAATGAAATGCAAACACACGGCACGTTGAATTGAAAACCTCTCTCTGGCTCCTCTCCTCTCTGCATGCCGGGTAAACACAAAAGGCCTCTCTCCCGTGTGGGACCTTGGACAAAAGCCCCCCATGTCCCAATACCTTTGGATTTCCAACCTCCTTCTTTCCTAGGGCAAAGAAATGACCAAGGCGAGGCCTGCGTGAGTGAATGTGTGTCACCACGCTCTTCTAAAAACACGTACAATATTAACCACATACAGTAGTTGAACATACACACATGGCCATTTATTTTCTTTTATCCTAACTAAATCCCCAGCGACACTGATCACGCTAATGTATATAAATATATAAACATATTTTGATTTGATTTAGATTTGATCGCAGTTCGCTCTGAGAGGATATGAGACGCAGCTCAAGTTCACGAAAACAAAGTTCCAGTTTCCTCACGCCCCGGGCGCGCTCCCGTTTGCCCGCAAGTCAAAGTCGGCAGCAGGGCTTCAGGGACTGAAGACGAAGCGCGTTTCGATAGTACACTGTATATACATATATATACATCCACACACCTGTGAACGTGGGCCACGTGCTCGAGCCGAGCTTCTCCAAAAAGTGTCCGTCCTCCCTGCTCCGGAAGCCCAGAGTGAGGAGGTACATTTGCAGGCAAGTGCCGGAGGAAGAGGCGGCGGAATGAGGGGGAGCGATCCAGTCCGTGGTCTGGGGGAGAACGTGGCCTCCTGATGGATCTGGAAACAGGGACATGGGGGAGAAGACGCCTCAGGAGGTGCTCTGGGGTCCTGCTCTGGAGTCATAATATCCGGGTTAATAAATGCAAACACACACACACACACACACACACACACACACACACACACACACACACACACACACACACACACACACACACACACACACACACACACAACCTGTGTAATAACTCTGTAATAACTATGTAGTAACTAATGTTATTACACTGTAAAAAGTTAGTCTAAACCCTCCAGTATCAGCCAAGCCAATACTGTTGTAAACATATTATAATTATCATTTTATCCATCATGTACAGAAATATCCAATCACATTCATATTTATATTCAAACAGATTCAGTATTTGCATGCTTACTGACACTTAAGCCCTGCCATAGCCTTCTGTGATTTTTGTTCTATCTTCATCTGGTGCATAGAGCGTATTTTGTACATTGTGTATGTACACAATGTACAAAATGCGCTCTATGCACAATAAATATTATTCCTTGTTTTTTAGACTGGTTTTCCAAGCCACTGTTTGCTATCTATTTATTTCTTTTCTGCACTAAGTCACCAACTACAGGACCAATGGTCCGTGTAGATGAAAAGCAAGCAAAGAAATTGTTAAGTGGTATTTATTGAATATTTTTTATGTCACTTTAAATCAATACAATTGTAAGTTATGGGAAGTTCCCTCTGTCGGCTATTCTTAGAGGAGTCAATGCTACCATGTTTGGAGATCGAAAGTGGTACCAGCCGTGGAGAGTATTAGGTAGCTATTAAGGTTCTTCTGATACGTTAATTAAAGAAAAAAGTAAAAAATCATCTTCATCATTATCATTTTCAGTGCAATCACATGGTGACTAAATTAAGACCACCTTATCGTGATTCCCGACTTTGTAGTATAAATTAATAATGATGAGATATTATCAGATTAAAAAAAAGGTCCTAAAAGGTCTGAAATATTACAGGTATTCTAGGGTGTTTGATGATAGTTTGATATTATATCCTATATTACCTTACAATTTAGTGTAATGATTCAAAATTAGACTTTTGGTCCATATTAAATTTGGTGGTATACAATATATATTGACACTCCTTTAACTGTCTCGCAAGGAGTATGTCCCTTTCTTTTCTTTCTTGCTTCCTTCTCTCCCCTCTGTTGACCTCTCTGGACCATTTGTTAGATGTGATCATCGGGGCCTGGATCCCTTTTACTCCTCCCCCTCTTTTCTTCTCATCTAAAGTTTCCTATGAATCCCAACAGCCCGTCTAACTGACTTGAGGGGGGGTTAGGGCTAAGGGCTCAGGGGTTAGGGTTAGGGTTAGCGTTTAAGTTTTGATGACAAATTTTGTGTATCTGGGTTGGAGAATGCTACTGGGGAAGAGGAGATGGGCACCAAAGTGGTAATCCATAAGATAATCGTGTGAATAAATATCGGATTTAATGGTGTTTCCAGCTGACACTTCACAAGAAACAGCCATTCAATGTATTTGTGTGCTGTGTGTGCTCCTCAGTATGCTGCTTCCATTGTAGGTGAGGCAGCAGTGGCGAATTCAAATCTGTCAAAAATCTCCATAAACTGAAAGAATTGCATTTCCTACCGAATTGTCTGCGAGAGTGCAATGATTGTCAATGTCATTCGGGTGAGGCGAGGGACAGTGTCACTATCCATGACCATAATTTCCTTGCTTTCATGTTTGCCATTTTTGGCTGGAATTTGGTGGGGTTGGAGGCGGTGGGAGATAGAAGAAGGAACTCCTTGTACCGTACCTGTGTATACAAAGTCCTTGAAGCCTGGGTGCTGCTTTCGAAAGGCGTCCTCCGCCCTGAGAATGTCCCTGGCCGTGAGCTCCCCGCGGTAAGGTGTGTACATGACCGCCACGTCCTCCTGGATGGCATCCGTCTCCTCCAACATGGCCTGGAACAAAGAATGGAAAAAAACAGTGTAGGTAACTGGGGGGGGGTAGAAAAGTAGGACAGTAGAAATTGTCTGCATACTGTGATAACCAATGACCAGTGCCTGCAACCATGTAGTTTAAACATCTGGACCAGATGACCTGAACAAGAGGTTGTTCCTTTGAGGACCAGATGACACGCCACAGCTTGTGTGTATGTAATGGTGTGTTGTACCCTTACCAGAAGACGAATGTAGGTTTTGTCGAAGCTTTGCCTTCAAAGATCGCTGTCGGGAATTGTCAGAACACAGATGCTCTGCTATGACGCTGCAACGTCTCCTAATCCCAAGCGACGGAGCAAAACCCCCAAATCACAAACAATAGTCTGTGAAGGCTTGAATAGTGTACTTTTGGGGGTTGTCGGGACCAATACTGCCGTCGACTCAGTAACTGGCTCCATAACTGGACCAATCCGACGACCCTCAGAATACATGTGCCCACCACTCCTCACAGTTGAGGTGATAATTTTAATATGCAGATGACCGAATCCTTGTGTATACTAATAATAATTAATCTTCCTATCTTTCGCCGGCATTAAAAAGAACCTATATTTACTCTGGATACCAGAAAAGCCATTCAAATTCCTACCGGCAGAAAAGAAATTGGTTTTGTTGGGGTATTTTTGGGCCCAATCTTAGCTTCTTTACTTTCAAAGATCCCTCTTGTGAACTTTGTCGTCACCCTGACACAGCTGTGACGCGGCAATGCCTCCTAATCCCAAACAGCAGCAGTTGGTGGAGACTGGGAGAGAGTACAACCAAAGGGGTTGAATAGTAAGTTATTTTGGGAGCTTGAACCAATCCTGCCCTTGACCAAAGAATTGGCCCTACATTGTCTGCAGCAGTTTTGGCAATTGAACTCTGTATGAATGTGTTTTAACCCCAGAGTCTCCTCTGGGGGTTGAAAGACAGAGGGAGGAGGTCGTTTGTTTGTTGCTGGGAAGCCGCGTCTGACTGTATCCTGTGGACTCACACACTCTTGGGGAGAGGGTGTCATTCGCAGCTGTTAGTGCTAGATAGCAAAATAGGGGAGACTTTCGAGTGTTAGAAGGGGAGGCAGGTCACCTCCTTTAGGAACTTTAAGAGTTTGTGTGTCCGCCTCTGCTCTCCAGTCTTGTGTTAAGTGTTCAGAAAGCTGCTACACGCTGTTTGCTCTGCCCGACCTAAGCTATTGTTTCCCTGGGGAGTCGGACGGTGCCGCAAGCTCAGACCCAGGGGGAGGGTCTCGCCAGCAGGACAAATTAAGTTTTACCCTTATTATTTCATTCATTTTAAGTGTATGTGTAATCTTTGTATCCCTACCCTAACCCTCTATTTTGTGTTAGATTTTAAAAATTAGAGGGAGAACTGGGAGGGTTATTGTGGGTGGCCAAACTACTCTGGTTGGAGGACTCAATGCACTGCACCTATTTGGAGTGTGTTACCCGGGCGCCCTTTAGTGTGGTGTTTAGGGTTACCTTGTGTTCGCATGCATTGTGTGTGACCTTTCACGTGTGCTGTGCGGAATCTTAAGAGTGTTGTGCTGTTCCTCTGAGTTTGCAGTAGTGCAATCATACTACACCTAACAACCATGTTAGGTGTATTAAGGGACTTTGTAATTCGGCTGGTATCCCTCTCGTGAATTTTAGGCTTTCCAATGAAATAAAGATATCTATTTTTCTGTAACCTCGAATTGTGTTGTGTGTTAGTTTGGTCTTCGACAGAGCCCTTTCCAGTCCGGTTTATTACACCGGTGGCAGCGGTGGGATCCAATTAGCTTTAATATGTCAGAGGTAGAGAAGCCACAACCATCAGCGAGCCGTATATCAGCTCAGTCTAATCACACATCTGCCCTTAATCATCACCTTCCCCCTACTATGAACACTGTCTGCCCTGTGTTTGAGACCTCTACTGGCACTGGGCCAGAGTAGTCAGATTCGGTAGGACAATTTGAAATGGCTGCAGAGGTCAATCATTGGAGCGAGGAGTTGAGGCTTATGTCCTTGTTATTGTCATTATCGTGTTATCGTGTTATGTTATCGTTATTATGACAATTTGTTAATATGCAGATGACTGAATCCTTGTGTATGCAAATTGACTTCATAAATGAGAAAATTATTCTTCTCATTATTTGCCGGTGTTAACTTATACCGTTGTAACACCAAAATTAGCGGGTATACCTGTTTTTTTTAAACGCACATAAATCCACTAAAAATAGGCGATTAATGCCTTTCCCTTTGCCAGGAGACATGTTGATGTCATGAACACGCCGGAATAGGGCCCTGTGATGGTTCCTGTGTGATTGGAAAAAAAACAGTACAGGAGACAACAACTTTAACAAACACAAGACATAAAACTGTAAAACGAGTCATCACACAGTGAGAATCCGTTCCCTTGATTACAACAAAATAGCCCTTCAAAAGAATCTGATCCACGAGTGCTCTACCGAATGTGCTGAACACATCACACCTAAGCGCCAATCTAGCGGACTATTTCCTATTGCCTGCAAACCTTTGAGTTGTCCTTTTGGCCCACGAGCTGCAGTTTGTTTGAACCTTTTAATTATTACACCCCAACCGGCGCTGTTTTGCCTCTGCCTGTGCCGCTGCACAGTATTACGGCCAAAAATGTGGTGCAGGCGCTGTCTCAGGCCATCTCCCGGGTTGGGATTTTGAAGGAAATCCTGACCGACCAGGGCACTTAGTTTGTACACTGTGCGAACTGTATGGGTTACTGGGCGTCTGCTCAATTCAGACCAGAATTTGGCACCCACAGATGGATGGCCTGGTGGGGCGTTTCACTAAAACGTTGAAAAACATGATCCGGAAGCTCCTCCACAATGATAGCTGAAATTGGGACACATGGCTGAACCCCTATTGTTTGCAGTGCAGGAGGTTCCTCAATCCTCCACAGGGTTTTCCCCCTTTGAGCTACTGTTTTGTAGGAGAACTTGTGTGCACTGCATGACCTGATTAAGGACAACTGGCAGGAAGGTCCCAGCAGTTAGGGCAGGAATCACGGGAGAACTTGCCCGAGGCCCAGGAATGTCAGCACCGCCTGTACAACTGGGGGGTCGGTTAAGACAATTCTCACCGGGAGACAAGGTGTTAGTATTGCTCCCTACGTCCAACTCAAACTGGCAAAGTGGCAGGGGCCCTTTGTGGTCAAACAACGTTTTGGGAGGTGGATAATGAAGTGGAACGCACAGACGGGGTCGCCCAAATTTACCACATAAACCTTCTAAAAGAATGGAGGGAAGGTGTGCCCCTAGCACTGGCCACAGCAACGATTTGATGAGTTTGGGCCGGAGGTTCCAAAGCCAGCCGATCCCATGCTGCCCTTTCAAGTGACCATCTCTCTCCCGGCCAGAGCGCAGACGTTGAGACGCTGCAGCGGTACTTTGCGGACGTGTTCTCTCCCCTGCCTGGCTGTACCCCCCTCATACTCAACCATGTGGAGACGACCCCGGGTGTGAAGGTTTGCTCACGGCCTTATCGCCTGTCCGTGCACAACGCAAAATAGTGCAGGTAGAATTAGAGGCCATCCTGGATATAGGGGTAATAGAGGAATCTACGATTAAATGATCCAGCCCTATTGTGCTGTTGGGGAAGCCCGGTGGGGCGGTACGGTTCTACATAGATTACTTGAAGGTGAATGCGGTGTCAAAGTTCGATGCCTACCCGATGCCCCATGTTGCCCAGCTTCTCAATCGGTTCGGTACGGCTCATTTTTTCTACCAGACTGGATTTAACCAAGGGCTACTGCCAAATTCCCTTGTCCCAACAGCCTAAGGGAAAATCGTCCTTCTTCACTCCGCAAGTCTTTACCAGTTATGCGTACTTCCGTTTGGGTTGTTTGGTGCCCCCACGACCTTTCAGAGACTATTGGACCACATTCAGAGACCACACGCGGCCTTCGTTGCATACTTAAATGACGTGATTATTCACAGCGAAACGTGGGAGCGGCACCTGCAGCAGGTAGACGCGATGGTAGAGTCCCAGAGGAGAACGAGACTCAACACCATCCCAAGGAAGTCACGGTTGGGCGGAATGAGGTATGGTATCTGGGGTTGCACATGGGGCGGGGAGCTGTGGGCCCCAGGTAGATAAGACCGCCGCCGTAAGGAACACCCAAGACTAAGAGGGGGGTAAAGCAGTTTTTGGGGCTGGCCAGGTACTATCGGAGGTTTCTGCCGGAGATTGAGGCACTGTCCACCCCCATAACTGACCTAACTCAAAAGGGTGCTCCAGATCGGGTCCAGTGGCAGTGCCAGCAGGCGGCAGATTCAAGGCAGCTCTCTGTTGGGAGTCTGTACTACGTACCCCTAACTTTGCTCTTCCTTTCTGTCTGCAGATGGACGCATCAGACAGGGGCCAGTCTGTCCCAGGGGGTTGAGGCTGTGGACCGGCTGGTGCTGTATCTCAGCTGCAAGCTTGCAGAGCGGGCAACGAGGTACAGCATTGCTGTACCTGTGCCCTGGGCGAGAACATACCTCCACAGCCAACAGCCGTAATATGCATTGCATAAAGGGCAGAAAATTAGCGTGTCGACCCGGGTGTCGTGTTTACATCAGGGCCGATCTGAGCTGGAGCAGATAAAATCCTGTGTCTATTAATTGTCTAGTAATTGTAAGCAATCGGAAGATCCCCTGCTCCTCCTGGATTCATGCTGAAGTGTCCTTGAGCAAGACACCTAACCCCCTAACTGCTGCCCATGAGCCTTGTATTCCGCTATAACTGATGCAGCAAATGAAGTTGTTCAATCAAGACGTCGGGTGAGCGCTGTCTTTTCTATTATTATTACTTTTACAACTCAAGAAGAAAACAGACATTTGTCAGTTCAAAATCTCAAAAAAACATTTATATCATTTATCTGGAGGGCGGCCAAAACTTGGCTGTTGTCAACCGGTGAAACATTAGACGACATGCAAATGCTTCGCAGAGCTTGGAATCTGAACCCCCCCCCCCCCACACACACACACACTCCTCTGTCACAGAGGAGGAAGAAGAGGGGGAAGAGGAGGAAGAAGAGTTGCTCGGGTGAAAGAGGGTGGGAGGACTTATGCATGCTTTGATTCAAAGCTCCGCCTCTCAGTCTCTCTCGCTCCGTCTCAAATTGAAATAGAAACTGAGGCAGAGGACAGACAGGAGAGAGACGGTGTGCGTGGGTGTGTGTGTGTGTGTGTGTGTGTGTGTGTGTGTGTGTGTGTGTGTGTGTGTGTGTGTGTGTGTGTGTGTGGAAGGGAGAGATGAAGAGATTTCTGTGATACAGGGAGCCCCCCCCCCCCCTCCCACACACACACACGCAAAGCATATGTTTGTAGGGATAAACAGTGCGCGGCCTGAACACATACACATGAACACACACCACTAACAGTGCACCCTGAAACTCACATGGGTGGGGAGAGGTGGAGGTGGGAGGAAGAAGGCAGGGGTGGGTGGGCATAAGAAGTGAATGACTGAAATCTCTTGATGTGCCGTGGACTAAAAATCTTGCCGTGCACTTATCTCACATCAAGCAAATGCAAATGGCTGGGCTTGGATGGAGAACACACACGTAGGGAACACTGGGAGAGGCAGGCACACAGGTACGTGCACACACACACACACACACACACACACACACACACAGGCACGCGCACACATGGCGCAGACACACACATGCGCAAACAAACGAACACACACACACACACAAGGCGATGTTCCAGGAGAAAGCATCAAGGAGAGCCTTGATGTTGTCCTAGGAGCTGAAACCCTCTCCCTGGCGCTGTCCTCTAAAACCAGGCAGACAGGGAGGAAGACGGAGGGAGGACAAATGGGGGCTGAACAACAGTAAACTTCTACCACTGAGTCCTGCCCCCAACTACAGTCACATTGGGAACAACTGAGCCGACGCCAAAACGAAGGGTGGAATTTACTAATAAGAAAAACAACTCGGGAATTACCAAATAAAGATACTTTAATTTACATACTGCACCGCTGCCATGCCTAGACTTAATGGGAGTTTGCAGCTAAATAGATTATATTTTCGTTCAAGGTGACTCACTGGCGCAACTAGATCTGGACCATGTTCTGCAATCACCTAATTGAATTCCTCAATTGTTCATGTGAGAAATTTGTTCACGATTTTTTCACGTGACACTGTCTTAAGACTAAATAAAACCCTAACATTCAAGGAAAGAGTCCAGCACAACTAAGACAACAACAAAAATAACTATGCAAAATTTTCAACTCACACAAAAGAAGAAAATCATGGAACTACAATTTCTGAACAGATACTGCGACATCAAATTTCAACAAATGGGTTGCAAATCAAAAGCTGAAAATATCCTTTAATTCAGAAGAATTACAGTTTTGGAGACAAGAGACTTAGTGTTTGTATCGGTTTGTGGGGTTGAACAGGCAAATCCTTCGAGCAAAAATCGGACAAATAAAAAAGTAATGGCATTTATTCTTACAAGTCGTCACCGACTTTGAACAACATCCTCTGGGAATGATACAGGCCTCGTCCTGCATCTCAAAAACAAGCCGAGGCCGAGCCTGCGTGTGGGAAAGTGGGTCTGGAAAGGTCGCGAAACGAGTTCAGAAGCCGGTATCGACAGGAAAGGCGCGGCAAGCTAATTTATGGAAGAATGACCTTTGCTGTTCTACGGTTACATCGAGTCCGACGAGGAGTGAGACTTGGACATGCAAGTGTTGAACTGTAGAACCTGCACGCACGCACGCACGCACGCACACGCCCAGACAGCTGGCGCCCGGTCAGCCGCAAGAACCACCCCGGCCAAAAGGTCCCGCCCTCGTGACTTCATTATAAAGCCTTTGACGGCTTCGGACACAGCTGATTGATAGGTCGGCAAAGACCCCGGCATGCAAGTCCTTCAACCAATAATTATCCGCACACAAGGAAGATAAGTCTGGGTGGGCAAAAGCTGGTGGTGGTGCATCCAGGCCATCCATCCATACGCACACACACACACACACGCACGCACGCACGCGCACACACTCACACACACAGGCGTGCACACACAGGTCTGCTGAGCGGCCATCTGTCCGGCTTACCTGCCAATAGACTTTGAGATGCGTGCTGATCTTGCGATCGCTGCCTCCCGCCAGACAATACAGCCAGTCAGCAGTCAATGCACTCCTGATGAGAGACAACGGAGAAGGAGGGAGAGAAAGAAAGAGAGACGTTGGGTGTTTATCCAGATGGAGGCTACACTATGTTGTTTCAGGGGTGGATGCCCTCAGTCCCACCTCGCACAGTGGACTGATGAACTAAAAAAATTCTAGGAGAAAGATTCAGTGGACATATAATATATACAGTATATAATGTCTCATAAAAGTCATCAATGAATGAACGACTTTTCTTTTTACATAGAAACAGTCACAATTTAGAATGGCTCTGCACCTGCCAACAAAATTGGACAAAAGTTGAAAACCGGCTCGTCTTCAGCTTTATTTCAGAAAAGCCCATGTGACGTCAAGTGCCCCTTTAGGAGCCACCAACCAAAATGATGAAGTAAAATGTGAAATGGGTCACTGCATCAGCTGAGGTGTGGGAGGAGGTTCTTTCATATTGGCCAAAAAGTTTGTTCTACCACTCCCACCATTTCTTTGACGTACACCACTCAACTTTCAAATGGATCACAGTGTAAATATGGAGATGACTTGAAGTTCAATGCTTTTAGGCTATTGACCATCCATTCTTGTATATCCAATCCCTTCAAAAAAGCAGTATTTCCAAGCGGTATATGAACCTGTATGAAATCTGATATTAAAAAAAGCTCCTCCTTAGGAACCGGTATCAAAGTCGAGCCATCAGCATCAGTACTGGCATGGAAATTTTTGAAAACGATGCCTAGCTTACCTCCAGGGACCGCTTTGGTGATAACGAGTCCTTTAAGGAGAGTCACCGAGACACGTTTCAGAATAATTAAAGCACTAAATCGGATAAAAAAAAAAAAAAAAGAAAATGACGAAAGAATTCCTCTGATGCTGTACGTTCAGGACTGCAGGTCACATGACGGCTACGCTGTGAAAATGATTAGAGTTTCATAGAGGAGAAGATTCTGATCCCGAAGTTTAAGGGCAAAATGGCCAAACTTCACATTAATTATATATATATATCAAAAAGACAATTATAGTGTACTTATCATACAAATACTATTACAGTACATATATTACTTTTAGCCATTTTTAGTCTGATCAAATCAATTCATATATTATAATTTGGCATCCTCAATCCATTAACCAATCAATCAATCAATCTTCTATCTAGCTATCATGGAGCTAACCATTCTATTTGTCTAACCTATAGTGACGTAGTCTGAAGACTGAACTAACAGACAGCGCACAGTATAGAAAGAAAGAACAAACTCGGGAAGGACAGAGGGAGCAATTTTTCCCCTCCTTGAATTTGTCCCTTTTAATGTCTTGGTAGATATTTGTCGGGATGGAGAGGGAAGCCATAGCTTCCTGCTGCCAGTCACAATGCTTTAGTGTCCGAGCCTGTCATATGTGTTGCATGTGGTCATGTAGGTCCACGTTTACATGCATATCTGCATGTGTGTGTGTGTGTGTGTGTGTGTGTGTGTGTGTGTGTGTGTGTGTGTGTGTGTGTGTGTGTGTGTGTGTGTGTGTGTGTGTGTGTGTGTGTGTGTGTGTGTGTGTGTGTGTGTGTGTGTGTGTGCGCGTTTGTGCGTATGCATGCCTGAGCCTCCAGCTCCACACTCGGTGCAGGAGAGATGTGGATCCCGGGTGACGCGTTGAAACATTAAAAGCAACATTCTGACACTCAAAGTAAACCTGAAGCTCGTTGCCTGGGCAGAGAGAGAGAGAGAGGGAGAGAGAGAAAAACCCTCGGGCGAGAGAGCCTCGCAAGGCGACGAGTGTTGTGTGTATAACCGTGGAGTGTATGCAGGGGTGGACTAGTAATCTGGCATACTTTTCCCGCATGTGTGCTGGCGACCTTGGGGCCTATAGAATCTTTTAATAAAAATTTTAAATCGTCCAACAGCCAGCCCATAAATCAGGGACAGCGGCCCATTGGTTCATTTTCTATACTGATACTGGGCCGGCCCAATCACATCTCTTACTAGGCCCCGCCTTTCTCGGGTCGAGCGCGTGGGGACCTGTGCGACGCCGCGCACCTCCGAGACTTGGTTAACTTGGAGCGAGGTGAGCAAGGAGCATTCCCTGGGAATCCCTGGAAATTTTCTGTACCTTTGATCCGCCGCAGCAAGTCAGATGTGAAATCGACCAATTACGCTGAGACCAAACCGTAAACGCAACCAGCTCGCTCAAGGTTTGGCGACTTTTATTGTAGATTAACAGCGCCGTTGTCGAGAGAGAGTCTTGCGACCAGAGCAATTACACTTTGCGACTCTTAAACGGAGCGGTTCAGTAAGTTCCCCCCCGTGATAAAATGCTGAGCAGGACGCGCGTTCAACCCCTCTCCTGTCTGGGCACAAGCTCCCGCGCCCGCGCCTGCAGCCGTGTCTGTGCGGCGTTGGGCGTTGTTCTCCACCGGCTGCTTCCCGCTTCACACGACTGTTTTCTCTCTGCCGCCGCCACCCGAGGTTTCAGAGAATACTGCAAAGGAGAATCCGCCAGCGATGCACGCCCCGCGCTCCCTGTGCGCCCCGCCCGCGCAAACACCACCATCGAAGCCATTTCAAACGGGGAGACTTTCATCCAACTCGCAGGCGGCCTCACCGCAAGGCGCAGGTGAGCAGTGGCTTGGGGCCTCGTCCGCCAAAGGGTCTCGTGGATTTGTGTTTCCTTTTTATTTATTTTTATGTTTTTAATGTATGAAACATTTACATAACAACTGCCAAGCGCTGCCGCACCCCCTGAGCATGGGAACTGCTCTGTTGTTGGCTGCACAGACCAGCACAAATCATTTAAAAAGAAAGAGGAATAAATTTCAGCTGCCCATGAAAAAACTTCAGATGACAGAAATGCAAGTATTTAAGAAATAATTGTGCTGTGTGTTTCTTTAAAAAATAAAAGTACGCGGTAGATAGACTGTCGGCTGCACAACGCAATTCGCTTAAATGTCCCCAAACAAAACCAATGAGAGTGTTTTTTTTAATCGAAGATGTTTTTATTTCATTCAATTTTCCGACGTTTACTTATTGAATGAAACAAAAGAACTCCCCGTGCTGTGTTCCCCACAAGCTTTTAGCGAGTGAACAAAAGAATTTGGACCTATTACTGTATGGTCCCAACATCAGCATAATAGTGAGTACCCGCATCGCCTTCCCCTCGCTGTGTGCGTGTGTGTGTGTGTGTGTGGCGGAGGGCCCTCGGAGGGCTGTCTTTAAGAGCTTCCAAGATGCCACTGATCAGTCATCCAATCTTGTCCTTTTGCTTTTTTGGTGTCGCATTTCCAGACAGCGTTTCTGCTTTCCGCACCAGAACCCAGCGAGCGTTCCGCCAGGTTGCATGCCTGGCGCACTGAGATGCCGGTTTGCAATCCGGACGGCGCGCACCGCGCACGCCCCCGGCATGAGCTGCAAGAGAGAATTACTGAGAGGAGTCCCGACACGCACAAGGGGGGGGGGGGGGTGTGCTCCTCCAAAATAGTTTTTAAATGGTTTTAGATCGAGGTTTAAAACCCTGTGTCCCGGAGCCACCGCTCCCACACCCACCAACGTGAGGTTGTGAAACGTCAAAATTTATTATTACTCTCAGCAGCGGTCCAACTCCAGTTTGGTCACTCGTCTGTGAACTCCAGTTGGACATGGACAGTGGACACTGTGAGTCACCGTGAAACCCGGTGTGTCCTACACTGAGGCAGCTGAGATCTCCAGGGCGGACATGTCCGGGTTTGACCACCCGTTCAGCGGACCGATCTGCGGCGTCGCACCGTGGCCACGCGCGCACGCGCACGCACGCACGCACGCACGCACGCACGCACGCACGCACGCGCACACACACGATAGTTATTTGGAGGGCACCAGGCAAAGACCAGTGTGAGGAGAATACAATTTTTCATTCTTTCAAGACAAAAGTATACTCCATGATTTTTGATAAAACATGCACCCGCGTGCAGTAGGGATGCAATGGTACAGTGGGCTCACGGTTCATGTATCACAGTTTTGGGGCCAGAGTATCGGTACATGTGGTGTGGGGTTGGGGTGGTGTAAGCACCACGTCTGACCTTCATCTAGGTGACTGGGATCAGGGTGGCTGCATACCTGTTGCTCGTTGGTTGGTTATAAAGAGCAGCAGGTAGAACCCCCATCCCCACACTCACTCAGGAGAGGAGCCCCTGTCATGACACATGTCTATCTGCTCCTGGTTAATTCCAACTGGCCGACGCGCTACAATAAACTGGTGTCTACAGCCCCCGTCGTCTGTGTCTCTGCGCCGGAGGTCCCTGAACACGCCTCTAGGGTGGCGGATGGTAGGTGAAACTGTCACAGTATGGTTACTGTATCTTTATATTTAAGAACCTTTTTTTAAGAAATGATTTTATAGTAGTGTGCCATAAATAACTAGCAGGGCCGGCTCTGCTTATCAGCGACATGGGTGACCAGGCCATCCCAAGGGGGGGACTGATCAGGGCACAGTTTGCACACCTGTCTCCCTTTCCGACTATACTACCGTATTGACGATGCATGCGCCAGCGATGGGGTGTCTGTGGTCGGCGTGCTAGAACCTTGTGTTTTTATTTTATTTCACATCTGCTTATGGGATGAAACACGTTTTGTATGGAACCGTATGCAACCAAACCGCGCGCAATGGCGACACTTTCTCCCTGACTCTCTCTCAGGCACAGGGCCATCCAAGGAGGTTATTTTCCGACTGGACACCTTGGTTGACTGCATTCTTTACAAAAATCTTTTCTATGTAGTTTTATCTTGCGTTTCTCGTGTTTCTGTTGAAAATAGAGAAGCCAACAGGTCCGATGGACTTCTACCGTGAAATAGTGCAGTTCACATGTACAAATTGAGCCAGGGCGTACCGAACGTTTCGATAACGTACCGTGTACCGTTGCTTCCCTAGTGTGCAGTGGCGGTTATGTTTGAACACTGGGGGGGAAAACATGACACACAAACAGAGGTCTGGGGGTCCTCCCCCAGCAAATGTTGAGCATCGAATACTTAATTTCCTGCATTTTGGTGCACCAATTTATGCGTTTTCTGCATCAATTTATGATAGAAATGCCTTTATTTATGTAAAGGAAAACACAAAATTCAGGCACCGGGTGACATTTCAAAATATAATATATTATAACGCAATAAGGCTCTCAGGCCTTCTGTATTGCTTTCAAATATTTCTTCTCCTGTAGATCAATCTTTCTCATTTAATATTGTCCCTGCTGAGTCAACACGCATAGAGGCATGATTGACTCTTCTGATCTTTTTGTTTGGGGAAGTCAACTATTTAAATGTGCATGTGGCACCTATTCACGTCAATAATAAATAAATGTATTTTAATTCATTATAATCCCCTGGAACTATGATAGCTCATATGTGTTTCATTAAGATTTCCGTTTATATTTGAAACTTTCTGCACATTCAAAACATATCACACCTTCGTATTTTGGGATGATTTTTAGGAACCATGGAATCACATCTCAACTATGTTATTAAGGCCGAATGAAAACAAGAATACAACACATTTTGGCCATAACCAATTAAAACATTGATCAAATCTATTAGAGAACGAGACTTTGTTAAGGTCTCTCAATCATTCTGGAAAACATATTCATCATTGTCATATTTTGGGAGTAAGAAAAGACCCAATGCTGAAGTGTCGGCGGTATTGTTGCATCTATGAACAGATTTCCCAGAATATTGATCCCTGCTCCCATTCACACATGACCCCATGCAGGAACGGTTCCTGGAAAGACTACATGTGTGAAAGAGGCTCATGAGTAAAATAAAAGTGTGTGCGTGTGTGTGTGTGCGCGTGCTGACACGGGGAGGAGGCTGGTTGGGTGTTTGGTTGTGTGCCCTTTCCTTGCTGTTTTGCGGACATTATTTTGCACAAATCTGCACAAACTACTGAAACAGCTCGAGACATCCAGGGGTCATTTTACTGTCAATTATGAAGCAGCACCACACATACATTTTGTCTGTTTGAGTGTGTGTGTGTGTGTGTGTGTGTGTGTGTGTGTGTGTGTGTGTGTGTGTGTGTGTGTGTGTGTGTGTGTGTGTGTGTGTGTGTGTGTGTGTGTGTGTGTGTGTGTGTGCAGCACGCAGAGACGACGCAGAAAGTGGGCGCAACTTATGCGCAACTTAAGCAGGGTCCCAGCCCTGAATTATTGTAGGCAAGCTTGGACTGCACAGCCAGCAAATGAAAGAAAGTTTCTTGATAGTGGGGAGGGATGAAAGAGCAGGAGAAAGAGAGAGAGCGTTGTGCTGTCCTTTTCCGTGCCTCACGTGTCCGTATGCAGGATTTGACTTTGGAACATCGTCTACGCCTAGAGATGTAGGCCTGTCCGTGTGCTTCTGTTCTTCCGTGCACGCGTCTCCATCTCACATATCTGCATTTTGTTTGTTCCCCCACCTGCCTGCCAGCCTGGCAGGTTCGGTCTCTCATGCAAAAATCTGTCAAGGAGCCTGTCTGTCTGTTTCATATCTTTATTTATGTATTTATTCATCTGGCTGTACTGTTTCTTTCAACTAATGTATTTTGAAACTCGGCTTCACCATACTGCAAAAAAAATACGTGTTTTCTGTTTGAATTTGCTTGATTGATTGAGGGTGGGAGGGGGTAAATACATATATTTTTTTTACTTCAGAATGTTAATTATTTCTACAGTTTTATTATTATTAATCTAAATGTATTAACTATAATTTCTATGAATAATTGTATTTATTCTTTGGAAGACTTTGGGGCGTGGTCGAGCGGGGCCGGGAGGCGAGGGAAAGTCAGTGTGGTACCGACGCTTCCCGCTTTAGTATCAGTTGTGTCTAGTTGAGCTGACTGGCCAATCACAGCAGCTGGGGTGTTTTCTTATGTGCCGTTTGTCTTTCGGCGAGGGGATCCATGGGGCGGGATCAGGAGCGTGCAGTCCGATACCGGGCGCGCCACGGCCGACACTGGGGAAAGGCCCCGAATGTTTCCAATTGGTTCAAGTCTCACACAAAACGACTTCAGACTCGACATTTGGGACATTTGAATCACCTTTAAAGGGGACCTATTACATGTGGGTCTCTGGTGGGCCTACTAACACACAAACTGTAAAATAAGACAACCCAGTGTTATGTGAGCAGCCTATTCTTAAAACATCTGTTTCAACAAGCCTTGCAGATGTGTGCCTCTCACATTGAGACACATTAGAATTAGAACCACTCCCCATCTGAGTAACTCCACCCACGGCTAGAGAACTACCCTAAGCATGGGAACTGCTCTGTTGTTGGCTGCACAGACCAGCACAAATCTTTAAAAAGAAAGAGGAATTAATACTGTCCGTGAGAAAAACTTCAGATGACAGAAATGCACGTATTTAAAAAATAATTGTGCTGTGTTTTCTCTAAAAAATAAAAGTATGCGGTAGATAGACTGTAGGCTGCACAACGCGATCCGCTGTGCGTTTCCCCAAACAAAACCATAAAATATTCCTGATATTAACTAATTGAATGAAACAAAAAAGTCCCCGTGCTGTCTTCCCCACAAGCTTTGAGCATGGCTATGAAAGACCTTGTAGAGCTAATATGAGCGCATATTTCTCACCTCACATTTGTTCAGGAACAGATTTTGGTGGACTGATGAGGTGACATAAGCAAAAGTATACATATTTCATCCAACGGGCTCAAAGAACTGGGGCAAACTGTGGCCGTGCCCACATTTGCAGCACCATTGGCAACAGGATGGGCAGCAGCATTTTCATTTAAAGCGACACACACTGAAACAGCCCGTCAAAAACAGGAGGCTTATAGGGGCATGTTAGAATGGCTAGAATGCATAATCTGAGTGGGATTTTCAACAAAAAATTCCAAAACATGTTTTGGGGACCTCAGAGACCTACACCAATCAGCCACAACATTAAAACCACCACTAATAACCACTAATATTGTGTAGCTCCCCTCGTGCCACCAATACAGCTCTGACCCCTCAAGGCATTGACTCCACAACAGCTCTGAAATATCCTGTGATATCTTGCACCAAGATGTTAGCAACAGATCCAGGTCCAGCAGGTCCAGTTCTGATGCTCAGGGGTCAGCATGGGAACTCTGACCGCTCTGCAGCTACACAGCCCCATACGCAGCAAGCTGTGATGCACTGTGTGTTCTGACACCTTCCTATCACAGCAGCATCAAGTTTTTCACCAGTTTGTGCCCTAATGCTGTGGGTGATCGGTGTATATTAACATGTTGAGAGAAGGAGCGTATTAGTTTCCCTTTAAAACCTAGTGTGTCGCTGCCGACACTGACATGTGTCGTTTCTCTGTGTCATTTACTTCCTGGTGAAATCACATGCGCTGTTTATTTTATTGGATAGTTCTCACTTCTGGCAAACCACATGGTTTTGATGTCACAATGAGTGGTGTCACACTCAGTGAATCAGAAGCTCAATTAATATCCAGCACAACACAATACAATTCTGAACTTACAAAGTAAAGCTTCCCTTGTGTTTTTCCATGTATTATAATGTATGATTTAAAGCTTCATACCATACATTCCTTATCTATACATTCATTTGAATAACTCATCAATTTTGATGAATGTGTGATGATATATACATACTATGAATTCCTTAGAAATAATACCTGACACCTGACATGCAGCAGATAGAACACTTACAGTATAACCCCATAAGAGACTTGAGACTTGACTTGGACTCCAGCTCAAAGACTTGAGACTTGTGAGCATCTCTGACATGCACACACCCTTCCGAAAGACATCAAGGCAATCAAGTTAATATATAATGCATAATTTCAATCTGAGACCATGCCAAAAATATCTGGGGCAAACACTAGCTTTGCCTTTTTAGCTCCATACAGAAACCAACATTTCAGCCTCATTGCTCTGAGGTTAAAAAGGCTGTCCGGTGGCATGGAGACCACCATCTCACTGCATTACTCAGGTTCATTCTTACAAATGCCTCACTGTACTACTGTACTACTGTAAGACTGGGGTCTTTGGAATGCCCATGAGAATCCTCTCTGCACTCGGATCTAGCAGGGACTCGGAATGCAGATAAAGGATGTTTGGGGTCGGATAGAGGGTAATGAAGCTTCTTTATCAAGCCACGATAACAGGCCGGACGCTGCCAGCCGGGGCTTATTGTAATTGATATTGATTTTTCCACATTGTCCAATCAGATTAGTAAAGAGGTGGGCCCTTGCTGGGGTGATGACAGCAAGTTTACATTTGGAAACAAACTTGTTGACGCTGGTATTTCTGGAGGCTATGTATAGCAACCAGTCAACACTGCTCCAACATATGCATATGAAAGACAACAACCAAAGGAAGCATTTCTATTATATATAAAATTATACTTGACAGATCCCACCAAACACCCTTGTCCTTGACCGTAACAAAGACAGGGAAATGTGGACTTAACAGATGGCAGTCAGATCAACTGTGAAAAAATCTGTAAAAACATAAGTGCAACATCGCACAACTTCACACAACAATTCATCCTTTTTAAATCAGCCTGGAGATCAGAATCAGCCTCAACTTACTCTGGGAAAGCGCTAGCCAATGAAGCCCCCCTATACCAAAAAACAGATGAGATACTTTTTAAGCTTGTCAGGATGGTACAGCTGGTTTATATCCCAGTTTTTTTACTCTTGCCTCATTCAATTTCCTTACTGTCAAATGCGCACCAAACCCTTGTAAACGGTCCATAAAAATGTGAGCAGTCCTTTATAGCTCTGAAAAGAGCGATATGTTCCCCTCCTACCCTTTGTAGTGCTGATCATCTGAGGGAGCTGTTCTAATACAGTAGATGATGGTATGAAGTGTCTTCTGAGTGTATGGTTCCTGGTTCCCTAGGTTTGTATAATGTATGTGAGCACAGCACCCGTGCAGTTTTGGCCTTTTAAGGGGACAGCTAGAGGCCAGGGTTGCTGACAGTTGTAACAAATTAGACCGGCGCCCCCAGTATTTTAACAATCTTGCAAAACCGGTCTTCTGCCCCCTGGTTCCCCGGCTATTTCCATGTCCTTGGTTGGGCTGCCTGCGGTGTGATCTGGTGGCCGCCATCCATGTTTTGATATCTAGTGGTAACACTCTTAGTTGCTGCTCCAACATGTTTGCTTCCCTGATGTCGTCCACCCTGCGTTACTCTGGCTTAACCCAATGTCAATACAATCCCTAAGTATTGTAGGTTTCAGTTGGCTTCCATCCCAAGTCTCAGAACTGTTGACAATTAATCTGTAATTGTATTTTTTCAAAATTTGATATGGCATACAGAATATTTAAATTTGGCCAGCAGGGCTTGTTTGGGGACTGGATAGGAGCAGTGAGGCAAGACTCGTGAACGATTCTTTTGTTGCAAACAAATCTTTTAAATGGCGGAGAGCCGTGAGTCTCTCTGTGCATGACATGATAACGGCAGCCAGACACAAAGGCTGAACTGACATTGGAACAAAAAGACCCGAGAGCCCCCAGTTGTGAGTCATGCATGCGCCCCAAGTAGAGGCAATGTACCCGAAATGATTCTCGAACAAGATCCGTGAGTCATGAGTTACCACTCCTGGATCCCATTCGGAGTTGCAAGTCACGCATGTGCCCCAAGAGGAGGCAATAGGCCTTTCTCAATGTGCGTTCTTGTCTGTACTTGTGTTCTTGTGGACTTGTGAAACGTCATCAGTCGCAGCCCAAGTACTGTTCCAATTATAAGTACGCATCAAGCCAAGTCCAGTCCAAATGCACGGATGTGGACTTGCTCCGCCCATTTTATCAAGGATGCATCGGTGGTGACTTGTGTGGACTTGGGACAGCCAAGTGTCCCAGAATGCATTTCGCACCAAGCGGTGGTAATGGCAATGGCGGAGAGGAGTCTGTACTCCCGAGTCGAACTTGCCAGGTCTGAACTACCAAGTCCGCAAGTCCGGACTTTGCGTACTTGGTATTGAGAAACGACCAATGACTCCTGAGCCGGATTGCAAATGAGCTCCGTAAGCCGTGAGTGATAACTCCCCGATCTCGTTTGCGAATGAGGATCCGTTTGTCACGAGTCACGCATGCGCTTCACCCTTTGAGAATTCCATTCACAACCCAGAGCCGAATAGTCTGTCTCTGATTGACTCAAAGTTAGGCAAACTGAATCAAACGAGCAAAGAGTCGGAAAATTGAACAAATCTTTCTTTTACAAATCTTTCTTTTGAGTCACACATAAAGAGTGGAATCTCTAAAAAATACTAGATAAGGGGAGAGCTCCTCATCCATGGCAGACTGTGCTGAAAGCAGTGCTTTCCCTGTCAGCAAGGGAACAAGCCTGTAGGTCCATTCAGCCGATGGCCGCCCCCATGTTCTAGCAATCCGCTAAAAGTGTAGAAATGTGTTGTATAGCATTTGAATATTATTTTTGGTTTTACTACACTTTGGAAGTACAAATGTGTACAGTCAGTACCTAATATTTACAATTATTGATTGTTTATAGACCTGCCCTGAAGAGTTAGTCTTTCAAGTTGCAAGGTTAAAGTGATCAAATTGGCAATGGCATTATCTGACTTATTTCCTGTGTTGAAATAGATTATACAGAATGTTCAAACATTCATGAAAAACTCTGCCTGAATCTATCATGGTATCCTCACAGTGGTGGCCTGCTGGCAACAAACATTTCACTGGCTGTTAAAATAGCTCTGTTTTACTGTGACACTTGCATAGAGTATCCATCTATTATGCTTGTAAGTGGTGGTATCAAGGGTGTCGATGGGACCGGGGTGGTGAAGTACCAGTTGTGGTGGGCTGCTCTGGGTAAAGAGAGTCCAGGGCCATTTTTTTTTTGCCATCCCTGCATGCATTTCTTTGAGAATTGCTTGCTTTCAGAATTACACGGTTTCGTTTTGCCTTATTTTCACAGGTTTAGTGGCCACAAAAGCCGAGCATTCCATTCGTGAATTCACCCCTATGTATTTTTTTTGTTATGTATAAACAAATGAAACTTTTTTTTCATTTCCTGTCCATTCATGGTTAATATTGAGAAATTGAGATTGATTGTGGCATTTAGATTGTCTTCCGTTGCTTAAAATTGCACCGATACATCCTGCTGTTCCTTTTGGGGTGTTTTATTATTCATTTTTTCCTTCAGACTTTTCAATACCAAAGTGCTGTCCACAGCATGTCCATTTCATCACTAACGAGACAAGAACAAATTTAACTAGATAAATAAGAGAGCTCCGTACGGAGGTCCCCAATGGATTAGCAGCCTTGCGGTTAATGCAAAAACAATTTTAAATAAAGCTTCACGTTGTCTGGTTCCCAAGTTATACAGGCCTGGTCAGAGATGTGTAGAGGTTAGCGGTTTATTCCCATTATGGAGAATGGAAAACTGCCCAGTCTCCATTGGCATCAGATCAATTAGAGGACTGTGAACCTATTGCTGACGCTTTGTTTTATCAAGTTTGTACACGCCAATACTTTACACACAGGTACGTAAATTATGAAATAAAAAAATGTGCCTGCACAAATATTTGGACCTGTATGATCAAACACGGGTGCATGCACGGATACACGTGCACAGGGAGGGCTGTACAAACATCAAGGGTGCCAATAATGCAGATTGACCATTTAATCCTCAGCGACAGTCTGCCTGTCACTTAGCAACAGAGGTGGCCGAGGATCAATACCCCCTATTACCTGCTAGAGGGAAAGACGGAGGGAGGGAGGGATAGAGATAATAGGGATACAGTTGAGGAAGATCAAAACACGGGGAGATAAATCCAGAAAAGGGAGAGAGACGGCCAGATAGAGAGGGAGAGAGAGAGAGATGCCCAAGGCCGACATGGTGTATCTCATATCAAGATAATAACCTCAGTGTCCGTCTGACAGAATTCTGGATGGGAAATATGACAAGGAGTGGATCAGAGGGAAATGGAGGGAGACGGAAAAGATGGACTGAAAGGAGAGACAGACAGACTGGCAGGAGAAGTGAAGGTGAAAGTGAAAGTGAAAGTGAAGGTTGTTCAGTCTGTTTCCACTTGAGTCAAAGTGTCGGAGTGCTTGCTTTTAAACATACCCAAGTATCCAAAAGTACATTTACTTTGCAATGCGCCGTTAACTGTGTTGACCTTTGAACTCATTGAATTTAAACATTTAAGTTGTCTCAACAAACCGCAGGAGGGGCTGTCTGCTTGAATAGGGGCACATAGTGCTTGACGCCGCGTGGCGCCGTCAAGTTGTCTGACAGAACTAGCGCAGCACCTAGAACTAGCGCGACTACACCTCTGATATGGTAAAAGCCATGAGTTTCACAGAAAAATAATCAGCCAGGAAAAGTACAGAAACATGAAAAGAAATCTACGTTGTTACAGTCAACTACTGCAGTTAGAAGGACGGGACAGAAAGGGCGAAATCTTATCCAACATATATATATACAGTATATATATACATATATGGGACAATATATGCAAAGACCCATAATCATTCAATTACAACCTGCAGCCAATCTATTTTCACTATTCACTATTCACACTAATCACTATTGTATGATTGAATAATTGTGATTATTATTATTAGGAAACAGTTGTACACCTATACAAAGCGTCTATAGTTGGCAGACGTCACATATTACTTTGTATACCAGAAGTCGATCTCCTTTATTGTATTTTTGAAATATCCCTTTTGATTTGTAGACCCGGTTTGAAATATCGATGGGTGACTCATGAAACCACCATAACATTTTTCCAATCAAAAATTGTCAGGTTTAAAATGTGAAAATACTACATTGAAATACTACATTGTAACAATAATGTATAGGGTACGTTACGGTAAAAATATAATATTTCATATTTTGAAAGGAATCATCATTTTAAACATGACAATAGAAGGGATAGTTAGGGAATGTAGTGATTGAGTATACATTTTTTGCACTGCCATTGTGTGTTGTGCCATTTTACGCTAAACTAAGATAAGGTTAAGTGCATTCACTCGCGTAGCACCCGTCTTTTGGTTCCGACGTGTCACGGTAATGACTTTCTCCGATAAGAAAAGCACAGAATAAACACTGAAACATATGGTGGCTCCACGAGAACGACCCAGACACGGTCACGTCGTGTCAACATGGAGTGATCCAAAAAGGCGACAGTGTCTGCCTGCAATTCAACAATTTAACAATCGCCCTTCAGTATATTACAAATGAATGATTCCCATTTGGAATCGTAAAGCAGATATCCATATTTGACGCAGTGTGTACCGACGACCTAACGACGAATTCTCTTTTTTTACGGCAACAATATGTTTTTTCATATCTTATTGCCGATGCGCACATATACACACACGTAGAGTATATAAGTGGCAGTGACACTGTACTTGGAAGGGTGGAGTGTGTTATGAGTGTTTGTTTGTGATTCGTGTTTGTTTGTGTTGAGTGCCTTGAAGTGGCCCCCGCCGCGTCTATTTCATATCAAAATAAAAAACCTGCCGTCAAAGCAGGAGGCCATTCCAAGACGGTGTGGCCGGCCAATCTGCATTCGTTGTTGTTTCACTGGTGTCAGCACTCTGCGCGCACACACGCACGCGCACACGCACGCGCGCGCGCACACACACACACACACACACACACACACACACACACACACACACACGGTCTGGGGCTTGGGAAAACTCTGGTGTTTGCATAATGGAAGGCGGAATGAAGAGAGAGACGGGCGAAGAAAGAGCAATGGGAGATGAAATATTTAGATGGTGGTGCGGATCACACTCCTCTCCTCATCTGAGCGGAAGAGAGGAGAGGGGTGGGGGGACAGTAGATGGAGGGCGCCGGAGAAACAATTAAAGATGGGAAAGAAAAGCCCCCCCAAAAAAGGAGGTGAGGTAACGAAAGGAGGTATAGGGGAGAGATAAAGGGTATGGATGAGGTAAGAAGGTGTGGAGCGCACGCACACACACACAGACAGCTGAAAAGGTTCAAGAACACAAGTAATTCACAGTCGTTTCTTTGTCAGATATGTTACAGATATGATTTTTATGCGCTCGTTCCCATCACCCCTCCCTCCTCCACACACACACACACACACACACACACACACACACACACACACACACACACACACACACACACACACACACACACACACACACAGTATATCAGTGTCATGAGTGGAACATGTGAGGCCATTACACCGTCAACACACAACTCACTGTGGGGGTCATCAAAAGATCATTACATTACATATGTCACACCATCATCCAAAAGATGAGCTGTTAGTGTGAGCTTGTGCGGCTGAATCCCACTCCGGGGAAAACTGGGGAGGGAAGCCGTGTGGTATACAGTACATCACTTCGACAGGAGAGGAGCATGCTGGGAATTCTTCTGAAACCAGGAAACAAAGGTGTCTGACCTGGCACATCAGAATCGATCACATGTTCCACTTTCTGTCTGTATCGTCGCGTTTTGTCCGCTTGTATTTTATGTTTTTGTTCTGTATTTTTTGCTATTTGTGTATATTTGGGAAAAATATTTTGATAATTTAAATTATTATCTTGATTTTATAAAGATAATTATTGGATGGACCCCTATTGCTATTGTTCGGATTATAATTATTTTTTGGCGCTTTTTGGGCCAAAACTGTCTGGAACAGCACAACCGCTGCAGCTACGTACACATAGCCACACACGCGTTATAAATGTGCAGGTTGTGATTCTGAATGTTCATTCGCATGGCGCGCTGTATGACACCAGCGTATCTCTTTGGTCTTTTTTAAAATGAAGACATTTATTCTATTGGGATCTTACCCCGTTTTTCCGGTTTCATGGAATCCTGACCTATCGGAAAACTTGGACACAAAACAAAACATTAATCCACAGAAAGTCGTCACCACATCAAGTCCAGTTCATCCCGTCTACGAGACTGCATAATGCGTTTCATGTACTCAGAACGCGTCAGACACCAGTACCCGTGAAATCTTCATTACTCACAGAAAGACGTTGACGCTTTTTGGATTTCATGCAACCATAATCCATCGGAAAATTCAATCCAAAGAAAGGCGTGACCACTGAAATTAAGTTACTAGGTCATTGTTGCCCCATACCGCATCAACCGGTCAAATGTCCGTAAATACGTCATTATTGCCCCACGCGACACCAAACGTCAACTTTCCGTCGCTGTGGCTGTAACTCGATTTCCACGGACAACACAGTGACTTATAACAGTGACAAGGTTTGGTTTAGAGGCAAAAATAAAAAAACGGTTGTTTTAAAGAAATGCCATGTACATGCAGCTTCCTACAGCTAAACGTAGCGGGCCTTAAATCGTGGCAAGTCCATCCATAATAAGTCAAATTAATGTTTATGTCAAATAAATATTGTCTGTATTACATAACAGGCAATGAATCTATCGAACCCAGTTCTTCAATTGTAGATTTTTAGCACATGAAGCGCAATAAAGTGCAAATTGAAAGTAACATGTATTTTTTATGTTTGTGAAATAACATTTATTTATTACAAATGTATTACAATAATTTCAAAGTTGATGAAATTACAAAATAATCACAAAATAAGGACATAGAATAAAGACGACTATTATGGTCGTACAATTACAGAAAATCTGCAAAGTGTACAAATACCTAACATGACCAAAATGGACCTCGTGTTTGCTGCCTGCAGCTATATTTTTATTATTGTTATAATTAATTTAATTTAATTTAAATTAATTTGAAAACATCCTTCTTTTAAAACACACTAATTCTCACCATGATAATTAAATTCAGACATAATTAATGAGTCAATATAATAAGATCAGAATTGATTTTAGAACAAAATAAAATGCTCAAACATCGACCACATGCAAGTAGTTAAAAAGGCCTAATTTGAAAAAAGAGTCACACATAAGAGGAACATTATGAAGATCACTTTGAAAATCGTTGCAATCGTCGACAGAATCTGTTTTTCACCATTGGACTTTTTCCTTACAAGACGTCAAATTTTGAGGCAACAACCTGGAAACTTATTGTGTCTATTATTCTTTCTGACCTAATAGCAGTTTTTTTTACCAGTAATTTCTTAAGCTTGGTAAATATCTTATTCAGAATTTCCTTTTTTCCTTCTGCTTCTCCACGCTGGCGATGGCGCCGGCTCCTCCTCCGCCCTCTCCATCATCAAAGACGGATTGCAATGACGGATTGTTACGTTCCCCGAAAATGTAAGGGTCGTTATTTTCAGTTTGGGTTTTTTTTGGTACGTTTCAGTGACATGATCAGAATCTACACAAGGAGAATGAGACGAACGTTTGAAAAAAAAAAAAAAAAAAGCAACGTTGGTCATTTAAAATAGAAACACGATCACTTGTGCGATCACTTTCCTTTAGACTCTGACGTGAGGGAGAAAAAAGTCTCCTCCAAACCCTCCTGTCGCCCGGGACGGGAAATAGCTCCGATATGAATCACCGCCAGGATTCGGAAATAGCACCGTTTCGATATAAAACATATGCAAATTCACCACACACACACACAGACACACACACACACACACACACACACACACACACACACACCTATGTATCATTTAAGGAGGCGGGGCTACACTAACGACAACTTAATTTAGAGTAGTCATCCAAATGACATCCTGTGAGATCAGAGCAAAAGACAACACTGAAAAAAATAAAATAAAAATACAGAAGACGAGCGAAACAAGAAGCGACGAAACAAGCGGGTCAGCGAGAGAGTGAGAGAGAGAGAGAGAGAAACAGACAGATGCAATTTTTTTTGCTTTTTTTGCCCAAGTTGGCTGATGTCAAAATAAATGGAAATGAATCGGAAACTAATAGCGGATGACTCTCGCTGAGAGAGACAGAGAGAGAGAGAGACAGAGACAGAGAGAGAGAGAGAGAGAGACAGAGAGACAGAGACAGAGAGAGAGAGAGAGAGACAGAGAGAGAGAGAGATAGGGTTGAAGTGTTGCTTATGGGGCTTTTCGGACAGGGCTCGGGGCGGACGGACGGACGAGCGAAGGGCCCTGTCAGCACCATTTGACCTGAGCCGGGGAACAGACGGAAGGGCTGATGACAGGTGAGGAGCGAGGGGAAAAAAAGGAATACCCCCCCCCCCCCCCGTCACCACAACTCTTTGTCACACACACACGCACACACACACACACAGACACACACACACACACACACACACACAATGTATGTGTGGTGCTGCTTCAAAAATTGCAGTAAAATGACCCCTGGATGTCTCGAGCCTTTTCAGTTCTTTGTGCAGATTTGTGCAGAATAATGTCGAGAAAACAGCAAGGAAAGGCTGAGAACGCACAGCCAGCCTCCTCCACGTGTCAGCACGGGCAGCAACCGCGAGACTACCAACGTTATAATACCTAGGTTGACACTCAACATGGCGAGAGTAACACACAACTGCTGTTTTCTTTCAGTTGTCCCTGTGAAAATACATCTCACTCCCCAAATTATGAATGTGCCCGACATTCCAATTGACTGCTTATTATATGCCTGGAGGCATATGGAGGCATGTGCGCCGTCAAGTTGTCTAACAGAACTAGCTCCGCAAACTAGGCGTCATTTATAATAACGACCATAATAACCTTTATTTGAATCAAACCGTTCATACATGACACACTACTCAAAGTGGCCACATTAATAGAAAGCAAACAGATAGTAACAATAAAAGAAAAGCAAACAAGCAAAGCTAACCAGCAAGCAAAAAGCATTCCATAAAATAGGAAAATATTGCTAATTTCAGATTTGGGTCGTCAATCTTGACTTTAATGGATCACGATCATTCCTCAGAAAATGATTCAGGAATATTATCAACTCACAGAAAGGATGGATTCACCCACACCCCTTTTTAATTTGCGAATGATTATTTTGCTTTAACTTACTCAAAAGGGCATCATTTACACTGAAATACTTTTCGAGTCCTAACTCTCCTTTGATTCTCCTGTTGGGACTGGAGTATAATGTAAAGACAAAGTACAGTAATTGCGTGAATAAATAAAGAACAAAATTATGTAAAAGCAGGATAACATGCTAATGAATAAAACAAAGAATTGCATTTAAAATCTATTGAAAAACCTAAGAAGACTACTGTAATTACTATAAAAGCTGAGCTTTTTTTTTAGCAATTGCTTGAAAGGGCTTGCAGAGCTCACTCTAGCATACTTCGGTAATGTGTTTGATGGTTAAGTTTGATGGATATACAATGTTGGCACATTTTATATCATCAAATTATGTTTTTTTTTTTTTTTGAGTGGAACAACCACTTAAGTTTACGTCCAAATCCACGATGAGGAGTTCCTCTCGACATATCGAGGGTTCTTGGTCGTATATGAACACCTGAATGATTCTTGGTCACATCATGAGGATTTGTAGCATTTTTGACCATATCTTGAAGGTGTGTAGGATTGTCTGTGCTATCCTGAACATCTGTAGGATTCTCGGTCATATCTTGGTGACGTGTGGTATTCTTGGTCATATCTTGGAGATCAAGAGAATTCTGGGTCATATCGTGGTCATACCTTGGTTTCTTGGCCATATCTTGAACATGTGCACAATTCTTGGTTGTATCCTGCTCATGACTTGGATTTTTGGCCTTGTTTTTGGGGCAATTGGGAGTTCAACAGTAAAGCCGTTCGCTCCCCAAAACAGGAACGCTATGTCTACATGCCTTTGTATAGGACAACTCTATCCATTTGCCTGACTTCTAGCCATTGACAGTGGACCAAACTCAGAGCACAGGTGGAATGTGCGCGTGTCAGTGGGTGCGATCCAGGCTTCAGTGTGGAATTCAGGGTCAAAGTCAGATCAAAAGAATTTTTCCGAAAAATCGGGATGCCGGCATGCCCGTGTTTCCTCTGCACTTACCGATACGGGGGATTGGTGGCGAGGCTCTCGCCAATGAGCACGCCGTCGAGCTAACACTGTTTGTCTCATTACGTCACCCCCAGCCAACAGTCAAACAGATTGTATGTAGAGAGATGAGCCCTCCAGACAAATAAACACATGACATCCACCAGAAGACGAGGACGCGAGAGAAAAGCAATTGCCGATGACTTTTTGACAATTTGACAATTGCAGATGACACTATGCCTTTTTTTCGTGTGCATGTGGATACGTTTGGATATGTTCTTACTTGGCGGCGGAGTTGGGTTCTCCGAACATTCTGTAAACCGCAGCCTGCCGCACGTGGTTCTGGAAGTGGAACGGGTTCAGCTGGATACTTCTGGAGAAGCAGAAGCAGACACACACAAGCATTGCATGAGTCACTTACTGCAGTTTTTTTTAAACATGGTGAGCCATTGGAATGTATGAAAGCCCAATTTTTTTAATTTCATAGCCTATTCAGTTCCTCAATGGGAAAATTAGCAATTTCTCTGCATTTACCATCCTAGTAACTGACGTGTCTAGGAGCAGTGCGCTGCCATATAGAGGCGCCCGGGGAGCTTTAGGGGGTATGAGTCTTGCTCAAGGATACATCAGCACACTACAAGGAGGAGCCGGCATCCTTCCGCTTACTAGATGACCCGCTCTACCTCCTGAGCCACTACCCCAATAAAATCGCTTATGATCGTTATTGAGGGATACTCTTTGAATATTACGCGCTGCCATCTTGTGGTCCAATAGATGGGAATAGGGCGTTGATTGCAGAGCCAGCATCAAAGGTTTGATGAGGTCTGCTCGACCAATGCCAATCACTGTGCAACAACGACAAATGTACTCAACCCTGCTGAGGAAGAGATGCGTGCACGTGTGTGTGAGCTACTGAGGGAGTTATCGGGCCTTTCCAAGGTGACGTGGACGAGTTATTATCATCATCAACGGGGTGTGTGCCAAGATTTGTTGTCCGGTGCGGGATGGGGGACGCTGCTGCCGAAATACATTGTCCTCATGCAACCTCATGAGGAAGAGCCCTCGAGAGGAACTGCAAAAATGTGCCTCCTCACATTCGTGTTCCAAGTCAGTAGAGCTTCCCGTGAAAGCCGGATCAAATACCAGCCACCAAATCAAGAACTCCGTCAAACGCAATGAAGAAAATCTATTTGGTACCTGATAAATCATTTTTAGTGCTTTTGTCTATGATGAATTCTCAGTGGATTGTGCAAAAAGCACGCGCACACACACGCATGCACGCACACACACACACACACAAACACACACACACACACACACACACACACACACACACACACACACACACACACACACACACACATGTGCACAGGCGCACAAAACACGCACACACAAAATCGTCATCAGAATTTTGTTCAAAAGCGATAACAGATTAAGTGCTACCAAGTCCTTTCAAGATTTTTGAGAACTCCATTATTTTGTGTCTGTATGTGTACATCTATCTTTTAATTTATTGAGGATACTGGTGGAAAATCAGTAGGATATTTTGTGTATGATGATTTGTGTGCGTGTGTGTGTGTGTGTGTGTGTGTGTGTGTGTGTGTGTGTTGAGATCGTCAAAGCTAGAGATACATAGAAAATATGAAAATAAATAACAGTGAGATATGAGACAAGACCCTCTTTCTTTAATCCTCTATAAAAGAAAAGAAATACAACAGGTGCACTTAGATAGTGTCCACCCTGGCATACGTACCGGTGCGTGTCCCAGCCGGTCTTGCGAGTACGTTAGCAAAAATGGGTGTTTCAGCTCAAGCTCTGCTACTTGCTGAACCTCTGCGGAAGTTCAGCGCTTCTGTTCCTCGTTGAACAAAGGAGATGGAGGCGACGGCCCGAGGAAGAGTCAACTCCCTTCGCCACGGTATGAAGCAGACCCAGTGCAATGAAACAGGTAAGGTATGGTTTTACCTCCAACTACACGATCACTTGGACCAACTGACGTCCACCTACCGAGCAGCCGACTCCTGTTACATGCTACAGAGTTGTTGGCGGTCAAAAGGAGAAAGATGCAGTTCCCACGACTTACAACCCGAATTTCCCTTACAAGCCTGAAGGCTGCGACTAAGTGAGCCTGTGTTTTGTACTTAGTCGCCGACTTTTGGTGTCATTAAAGTAGTTGCAATTCTGCCATGGAGACCATAACACGACATGACCAGGGCAGGTGATCCCGTTGAGGTGCTTTCGTGGGGATAATTATACGGTTTAATGGGAGAACGAATGGAGAATGGAGCAAATATGGTACATGGCTATATATCAGGCAGGCCCAAAGTCCGGCCCCCGGGCCAAATCCGGCCCGTGTCTAAATTTCCACTGGCCCAAAGCGTCTGTCATAAAAATATGTGGCCCGCCAGCGGGTACAAAAAAAGCTATTTTATATTTCACCAGAGGATGGCAGTAGACTTGTGACCACACTCTCGCCGCATGACCCCTGTTTGAACTTTTACCACTGTGGTATATTTTTAGCCCATTTCTAAAATGCCAACTGGAACTAAAAAAAGGGAAGTTGACAACGAGGGCCGCCGTTTCCAAGACAAGTGGAAATCTGAGTATTTTTTCACTGACATGCGAAACAACTGCGTGTGCTTAATTTGTCAAGAGACTGTGGCCTTTTTCAAGGATTTCAATATTAAGCGGCACTATCAGACGAAACATGTTAACTACGATACGCTAACGGCAAACGAACGCACCGAAAAACTGAAGCAACTTGAAGCCGTTTTAATGGCACAGCAGCGCTTTTTCAAAAGAGCCCATGACTCAAATGAAAATTCTACAAGGCGAGCAACGAGGGGGCAATGCTAATTGCCAAGCACTGCAAACCTTTTACTGAGGGTGAATCTATTAAAGACTGCGTGATGAAAATGGTGGAGAAAATTTGTCCTGACAAAAAACAACAGTTTGCCAATGTTTTCCCAGGCCCGTAGCACTGTGGCACGGAGGATTGAAGAAATTTCATCTGATATCAAGAGACATTTGGAGGCAAAAGGAGTGGAGTTTGACTTTTTTTCGTTAGCCTGCGAGGAAAGCACGGATGCATCTGACACCGCTCAGTTGCTGATTTTTTTGAGAGGAGTGGACAATGAAATGAACGTGAGTAGTAATATTCACCAACAAGTTCTATGTGCCAAACATCTGAAATATGATCACGTTATGAAACCGGTGATAAAGGCTATTAATTATATTCGCTCCAGAGCCTTGTGTCACCGCCAGTTTCAACAGTTTCTGATCGACATCCACGCTGAATATGGGAGATCTTGTTGTATCATAATGACATGAGATGGCTCAGTCGGGGTCTGCACTGCAGTAATTCTACTCTCTCAGAAAGGAAATCGGACAATACTTGGCACAAAAAAGACAACCAATCCCAGAACTCTCCGATCCTGTTTGGCTGGCTGATTTTGGATTTCTAGTTGACATAACACGACATCTGAACGCGCTGAACACGAGCCTTCAGGGGAAAAATGCAGTGGTAAGCCAGTTGTATTCACACATCAAAGCTTTTGGGACAAAGCTGCTGCTTTTCCAAAGGCACCTGTCACAAACGCAGCCCAATACCACACATTTCCAATCGCTGCAGGAAATGATGACCAGTTTTCCAGCAAACAATATCACTGCGCAAATGAGGAGGTATGCAGCAAACATCTCATCTCTGGCTGAGGAGTTTCAACAGCGTTTCAGGGATTTTGCAGCTATTGAAAAGGAGATTTAACGTTTTTCCTCTCCTTTTTCCGTGGATCCTCACGACGCTCCAGCCACCTGCAGCTGGAGCTCATTGAGCTGCAGTGTGACGCAGAGTGTCACAGTCAGCACCAGCAACCCCCTCTTGTAAACTTTTACCGCCGGCTGGACAAAGGCAGGTTCCAAGAGAATCGAACATTTGCTAAGAAAGTGCACACACACAAATGACATACTTGTGCGAGAAGACGTTCTCGGTTATGAACATTAACAAGAACCGCGTGAGGACAAGACGAAGTGACTCTCACCTGCGTGACATCTTGCACATTAAAACCACTGTTTTTGAGCCAGACCTGCCCTGTTTACTGCAGTCAAGATCTCAGTGTCACCCTTCACATTAATGTAGGTCCATTATTTTTTTTATTCTTCTGAGGAGAATAAATACTAAAGTCTCAGTGAATTATTTTTTTGTGATGATCAAAACCACAGTTTTGTTAAATTTCAGTCATTTCATTTGACTATACTATCCTTTGTCAAAATGCACTTTGATGTGATTTGTTAAAACAAAATCAATAAATTCATGTTTCTAAAAAAATTCGGAGTCAGATTTCATAAAATAGTTCATTTGCATTTAATTTATTATTATTTTAACCTTTATCTATCCTGATCAGGCAATTGACAACAGATTCTCATTTGCAATGTCAACCTAGCTGCAGACAGCAGAGTAAAACAAAGCAAAATAAAAGCAAATACAAATAAACACGTATACAACAAACTGTACAAAGTGATATAATTACATATTTACATGTTCATTGGTAATGGTTCAAAGAATGTCAGGCTGAATGGTCGGCCCCCATACATTTTCACCTCACCAAATCTGGCCCTCTTTGAAAAAAGTTTGGACACCCCTGCTATATATGGTCACTGCATACACGCCTACAGAGTTTGACAAAAAAACATGAGCTCAGGAGGCTGATGTCTGGCCACTCGCGTCACTTAGGATGCATTTACGCTGAATGCACACAGTATGTGGAAAGCGATAAGCACATGCAAATAAAACAATGAAAAAAATTAAATAAATACTCCCCCATGGTTCTTTCCACTCCGGTACTGGTGAAGTCAATAGCTACTTCAAACCATCTCAGCTGAGTGCACTTAGCGGAGGAAGAGTGTACGGTCCACAACAGCAGCGGTTCAGTCTGAGCACCACTACCTGTTGTTGAAGAGGGCGAGTGGAGGTAGGGATGGGGTTGTGTACGTGTGTGTGTGTGTGTGTGTGTGTGTGTGTGTGTGTGTGTGTGTGTGTGTGTGTGTGTGTGTGTGTGTGTGTGTGTGTGTGTGCGTGTGCGCGCGTGTGTGTGTGTGTGTGTGTGTGTGTGAGAGAGAGGGTAGGTATGTGAGTGCGGCTGATGGCCTTCCCATTGGGAGGAAGGAAAGCAAAAAGGAACAACCAGCAACACAAGCAGGTATAGATGATTCATGGGGTCATGTAGAAGAACCTTTAAAAACATACTTTGTTGGGATTATGTCAGTTGAAAACAACGCAGTGACATTTTTCTGACATTTCTGAAAACCAGCATAAAGCCTTTCGGATTACGGGGACAATACATGTGTCGTGACGATTCCAGTGTCCGCGTATTCAGGTACCTTGTCCCTTGAAGCCATACGCGCACACACACACACACACACACGGGGGCGTCGGCCTACAAAACCCAGCAACCTCCGCTGGTCGTGACTAACGGCATCAGGAGTCAGTCGAGGCAAAAAAACAAAAAAATAAGATATAGGAAGTAGAGCGCACCGGAGTGAACCACAAAGAGCAAGCGGCGAGGCGGGGCTGGCAGCCAGGGCTGAAGGGGGATGGAGGGAGGCAGGCGGGGCGTTAAAAGGAGAGGAAGGGAGATGGAGAGGAGATCATGGGAAAGGGGGAGGAAAGCAGGAGGGAGAAATGTGTGGGCGGCGGCAGTGTGGAGCAACAGGTAAACTGCAACCGCCGCCACTAATGGAGTGGGCGGGAAAATGACGCAAAGGGCGAGAGAGAGCGAGAGAGAGAATGACGGGAGGAAGAGAATTAGCGCGGGGGAGTGAGGGAAAGTAAAGATACGTTTGAGACGTGAAAATGGAACAATGGAGGGAATGAAAGAGAGAGAGAAAGGGGGAGGGAGGACGTCTGACACGGTAAATGGTCCCACTACTGTGTTCCATCCATTCCATTAAAGGTGGTGTTTCGACGTGCGCATGAGGCCTTACACAGCACTCTGCAGTGTGCACGGACACACACGCGCACACACGTGCACACGCGCACACACACACACACACACACACACGCACACGCACTCCAAATAACAGAGTTAAAGCAAAGTGCTGTATAGTTTTGGCGCTGAGGGAAGGTCAAACCTCACTCTGCCCTTTAGAAAAAAGTTAACTTTTTAAGGTAAATACCCAACGGCCTCGTGCTCTTCGCTCATTGCGGCCATCTTATTTTTCATCATTTCCTGTCCGTCAAAGCACACATAAGGGACGCAAAGCAAGCAAAAATGTTCATCATTTGCCTTGTTGTTTCGTACTTTTGACTTTTGACTTTTGACTTAGATTTACTTTAAATTAATCTGCATTCATTTTGCATTGTTTGAGTTTTGGCGTCTGGGCTCTACTGCTCATCACTCCCAGCGAGGTGTACAGCAAACATAGGTTTACTTAGTGAGCCAGAATAGGAGTGATGAGCCCGAATCCCCCTATTGGACAGAAGAGCAGAGCCCTACAGGTGGGGGCAGAGGAGGTGGAGGGAGCGCAGCAATGAAGGCAGCAAAGCAGTGAGGCAGAAGGGACTGGCTGCTTAAATAGGCCGGCCCAATAATTGTGTGGAAGCATGTGGCGCCGTCACGTCGTCTGACAGGACTAGTTGCGCAGGCTGCTGTACGCATCATTTGTACTCTATGCCAGCAAACAGGATTGGACAAAGTCAAAACAGTTTAAAAAAATGCTCGAGAAAATAGTTTTTGTACTTGTGCGAGTTCAACGGATCGGCATGATCAATTGGTTTTCTATTGGAAAATGCTTTTGGGATTTCGGATTTCTGATCAAGTTTCTGGGTGCATACGTGTGTGTGTGTTGGTGTTTTACAAGAGTAAGGCTCTGCATGCAGCCCGTCGCTGTATCACTACCAGGCACAGACGGGGACAAAATAGCTATTGACAGCCTTCTCGTCCGAATGGGGGTGAGGCGGACAAAGAGGCGGAGTATCCCTTTAAGATGCGTGCGCTCTGACCTGTGGGCGTGGATGAGGGCCAGCTTGGGCCACTTTAGCCTCAGGTAGCAGAGCACCAGCCTGGACTCGATGTAGCTCACCGTCAGGCTGATGTCCTCCAGGTCCCCTTCTTTCTCCAGCACGTAGCCCTTGGAACAGAGCTGGAGGGAAGGAACACGTTGGAGCATAGGCAGAGGATGAGAGAGAGAGAGAGAGAGAGAGAGAGAGAGAGAGAGAGATATGCACACATTCTATTCAACAGAGCTAACTAAACTAATAGGGATTTGAAATGAGTTGTGAGTCCACATTGAATAGAAATGTCACGGCAGCAGAGACTGGGGGTGAAGAAAATGACATCCGCCCGCCGCTTATGGAGATTGAGACGGAGGGAGAATGGGTGTGCGTCACAGAGAGTGACAGATGGGGAGGGAGAGATTGGGAGGCAGGGAGAAGCTCGAGATGGAGAGAAAATCGACACGGTCCAGGTGAAACCGTTCGGTATAATAAATTAAATGAGGGAGGTGGAGGAAACGGACTCTCACCTTTATCTCCTATCAAATGAGGGCAAATAATGTTTAGGGAAAAAATAACATTGCTACAAAGGGTGGCTCAATTAGAGGCGAACCAGTCGGCGATGGGCATCGACTACATCCTTTATATACACAAGCTCTTTCACCCTATAAGCGGTAACAATGGCAGAGTTCTAAACTCCTGAGTGACGCTAATGAATGTGAACAAAGGGCCGCTACTTAGACCTGATAAGCGGCGTCATACTGTAACAGCCTGATGAAACGGTTTCCTTTTCAGCGCCTTGTCCTCATTCCAACCCAACATGAAGGCAAGCTGTTATCCTTTGCCAAAAGCGTGTGTCTCTTCATCCCCACCTACCAGCCAGCACTATACCGCCACCAGAAGGGCAGCCAATGACAGGAAACATCAAGATTCACCACAGGAGCGGAAACGCAAGCCCCGTTGTCCTCGAAATGTAGGACGTGCGCTGAAATCGTCAGACACCCTTTCAAGGAAGGAAGGAGGGCGCGCAGCAACCAAAGCTTACCAAATGCGCCCTCGCCTGTTGCAGTGCCGGTAGAGTGCAAGCCCCCTCTGCTTAGCGAGGTCGTAAGCGCGGCCTGAGTAACCGGAACGTGTGTTCCGGGTTACCGGAGGTGAAACGTTAAGAATCGAGAGGACAGAGCGGACGGGCATCCCGGTCGCCGAAAGTTTAGTTTCAATGTAGTTGTGCGTCATTGACGATATGTAAGTCAGCAGAGAGTGAGCAAAGGCCCAGATCGAGCGGCTGGTGTGACCTGCTCACCACCCGACAGGACGGACTCGTCGGGATTCTGCCCGGTGAAAGATCCTGCATTGAGGGGCTCCGCTTACATCACAGCCGTGTATTTCACTTTCCCCTGTGGCCTGCAAAGCACCGGGTGTATTCCCCCGTTATGAAGCCTGCTGCGCTGGTCTGCCAGCATCGGATCTATCTGAGCTTTGGCGTTTCGGACGGGGGCTGTGTTTCGCCGATGCGTCGCTGTATTGCTGCGCTTTTACTACGCCTGCACTGGCTGCTGCTGACACATTGCCCCTGCTCCGGCTCGGGCCACAAGCCGAGCATATGTTGTCATCTGGTTGTTTTTTTAGAATTGTGTTTTCCCAAGTACGGGACATAAAACAACAAATGGCTCCCCTACAACCCTTCAGTTAAAGAGAGGCGATGCATGGGACCTAGACACGGCTGCCAACAGATAATTTGCAACGTCATGCAGCGTATTTCTTTATTGTTCTGTGGTTTGGGGTGAATTTATAAATAAAGCAAAGATAATATAGGTATTTAGGCTCTACAGTGAAAAGACAGCATGTGGGAGTGTGTTTGTGTTGCCAGGTAAATAAATAATATATGAATAAATATAATAATATATTATATAATAATAAAATTACAACATAATTATAATATAATATATAATATAAAATATTATATTATGATTATTATATAATAATATATAAATATAAAATAAGGGATTATAATGTGTCAAATGTTCACTTCTTATGGGTTCCAAACGTGAAATGAAGATACTAAACTGCGGAAACCTAATTCAATAAATTAAATACAATTAAAGCTTTTTTTAAACTTCATCCAATGACTCCGACCCAATAGTTTTTTCAGTGTGTATGTGAATCTTTGTGTGTGTTTGCACAAGTTCCCTCATGGTGTACGAGACCGGTACCTGCAGGGCGGCGTTGAGGCCGCTGGCGGCCTGGGAGTATTTCTTCCGCTCGTAACACAGCTCCGCCTCCCGCAAGGCTACGAGCAGCCATTTGTCAATTTGTGGCAGAAAGCAAAGATCCGATCCAGTCTCGGCGCTCCCCGTCTCGTGGTCCTGCCATGATGCCGGCGGGGGCGGGGGCGGGGGCCGGGGGCCGTGGGAAGCGGACGGGGCGGCAGCGGAGGTGGAGGTCTTGTTGGGGGAAGACAGGGAGTCGGAGGGAGGGGTGAGGGCTGGGGTGGAGGCGGAGGTCATGGCGCGCGCGTTGAGGCGGGGTAGCATCTCCTTTCCGAACACCAGCTCGCTCTCCGCCAGCCGGAGACGAACGGGGGAGACGCGAGGGAGCGAGGGGGCGACCTGGGTGCATCTGGCCCCCGACCAGCTGCTGCTGCTGCTGCTGCATTCTCCTCCTCCTCCTCCTCCTCCTACTCCTCCTCCTCCTACTCCTCCTCCTCCACTTCCTCCTCCCCCTCCACCTCCTCCTCCTCCGCCTCTCAGTGTTTCCCCCTCACCCGCCGGCACCCCCACGCCCGCCCCCGTGGCCTGGGCGGCGTCTTCCCTGCTTCTCTTCTTGGTGAAACTCATCACCTTCCCGCGGGACGTGGCTCTGCCCGGCATGCCTGGCATCTTCTGCAGGGAAAGAAGCACGAAGAAGGGGGTTGAGCATCAGCAGCGTTTGCTGACAACGGCCCTGTGACGGCCATTGTGGCCAGAGCGATCGGCCGATCGCTCTGGCCACAATGGGAGGTGGTCAGGGGACCCACGGAGGTCAAGGGAAGCACATACTAGTCTGAATGCACGTGTACACCTAATTAGCGATGTTGCGCGCACAAGATTTGAAAACAAAGATGAGTAAAAATTTGATTTGATCGGTAATTATTTTTTTTTTTTATCGGTCCTGGACTAAAGAATTTGTAGCTATTTGCATACTGGGCGGGGAAGCCCAATCAAATAAAAAAAAGTGTCGCGATCCCCCCTCGGGTGGCTCTAAGACCCAGTCTTAATTTATCTGAACGCAAGTCACCAAAGGCTTTGACATACAGTCACTTAAACCACTTCAAATGCTTCAAATTGGATGTGAGAAAACAGACAATAGTAGTCATTAAACGCAACACAATTTGTGGCATAAGCAGCTCTAGGAATTCCTTTATGGACAATTCCTGGCATTTAGTGCTGGCAACTCCTTCTAAAACGCTCAGCTCTGTGATGCAACAAGGGGGGGGGGTCATACGGGGCGTTTCCCCCCCATGTGATTCCATGACGATTTTCCAACAGGACAAAAAGTTGAATATTTCTTAAACTGTGAATGTTTCTACAAAGTACGAGCCCGTGCTTGGGTATTTGGGGAGTATTGCTGTGAAATGTGTCTGTGGGGAGTTCTCAAAGTAATGCCCTGTTCACACTACACAACGTTGCCTGCATCTGGCTGTCCCAGACAAATTCTGCGGACCTACAGCTCCACATCGGCAGCGCTCGCCGTGCGCTCCCGTCACCGCCGCTCATGCACAGTTTGGACAAGTCTATGACACATCTGGGACAAAGCTGGTGTTTGGAATAGCTTCAGAGCTCGGAGACAATAGGAGCGCAGGAGGAAACCGGGGGGGGGTAATGTAAAGGCGTATATTGGAATTCAGTATGTTCAAATAAAGGAATAATAGGTATTTTCATTGCGAAAGACTCCGCTTGTGATGGGAAAAATTGAGTGCGGCAGATAATGCCGTGGAAATGAAGGTAATTGGGGAGGATTCGTAGCCCCGCCTCCCGGTAGCTGCGGCAACCGGTAGGTTGTCCTCATGTGATGTGTTTGTGATGTGACAAAGCCGCAGTCTGCTCAGACAACAGTTTCATTATCTTCGTCTCCTTGTGTGTTGTGTTTGCCCACCAGGTTTCCTACGGGAAAACAGAGGAAAAACAATGTATCCAGCCATCATGGAAATACTTGCACACTGGAAGTGAGAGTACTTGTATGGATAGTACATTTTGGGAATTCCCTGCAGCCAAATATCACCACAACACTCCCTGCCATATTGACACACGCTTTTCTAACTTGTGACGTATCCAATAGTAGTTCCAATTGATTTTGCCCTCTCGCTCACGATGCAAAGACCTAGCTGATGGAAGTCAAAAGATTTTGAGCAATTACAAATTTTGCACAAGAGGTTTCTTCAAACAAAAACCTGCGATGTCACAACTTTCTGATAAAGAGCGTGGCAAAGAAATTCGGTCATGCACACGCAGAGGGCACGGACACAAATTCACCGGGAGTTACAGTAACTCCTTATATTCTTGTCAGACCCGTGATATTATGAATATATTACCTGCTTGGAGTGTGGCCGTCACCAAGTTCCAGGCGCACACATGTGCCTTCCTCCTTCCTTCCTTTGGCGTAAAGGGATGCCGACAATTCCAAACGCTCGGTTTTTATAGCGTTCTGTGACGTCAGAAATACATCACATGATGGGGCGGAGATATATTTATTTTCCTTGTTTATTTTTTGGTTTGTTTTTATGGATCGGGTGTTTTTAATCCAATTTCGTTGCCCCCGTGTGTTTTCGAGGCTGAATCCCTCTTCCGTTTGTTCCCGTTCCTCCTCCTGTGTCTTTGACTCCTGACGCCGACGACATGCCGCCCTGATTCTTCCCCCTGACAGTACCCGCTCTGTCCTCTGGGATGTTTTGCCTGGATAAAGTGTTCTGTTCAGGCTGCTACTGCTACTTCAAGTTCTAGTTCAATTTGAAGAGGTTATTTGTCACATAAATAAGAGAAACAGACTTATAACAAGATTAGTAGAAAAACAGACTTTTATCAAGATTAGTATATTATACTGATCTTGACATAAGTCTGTTTCTCTTATTCCTGCTACTTCTGTGTTGTTTTCCAACATATGATCTATTTCACTCTGGCATAACTCAGAGCTATAGCAGCGTCAATGAGCCTAATTTTTGACACGTGTTTCTAGTGACTTCTAATAGATGCCAATAACCCCCATTGCAGAATCACATTTCAGATAACCTCTGAAAGTGGTATTTTTTCTAAAAACCCACTATCCCAGGATTCTGTCTGTCACACCTGCCCAGCCTGCCCCCGTGACCCCCCGTGTGCTCTGTGTGAGTCTGCTTTTCTTTTATCTTCCTTCCCCTTTTAATCTCCCCCCTTCCCCTCTCTATTCTCTGCTCGGGTCCTGGTTCCACAGCTGCTGCTCACACCGTTCTGGAAGCAGCAGCTGCCGAAATGAAAGACCTGCATTTAAGCTCTGCTGTCCCCTGCCTCTGGTGCCGGATCGTTATGACCGTCGACCACGCTTCTAGCCTCCCTGTTCTGGTCCCTACCCATCACCTGTCGCCTGCTCCCGTGTCTCCTGTTCCCGTGTCACCTGTTCCCGTGTCACCCGTTCCAAGGCTGGCGTTCCCGTGTCTACGTTCCTGTGTCTCCTGTCCCGTGTCACCTGTTCCCGTGTCACCCGTTCCAATGTCTGCCGTTCCCGTGTCTACGTTCCCGTGTCTCCTGTTCCCCGTGTCACTTGTTGCCGTGTCACCTGTCCTGTGTCACCTGATTCCTCTGTCTCCTGTCCCCGTGTCACCTGTTCCTGTGTCACCTGTTTCCTGTGTCACCTGTTCCCCATGTCACCTGATCCCGTGTCACCTGTTCCCGTGTCACCTGTTCCCCATGTCACCTGATCCCGTGTCACCTGTTCCCCATGTCACCTGATCCCGTGTCACCTGTTCCCGTGTCACCTGTTCCCCATGTCACCTGATCCCGTGTCACCTGTTCCAGTGTCACCTGTTCCCCGTGTCACTTGTTGCCCTGTCACCCATTCCCGTGTCACCTGTTGCCCTGTCACCCATTCCTGTCACCCGGGATCAATCCACTCAGCCATTCCATTCAAAATTCTGCCACATCTTGTCCTCCCTGACATCTTTTTCCATGTGCTCAGCATTCGTTCACTGTCAATGGAATCACGCCTTCCAAACTGCAACGAGACGCACTGAACTTTTCAACTCACTGATTCAGAGGCAAACCTTTAATTGATTCGTGGAAATAATTTATTCTGTCTAATAATTTAATGAGCTGAAAAAATCACGCCCCAATGCACAACATACACAACAGACGGGGGCCGTCACAATGTAATTCCCACTATTACGCGGTGCTGTAATAGGCTCATGTACAGTATATCTGATATGCAGACCCCCAGCCCCAACCTGACATTACTCACACCCAGTGTTTTCTTATGACCATTCGGCAATGCTTTTTAACCCCAAATTTTAAACAATCTGTTTTAAGGTAGTTATTGACATGGAACAAGAGGACACAGTATGTGCTCTACAGGGGTATTTTATTTAGAACATCTTTTTATTAGCCCATTTATACCAGCCACTCCGTGTGATTCCATGATGACTGGATTAGTCAGATAGATTGATAGATAGATGTGGAATAATAGTAAGTCTAAGTCCACTTAATAAATGACATAATGGAAATGTAGGAGGAAATGTGTAGTTGTTAAAATAGCAAACAAAAAGACAAAAAGGAGAAAACAGCAAGTCAAAAGTTAAGTTTGAATAATACTGGCAAGCTTTAATTCGATTCTGAGAGAAAGTTAAGTACTTTAATTCAGTACTTGTTTGTTTTTGACAGCTACACTGTCTCCCATTTTAATACTGAATGATTCATTTCAGCCTCTAATCAGCCCTGTCAGCAGTGTTTACATTAGCCGATGTTAGTCGTGGATTTGTCTTTAAAACTACAGATATTTAGACAAGCCAAGCCTGCAAAGTTTTTTTCACTTTACCAATTGTACATCTCAACAAAATAAAAAAAAGGAGGAAAATGGGCATAAATGCTCACCTTTCCTCTGGTTGTTCACGGAATAAAAACAAATGTTGAGGCTCATGAGGCTTACTGTAAATAGCTTCACAGTTTCACGGCAGGTTTGTTCCTGAGAAAGTTCTGCTGTTCCTAAATGTGTGACGTGTCAATCCCTGCGATGCGATTTTCTGCAAGATTGAGGGGAGTAAGTAAGATTTTATTTTACATAGGTTCACAATGGGAAAAAAGGAGAGGAAAGTAAAATAATACATCTTGAATCCTGCTGTACACACACAATTCTGCAGGTCACCCATTTGGGTGTAACATCAGTAACACTATGGCACAGCAGTGAAAATTGTACCAGCCGACGCAGCGTTTAGTAAATGAAATTGTATATATATTTTTTTAAATAACCGCTGGAATTTGCAAAGTCAGACTACTGTGGCATCAATGTTACCCTTGACTGAAATGTGGAGTGAGTTTTTGCACTGAACGCAGATTGTGGATTTGTCCCCGTTACTTGTATTGATGGGGGGATGGAGCCGAGCATCCAGAATGGAGAAAAGGCTGGACTGCTGCAGGAACGAAACCTACAGTATGTACTGTGGGGTGAGGGGTGACTATAAAACAGACAAAATAATCAGAACTATTCCTTTAAATTGCAAAATATCATATCTAACCCAAACGCTAACATGTTGACAGGAGATACACTGTAGGCATTTAGGCATGAGAGCCTCTGTCACTCGCTGTTTTGCCTGTGAACCGCATTGCACTCTGCTAATATTTAACGGTCTAACAGCTTCTCGAACAGCCGACTGGTGGAGACGGCTCCAGGTGGAGTGTCAGCAGCTGCCTGCTTATACAGGACAGACCACAGCATATTAAGGCCCAAGCGGCCGGCCGCTGTGACATCGCACCCCGGCAACAGCTTGTTGACAGCTGTGCAGCACGCCGTCAGAGGGGACCCTTCCGCAAGGCCTAAAATTGGCCCCTGCTGACACGCAAGATGTGTAGATGGTGGTAAAGAGGGATGTCTGGATCAGCGGTGGCCGGTCAACAGGGGGATCTCTGGCTCCATCCCCAATCTGTTAGAATTTTAATATACAGTATGTATTCAAAAAATATTTTCACTGTCTACATTTTTTTTATAGTACTGGTAAATTGTGGCAGTGTTAATAAAAAAAAGAAAAGTCGTACTATTTTGATTTCTGTTCATTTTGTTCACTGCCGTGAGCGCTTTTGCTGTGTGCCCATGCTGGAGTTCAATAGAGGCACGTGGCTTTGCTTTCGGTTGTGTTTGCTCCACCCTGAGCGGCTTCTACGAGGAAAAGCCTTTTTCTGCAAAGTTTGCCAAGTCGCCCCCTCGACAGTAATACAACATTTGGTCTTGGTTGGCCGCGAAAGACATTTTTTACTCTCTCATGGGACGAAACGCGTGAGGGGTGGGCAGCGATTGTTAATCATGCATAACGGAGAGAGACTAAACACACGGCGACTGAAATTCAGAGACGTAAACTGTGTCTCTGAGTGCGGTTGGAGGGCTTAATTCCTTAAAATGAATCCCGTCTTTAAAGATGCATTAGTTTTGTGTTGCATGAATGGCACCGCATTTATCACAGCCAAAACCACAGTCCTCTCGTCATCACTCCCGGTGAGGTTTGAATAAACATAGGTATATTGAGCTCGTAGTAATGAGCTTGAATCCCCCCCCCCGTTAGATAGAAGAGTGGAGCCCAGCAGGTGGAAGCAAGCAGGCAGCAAAGCAGGTAGGGCAGGAGGGACTGGCTGCTTTAATCGGCCGGCCCATTAAGGCCGTGAAAGCGTGTGGCGCCGTCAAGTTGTTTGGCAGAGCCAGTGCCGCAGGCTACGCATCATTAATGCCAATGCACGTTCACAGTAAATAGAAAACACTAACTCTCACCTGTCACGTTGGCAACGGTGGAACTGACGGATGAAGTGCTTTGGCCTGGGTTCAATTTCAACGTTAATACAATATTTTGACTGCTTATCTAAACCGTTGACCTCGCGGTTCCTCACTGGGAGCCGGGGCGTGTTGGCGCGAGGTGAGCGCCGACGGCATAATTACAACAGCGATCGCTCTGGCCTTAATATTACGATTAAAAAATATATACAGTATATACGGAAGCTGTTGTGGGAATTGTCAGCTTTTCTCTCTCTCTCTCTGTCTCTCTCTGTCTCTCTTTCATAACGTATCGTTTTGGAGGACGATGACTGAGCATCAAGCCCATGGAACCAGCGCTGAGCGGGACTCATTTTCCATTGCCTTCCGCTGTGATAAATGCTTCCCTGAGTGGCACTTCCTTGAAAACAGCAACATTTGTCTGAATCAATGTTCGGGGACTTTGTGGTGGAATCTGTGTTTTTGTGTGTGTGTGTGTGTGTGTGTGTGTGTGTGTGTGTGTGTGTGTGTGTGTGTGTGTGTGTACTTGTGAGTTCTTCATCCTGTCTCTCTGCTGATTGACAGCCGTGGCCCGACAATAACACGCCCACGTGGCGGAGCGGAGGGAAGGAGTGAGACGACTGCTGACAAACAGCGTGATGTGGAGGGACGGGGCAGGAAGAGGTAGAGAGAGGTAATAAAATAGAGGGCTAGAAAAACAACGGCGTCCAGGGACAGCATGTGTGTGGACCTGTGGGGCCGTTGGTCGGCATTTTGAGCGTTCCAGAGAGAAGAAAGCGAGGTAATCAAATCAATATTGAGTCATTTCTGAGGTTATAGAGACCAGTCTTTGCAAATATACAGTTGTGGTGGATGGGGGGGGTTGAGTAGCCACACCCGATGCTTGTTGGTTGGGCTAATGAGCATCAGGGTAAAAAACCCCGTCCACACACTCAGTCAAGATGGGTGCCCTCTGTCATAACATGTTCCATCTGCTCCTGGCTAATTCCATCTCGCCTCATCTCTACAATAAACTGGTCTTCACAACCCCCTGTTGTCTGTGTCTCTGTGCCGGAGGTCCCTGAGCACGCCACTTGGGTGGCTTGTGGTGGCGAGACTGGAACAGTGGTGGAGAATGCAGGCATCCGGCACAGGGAAGGGATACAGAAGGGCCGTCCGAAGACGCCCTGGAGCCACCACCTGGGGATTTGGCAGAGTACTGGGGGAGAAGCAGCACAGCAACCACCACAGGTTACGGCTGGCAGCCAGCTTCTACGCCCAGCAGGCATCACCGGGACCATCCAGCAGCCCAGCAGCCAGGCCACCCCTCCAAGCAGCCCCTGCAGCAGCCAAGTCCGGCCACGCCTTCACCAGCAGCACGGCAGCCCGAGGCCCCACGCTCCAGAAGGGAGGATGTTGGCGCCTTGGTGGAGGCCGGTTGATCATGCCGCTCCGGGGAACTCAGGTCCTCTGGGAGGGGACCTGTTTTATTTTTTTGGGCATTTTTGTATGAGGTATGGGAACCCTGGGTCAGAGTCCAGTGTTTTATTAATTTAAGTTATAGGAACCCTGGGTCAGAGTCCAGTGTTTTATTAATTTAAGTTATAGGAACCCTGGGTCAGAGTCTGCATTTTTAGGTATAGTCACCCTGGGTCAGAGTCTGTTTAAAGCATTTATTTTCATTTTGGTTTTCTGCTTGAGGGGGGAGTAGGGAGTAGGCTTCGTCCAGGAATTGTTCCTTGGCCTCAGTTTGGTGTTGGGGGTATGTGGTGGATGGGGGGGCTTGAGCAGTGACACCTTGGGCTAACGAGCATCAGGGTTAAAAACCCCATCCACACACTCAGTCAAGAGAGGAGCCCTGTGCTTTGACATGTTCCTAATGTGGCTAATTCCACCTAGCCTCATCTCTATAATAAACTCGTATTCACAACCCCCACTTGGGTGGCGTGTGGTGGCGAGACTGCGACAATAGTATACACAGTATGTTTTTCAAGTATATTCTCTTCCTTTCGGCGCTCCCGTTAGGGGTGGCCACAGCGGATCACCTGCCTCCAATCCCTTCTGTTCTGCGCATCTTCCTCCCTTACACCAACCGCCTGCACGTGCTCCCTCACCACATCCATAAACCTTTTCTTTGGCCTTCCTCTTTTCCTCTTGCCTGGCAGCTCCATCCTCAGTGTAGTATATGTAATGTTGAACTGCTTTCACACATGATCTCTGGACAATTTGTGGAGAATCAGGTGTGGACAGAGTTGTCCTTTCACACATGTAAGACACAACCGGAGAAGCAGGATGTGAGGCAATGACGCCGCGGAGTTTTAGCAAACCCAAGATGGCGGGTGAGGCGACCAAGACTCCCAGCTACCGAGTGGAAAAGAATATATAGGAAAGGAGAACGAAGCAGTTACGCTCTGTACAGGAAGATCCGCACGAAGATAAATAAATGGCGCATGATAGAGATGTCATCAATACGCGACATGCCCTCGCTGTGAATGATCCAGAAAATCACCTGCTCTGTTCACACATACCGCTCAATTGGACATTAAGCAGACTTTGTGCTAGGGTGCTGACTGGGTAAAGTCCGGTTAATGTCCGGTCCAACTGATTTGGACGCTTGCGTTCACACATCCAGCTCCTCCGGATTAATGTCCGGATAATTTCACGGTGTTGAAGCAGCTTATGATAGTGTTTTATTCATATCCCAAATGGAAAATTCCGTCCTGGTTCAATTAGAATTGGTATTTAAACAGTCCTCTTCATCATGCTGTTCACATTTTGACATCATGAGACCAAGACGACACCTAACAACTGATCAACAGTACCTCGCCATTGCGAGGCTTCAAACAGGATGTTCTCAGAGGGAAGTGGCCACTGAGCTTAGCGTGTCACAGAGTGTCATCAGCAGGTTGCAACAGAGATACAGAGACTGGAAGAGTCACAGAAAGGCATAGAAGTGGACGTCCTTATGCCACATCCCACACTGATGAGCACTTCATTGTGAACAGTGCCCTGCGGAACAGGATGATGATGCCACTCAACTCCAGGCACATTTAAGGGAGGTGAGAGGCACCCAAGTGTCACGTCAGAGCATTTGAAACCATTTACATCAGCGTGGTCTGTGTGCTAGACAACCTGCAAGGGTACCTGACCACACCACCAGGCACAGGCATCATCGTCTTGCACGGGCCAGGGAGCATTTACGCTGGACGAGGGACCAGTGGCCTCAGTGCTGTTCTCTGATGAAAGTCGATTCACGTTGAGCAGAAATGATGGCCGCCAACGATGTTGGAGACGTCAAGGAGAGCGTAATGCATCAGCCACCGTTGTCACCAGACGAGCCTTTGGTGGTGGTGGTGTTACAGTGTGGGCAGGTGTGTCTAGTCAATACAGAACTGCCCTACACTTTGTGAATGGTACAGTGAGAAGCCCATACTACCTGAATAACATCATTAATCCAGTCACTGTGCCCCTGCATGAACAACACAGGCCTAATTTCATCTTCATGGACGACAATGCTCCAGCTCATGGAGGTGGCATCATTAGGGAACGGCTGCTGGAGACTGGGGCACCTCAAATGGAGTGGCCTGCACTTTCTCCAGACCTGAATCCCATAGAAAACCTATGGGATTAGCTGAGTCGCTGTGTAGAGGCTCGTAACTCTGTACCCCAGAACCTCAATGACCTGAGGGCCGCCCTTCAAGTAGAGTGGGGTGCCAGGCCTCAGCAGACAATAAGTTGACTTGTGAACAGGATGAGACATGGTTGTCAAGCTGTAATTGATGCTCAAGGCCACATGACAAGTAATTGAGACATTGACATTTTTTGTTGTGGTAAACCCACCACTGTTGTTGGCTTTTGTTTCAATAAATTGTTTGAGATGAGGAAATCCCCATTGCATGCTTCTATTTAAATGCCCTACTTTCATGAAATAATATCACTGTAGCTTGAACTTTTTACATTTTCCATAAATGTCACCCAAAAGCCAAATATCCCTAACTTTTTGTGAGTAGTGTATATGTGAATAAATTAGTTTAAAGCTTGTATTTGCTTAATTGATCGAGAGCAACACCAAAGCCGCCAACCACTAATTTTTACATACACTGCATGAAACGTGGGATTTTTATTTGAAAAGCCAATGAGATCAAAACGGTCAGCATCTTAGTTAACTGTATATAATAATGGAGTGAGAGGGCAAACCAGTCATACAAGTTAGGAACAGAGAGTACTGAGGAAAGGTTTGGCTATTTTTTGAGATTCGAATCTTGTCAAGTTGCTCAGTAAAAAGAGTCGTTAAATTTTTCTTAACTGTCATGATTGTTTATTTTGGTGTATGAAAAGTGTAAACTGATCACATTAAATTTGAATTTGAATTGCATTTTTCGTTAATTTAATCCCGACTAATTATTTTCGCTCACTCATTCTCTGTCACTTGCTCGCTAAGTTAATCAAAACTTAAGGAGCTTATTGGGCTCGTAGCAGCGACTGGAGAATGCCAGATGACTCTCTTACCACAGTGACTCCCGACTCCAGAGCCATTAAAAATAATTGTTCGATATGGCCGAATCGTTTGAAAGTCTTGCACCACTTGGAGAGACGGAGAGAAAACAACAATGCAAGCACAAGCTCAAAGAAGAACAGGAGCGACCACAAGAGAGACAGAGCGAGAGAGAGAGAGAGAGAGAGAGAGAGAGAGAGAGAGAGAGAGAGAGAGAGCAAGAGAGTGAGAGTTGCTATGTTGGATGCCATAGGCGGGAGCGCACACATAGCTACTTATCCTAGCCTACGTGGTCGCCCGCTCTGCCATTGTTTTCTCTGATGCATATAAATAGCTGTTTATATTTCTTTCATAGATTCTGCTTACCTCTGTGTTCAGTTGCTGGGTGTCCCACTAAAATGCAATTTAAATGAGAAGGATTGTGTGTGGGTGCGTGTGTGTGTGTGTGTGTGTGTGTGTGTGTGTGTGTGTGTGTGTGTGTGTGTGTGTGTGTGTGTGTGTGTGTGTGCGCGTGTTTGTGCGTGTGTGTGTGTGTGTGTGTGTGTGTGTGTGTGTGTGTGCGCGTGTTTGTGTGTGTGTGTGTGTGTGTGCAGGAGGGGGAATTAATGGGTTTTGACCATGAGCAGTCTAATAAACTAACATTACAGGAAGGAAGCCTATCTGTGTCCCAATTTTCAGGTATTACTGTGTCTCTCCAAAAGGCCATCCAGGACCTCAACACACTGTGTTGAAAACACACTCCGCATAGGCTGAAGGTGTCGACTGTTGTCCATGGATTTAACAAGATAAGGTTGAATTTTTCCTTGAAGATTCTTGATAGTCAAAATGGTTCCCGTGAAACTGTTGTTGCTCTGTGTAGACAGTTGTGTTGAATTCCGTGTGAGGAGTCCCACAGGGCTTACCTTTGGAGCCTCTGAACATTAGTCACTTACGAGCCATTACTTATTTAGATATTGTCTGTTTAGAACCGTTATTTAGATAAACCTGAGATGTCAATTAACGACTGACATTGTCCATCTATCTCTCTGTCTATATACAGTATGACCAATTCCAACATCCCATCTCTCGGTCTCTTGCGGTGCCACCTAAGGCCGAGGAACACACACACATTCATCTGTTGTAATCTGATTACATCCGATTACAGCTAATTACATCCATCATCAGATGTAATCCTGACCACCCTGCATGTAGCTATTGCTTAGCGTCGCTGCAAAAAAAGTCATTGTTTGCTATATTCGCATTGGAAGGAGAGAGGCTGAAAGACAGACGGACCCAGAGAGAGAGAGAGATAGAGAGAGAGAGAGAGAAAAAGAGAGAGAGAGAGAGAGGCCATTCTGTGGTATGCATTACCACATAAAGAGATCAGGAATCCTTGCCTCCGACTTCTTCCATGCGCCGTGCGTGGCCTTCTCTCACAAAAATACAAATTCACATTCAAAGTCAGTCATCTGAGTCAGACAGCGAAAAAGGTGGAGATAAAGGCAGTGACAAAGGGCTTAGGATATGAATATGCACAGTCTTGTATTGATCAATGTTGTGAACGCACAAAAAGAACAAGCTATAAGAGTGCGTTTATTAAACGTGTTTATGTTTTGGTGAACAGTGAAATGAACGTTTCCATTTGCAACTGATGAATGTGAACATGACCATTGTTAACTCTCGCGAGAGTTACTTATTTTAGTTTCCATTACTCAGCCTCCCAGGAAAGAGAGGTGCTGCCAAGGTGCTGGAAAGGCGACTCTGGCCAATTGTCCAACCCCAGATTCAGATCAAGTTCCAGTGACATCAGCGAGTTTGTGGAAGTAGCTACGTGCTTCATAACTATATTAGTGGATAGCATCGTGCCAATGGTGAAAGTTCAGATATTTCTGAAGCAAAAACCGTTGGTCGATAAATCCATCCACGGCGCTCTGAATGCTTGCATGGCCGCTTACAACGACGATCTTGTATCCAGAAATATGGACTGTTACAAAGCGGTGTCATACAATCTGCGGAGGGCGGTGAAGGACGCTAAACGGATGTATAGGGACAGAGTGGAGCAACAGATGGAGCAATGGGACCCCAGATGCTTGTGGCAGGGGCTGCAGACTATTCTGAACTACAACAGCAGCTCCTCCCGAGCCACGAGTGTGGACGACTCCCTAGCCAACGAACTGAACTCCTTTTTTGCGCAGTTTAAGTCTGCCAACAACACCACTAGTTCGCCAGCTAAATGGAGTTATACCACTAGGGATGAGCGCGCACTCTCAGTGTCTCTCTGATGCGGGTGAACACCAGGAAAGCTGCGGGCCCAGATGGCATATTTGGGCAAGTACTGAAGACCTGTGCTAACCAGCTAGCCCTGGAGCCCCAGCTAGGATATTTAATTCCTCCCTGACCGAGTCGGTGGTCCCGACCTGCTTTAAGAGGTCCACCGTCATTCCTGTCCAAAAGATCACCTCTCCAGCCTGCTTGAATTTCTACCATCCGGTGGCCCTCACCTCTGTGGTCATGAAGTGCTTCGAGAGGCTGATTAAGGATTACATCTGCGCCTCTTTCCCCCGTACCTTGGATCTACTGCAGTTTGCGTAACAGCCGAACAGATACATGGATGATATGGTCTCCCAGGTACTGCACACCATGCTTACGCACCTGAATGGCCTAAAGGGGGCCTATGTGAGATTGCTGTTCATTGACTATAGTTCAGCTTTCAATACCATAGTCCCGATCAGACTGGCTAGGAGACTGGAGCTAGGACTGAGCACTCCACTGTGTGCCTGGATCCTGGACTTCCTCTCAGCCCGGCCCCAGGTGGTTAGGGTGAGGAGGAACATGTCCAGCTCCCTTACCCTTAACACAGAATTCCCCCAGGGCTATGTCCTCAGCCCCCTACTGTACACACATGACTGTGTGGCCAAGTCCAGCTCCAACACCATCATCAAGTTTGCTGAGGACACAGTGGTGGTGGGCCTGATCACCTACGATGGTGAGAAGGCCTACCGTGAGGAGGTGGCTGACCTGTCAGATTTTATTTGATCTGAATGTCAGCAGAACTAAGGAGCCGATTGTGGACTTTAGGAGGGGTATAACAACCGAGGACACATGCGCCGTTGGTGATTAATGGGACTTCTGTCGACAGGGTGAGCAGCTTCAGATATCTGGGAGTCCACATCACAGAGGACTTAACATGGACTGTACACACGGACACTCTGGTGAGAAAGGCAAGGGAGCGTCTACCACCTCCGGCAGCTGAAGAAATTCCAGGTCTAGGTGAGGATCCTCAAGTCCTTCTACTCTGGAGCGGTGGAGAGCATCCTGACAGGTAACATCACTGCCTGGTTTAGGAACTGTTCTGCTGAGGACAGGCGGGTCCTGTTGAGGGTGGTGCGTTCAGCCGAACGTACCACTGGAACTACCCTCCCCTCCCTGCAGGACTTATACACAAGGAGGTGTAGTAGCAGAGCCCACAGGATCATGAAGGATCCTGCGAGTCGTGCCAGCGCCTTCACAGTCCCACAGCGAGGACAGAGAGACTGAGACAGAGTTTCTTCCCGCAAGCCATAAAAACTGTCAATGCTGACCTCACCAGGGGTCCTCACTGAGACACTTATGTACACAGGCTCCACTGCCTTACTGTACTGTATGTAGCATACTGTACAGCAAGTTACTGTATTACTGTTTTGGGTTACTGCATACTGTACTGTATTGCTGTTCTGTTCGGGGATACTGTATTGTTGTGTCATACTGTTGTTTACTGTACTGTATATTTCCATACTCACTTTATTCACATGCACTTTACTGCACATATCTGTATATACAAATAGCCAATCCCATACACATCGTTCTATTCCCTTCTATTTTGTACCCCCACTTTTTATTATCTTTTTGAGTCTTATTTTATTTTAGTTTTATTATATATATATTATTCTATTCACTAACTGCATTACGTTTTAGGAATCAGGTAGTTTTAGTTATTTGCTAGGTAGGAATAAGGTTTGCTATTATGTTCGTTTTAGTAACTATTGTGCATAATCTCCTGGCCCGTTGCAAAGACATTTCACTGCATAAATGTATTATTGTATGTTTATGTATGTGATGAATAAACCTCTTCAATCTTGAATCTCTTGAATCCCTTGAATCTCCACAATAAACTGTTTTCTCAACCCCATCATCTCCGTCTCTGTGGCAGAGGGCCTTGCAACTGCCACAGCAGTGATTTTCTTTTCATCTTCAACAGTACACAAGTCAGCAGGCCACCGAGCACCCATATAGTGTAAAACTGGTAACAGTGGAGTTTGCATGTTCTCTCTGTGCTCACATGGGGTTTCCTCCTCGTAACATCAGGAAAGACCCCCACCAAAAACATGCAGGACATCATCATCTGACCAGCAATGGACACTTGTAATTGGGCCCCGGGCGCGTCGCTTTATGCTGCCCACTGCTCCTGGCTGCCCCCCTGAGGAAGGACAAGCAGGATAAAAGCAGAGAACTCATTTCACCGGCCACCGTTTCATACGTGTGTGTGTGTGTGTGTGTGTGTGTTCGTCGCCGCATGTGTTGTGGTGTGTCTGCTGTGTGATAAATAAAGAATCTTCTTCATCTTCTTCTAACACTGTGACACAGCAATGTAAACAGCGCCAGCAAACAGGGGATTGAGCAACGAAATCGGACGAATCTTTTGAAATAACTTTGAGTCAAACCGCTGTTGCTTTATGTCATCTTAACTATTTGACATTGAACCCAGATTGTGGATTTGTCCCCCTTTACTTGCATTGAATGACTGGAGCAGTGCTCATTACGGAGAAAAGGCTGAAATCTTCCTACAGTGGTACCTTGAGTTTCGAGCGCACTAACATACGAGTTTTCCAAGTAACAAGCCGCCGTTCCGTCGATTTTTTTCGTATTGATTTGCGAGCAAAAAGGTGAGGTAGGAGGAGCGAGCTGCAGGTGCCGCCGCTGGTGGGCGTGGCCAGCGAACGCGGCCGGCGTCCCGCGTCTCACTCCTTCACTTCACGTGGTTACCTGAGCGTGGAAGCGCCGCTTTTGTGTTTTGTGTTCGCCTTTTGTGATTTTTGTGCAGTTATTTTGACAGAAATTTTTTCCAACCATGGGTACGAAAAAAGTAAGTGCTGAGAAGAAGAAGAAGCGGATGATGTCACTGACTTAAAGCGCAAAATAATAGAAAAACATGAGCGAGGTGTGCGTGTGATGGAGTTGGCGAGGCAGTACGAGCGTAGTACTTCTACCATATGTACCATCCTGAAGCAGCGGGAGACGATAAAGGGCAAGGGCGTTAAAATAATGTCTAAGCTGCGGACCGCTGTCCATGAAAAGATGGAGAATCTGCTGTGGGTGTGGTTGACGGAGAAGCAGCTCGCAGGAGATAGCGTGACGGAGGGTGTCATCTGCGAGAAGGCAAAAATGATCGACACGTTCTCTTTTATTGTGTTTTATTATGTTTTTATACAATATTTGTTATTTATAAATGCATTTCTCTTATTTAAAAACACTTAACAAAAAGAAATTGGGGTGTTTTTTGGGGGCTGCAACGGATTAATGACATTTCAATTAATTTCAATGGGGAAAATTTATTTGACATTCGAGCAGATTAAATTACGAGCTCTGTCATGGAATGAATTTGAACTCGTAAGTCAAAGTACCACTGTACTGCAAATATTTATACAAATCGAAACTATTCCTTAAAATATTTTTCTTTCCCTTGTTTGATTTTATTTTGTCACGTCCCCTTCTCCAAAAGAGCTGTTTGTAAAGCTTCTCCAGAGGTGAGCTTATGACCAGCGGGGCTAATGGCTTAAACCATCTGTCTAGCTCACATTTAGGCAAGCAGCAGTGTGTGGAGTGTTCCTCTCTTCTATTAAACTCCCCTTGGGCCTGCAAAGTGAAAATGCTAATATTTAACTACACGTCTTGACTGATGGACAGATTTTATTAGTTACGTAACTATGGTGTGTTTGCTCTAATTTAGGCAAGATTCAAGATTCAACATTCAACATTCAAGAGGTTATTTGTCACATACATATACGCTGGTTACCTGTAGCCGCCCGCATCAAGTTCAAGTCTCTTATGCTGGCCTACAGAGTGATTGCTGGGAATGCTCCCGCCTACTTAAACGCTCTTGTAAAAGCACATGTTGCCCCCCGGATGCTGCGCTCGTCAAATGAGCGTCGCCTGGCTCTGCCGGCCGTACAGCCACGGCAATCCAGGCTATTCTCATTTGTAGTTCCACGTTGGTGGAACGAGCTGCCAAAAATGACCAGAGCGGGGACCTCCCTCTCTGTCTTTAAGAAGCACCTGAAGACCCAGCTCTTCAGTGAGTACCTCCTGTCCTAATCTACAATTACTTAGCACCACCTTGCAGTATTTATTGTTATACCAATGTTGTTATTACACTAATCTCTGTCGCAATGTAGCTGAATGTTATTCTCCCTTGTAAGTCGCTTTGGATAAAAGCGTCTGCTAAATGACTAAATGTAAATATACATACGGTCATACATACAGTATATGCAGTGAAATGTCATGACACTCGGTGATTATGCACTATAAGCTCTAAAAATACTAAAAATACTAAAATGTACATCTACTAACACACTAAAATGCTCATGCAGGCGGCGTACATCGTACATTTAATAAATGTATTAAATATACGTTTGAATCCACCTTAATGAAACTTACCTTAACTTACCTCCAGTATTTAGCTCACAGAGTAGAAGGGAGCACACCGTTGATCAGGATGTCCAGTAATTCCACAGATGTGGCGATGAAAGTGGAAAATAAATCTGACCATCACCAAGGGAATGTCCTCCAGTGCAGAGGTTCCCAACCACTGGCGAGGGGCATTTGCCTTGAGAATGCAGGCGGATTATTTCAGGAGCAATC
>NC_137193.1:9913932-9928932 GCF_960531495.2 Zeus faber | reverse complement strand
GACGTGGTCACAGGTTTTTGTGGATTAATGTTATTTGGAATTTTTTCATGAATCCGGCAAAGTAATGGGGACCAAAGAGATCAAAAATCAATCGAACAGATCCACAGACATCCACCGGGTAAGAAGGCCCATAAATACACGTAAAGTAAAAGCCTAGTTTGTAATCTCTAACCACTGCAGGGGGACGGAATCGACACCACACACTGGACACGGTGCTAATGTACATTCTGAACCAGAACCTGTACATTTATAGTACAAACTATGATCACGTCATAAAGCGTCTTACTGTAAATTTCATCTAATTTCATTCGATTTTGAATGTTGTTGTTTTGGTGAAGCACGACCACGTGGATAATTGGGTTCAAAAATGGTCGGTTTTTCACTCATTGCTGCGCCGTATGTAGACCGATTTGGATGAAACTTAAACCACAAGATGTTTGCGACATACTGGTAAAATAAATGAAACCTCAATCGTGTTTGTAACTTCTGTCATTGTTGTGTTCCAGATCATTTTTGCCCTGTTGAAGATACTTTGGCATTTGATGACAGACCACGTCTGTGATTTGGATCAAATTTGGTAGATTTTTAACTTAGAGATGTTTATGACATACAGGTTCAAACAAGATGTTAACCGTGTTCGTAACTTCCGCCATTTTTCTGTTTGAAATAGTTTTAGCCTGAAAATCCTAGAATTTTTCCAGGGCAATTACAATAGGGTTGTAATTTGTTTATTATGTTATGTTATATTATGTTATAATGTATGTGTTGCAGTTTCATGTACCACACGGCTCCCAAGTGACATTTTCAGGGCCCTCTCTCACAGATACACAGAAGACGGGGGTTGTAAACAGCAGTTTATTGTAGAGAGAGGCCAGCTGAAATTAGCCCAGGAGCAGATAGACGCAGGTCATGAGACGGACTCCTATCCTGGGTGTGTGTGGGGATGGCGGTTTTACCTGCTGCAATTGCCTCTCTCTGTCCTTTTCCAGCTGTTGGCCAAGTCTCAAAAGGGAAGCCACTGTTTCGACCCAACTTCTCCTCAGCCGACTCGCTAAGGATGGGTTATGATTTTCCCTCTGAGATATTCCGTTTCCACCGGCGGCAGAGGGCTCTGGATACATGTAAGAAAAGTCCTAAATCTCACAACTAACTACAGTATTGAGCTTCCAGGTTCTAAATGTGAAGGGTTTGCTGGCTACTTCAGGGAGAAAATAATTAACATTAGATCTGGTATCTTCCGGCAGAACAAGCACACTGCACTTTTATCTATACCCTGTGTACAGAGTGATGTCAAGTTGGAATGTTTTGACCTGGTTAATGCTGAAACTCTCAGGAAAATGGTAACAGAACTGAAGCCCTCCACGTATTCCCTCTACTGAATTCCAACCTGCTTTTTGAAAACATTTTTTAATTCTGTATCTGAAGACATCCTTGCCATAGTAAATCACTCCTTTACAGATTGGTGTCTTCCCACATGATTTTAAAACTACTTTAGTGAAACCGCTTTCAAAGAAAAGGAACCTTAATATTTTACCTAACAATTTAGACTGATTTTTTTTAGATTAGATTCAGACCAGATTTTTACCATTTTATACTCAAACAATAAATTAGAAATGTTTCAATCAGGTTTTAGGACACAACACAGCACAGAGACAGCCCTGCTCAAAGTAGTGAACACTGTCAGAGCAAATATTGACAGCAACAAGCCTTCAGTTCTGATGCTACTTGACCTGAGTGCTGCCTTTGATACTGTGGACCAACAGATTCTTTTAGATACATCAATTGTTTTTAGATACATCATTATTTTTTAATGGTCCTAACTGCCCAGCGGGTACATGCTACCCCTGGGCAGTGTCATCAGGAGGCACGGGATCTCTTTCCATTGCTGATGACACTCTATGTGGCCTTGTCGCCTGATGACCCTGGACCGATTGGCTCAGTTTTTAACTGTCTTTTAGATATAAATGCCTGGATGTCACAACATTTTTCACAGCTCGACCAGGAAAAAAAGGAAGTAGTGATCATTGGTTCTAAGGCTCAGAGAGAGAAACAGATCCCCAAACTAAATACTCTAGGACTAAAATTAAATACACTAGGACTCAACCGAAGCCAGAAATCTAGGAGTGATATTTGTCTCAAGGCTCATGTGCGAGGTGTCACAAAAACAGCATTTTATCATTTGAAGAACATCTCCAAAGTGAGGCCATTTCTCTCTCTTAGCAACACAGACAGACTGATGCACGCTTTTATAACTAGGAGGCTTGACTATTGTAACGCTCTCCTTTCTTGTCTTCCAAAGAATACCATAAATCATTTACAATTAATTCAAAATTCTGCTGCAAGACTGCTCACTAAGAGCAAAAGGAGTGCACATATTATGTCTATTTTAAAGTCGTTGCACCGGTTACCTGTTACTTGTTGTTATTGATTTTAAAATAATAGTATTACTTTATAAGGCAATACAGGGCCTTGCACCAGACTGCCCCTCAGAAATGCTTTTGGTTTATGAACCAGGAAGGCTCCTCAGATCTTCACTTCTTCTCTTTAGCTATTCCTCAAAGCAGAACAAAAACATTTGGTGATCCTGCCTTCAGCTATTACGCACCAAGCCCCTTATGGTGAATTTGATGGTTTTAGTATTTATGCTTATTTTAATCTTAACTACTTAACTAATCTTTTATTGTTGTCATATTCAACTATTTTGGGGGTGTTTTGGTTGTTTTGATGTGCATTAGTTCTTATATCCATTTTTAACATCCTATGTTTTGTCAATCACTTGTAAAGTACTTTGAATTGCATTTGATTTGTTTGAAAGGTGCCATATAAATAAAGTTTGATTGGGTGATTTATTGATTTATTTTATTTTCCGGTCCTCAAAAGAAATTCATGGTGCAGGTGTATGGCCCCGCTGTCCGCCTTGGAGCAGTACTGGCCCAAGGGGCCCCTGGAGAGGAGCAACCAATCCTGTACCTGAGCCGGAAGCTGCTTCCGCAAGAGACAAATTATTCACTGGTGGAAAAGGTAGGACTTGCCATGAAGTAGGCACTGGAAAGTCTTACCTACTGGGAAGGGAGTTCGACCTGGATCAACTCCATGAAGGACCACAACAGTCACCTCATTTGCTGGTACCTCACCGAACAACCCTTCAATTTCACCATCCGCCACCGGTCAGGCAAAACAATTGTAAGTGCTGACTACCTCTACACATCGCCGCAGATCGCCAATCTCGGGCAGGAGTAGGATGCTGTGAAGGGTAGCACACCTAAGACATGTGCACTTGCAGACACACACAGTCACGCCACTTATTCTCCGCTCCCCTCTACTGTTTTGCCAAGTAAATTAACCTCCCTCATTTCCACATGGCATTTTCCCCCCCTTTCCAGTTTGCTCCAGGTGGTCAAACATGAATTGCTATGTTCAATGTCCAGGTCATGGTCCCGAGTATTTTTGTATAATTTCTTTAACTGATTAATGTGTCTTTATATTATGGTCATTTTTGGATATGATTCAGCCATAGTTTGAGGCTCTCGAGAGACATAGAGAGACATATTATACAATCTGGAAGAAGTGTTAAATTGAGCCTGTGGGAGGGGCTTAAGGAGTATTAAAGGACCGCCATGGAAGCAGGTCCTCAGCATTTGATCTTGGTTAAAAGAGAGGGTAACATTGGTGTCGATTTCAACTGCAGTTTGGTTTCTCATCAGTAGAGTTAACATAGAACCATTTGGTATATTCCTGTCAATATTTTTGATATTCTGTTAATTCTTTTTGGTTCCACTCTTTTTCCTTTTTTATTTTTGTAAATATCTGCCACGTTGTTCGCACTTTGAGAGGCCTGCACATTAATATCACTGTGTTGACTGTACGTCAATGACTATGCCTGGGTTTTTACATTGGGACTGACGTCTGAGGAACAAATCTTCTGTAAATGTTAATGTCACTTTGGGTACATCACACTGCAGGAAAAAGTGGCCTGAATCAGATTTCTTGCTCATGTGACTCAGATTATTTTTTTTCACGAGTGTGAACAGCACAAATCACATGGAAGCTGGTCTTTTCAATTCGTAATTGGGCCACTTTCATATGTGGTCCTAAATCTGATACAGGTCTACATTTGTCCAATGGGAACTCAGTGGGAACAGTCAATTCTGAATTCATGCGACTTTTAAGTCACTCCAGAGCAGGGGTTTTCCAGGTGCAGGGGAGGGGGGCAGTAAGAGAGTGTCTCCCCGTAATGCACGTATTAAGTACAATGAAAGAGTATAAGCATCACGCAAAAAAGGACCCGTGTTTCGAGAATAGACTCAGTATTCTGCCAAGGACATCAGGAATGGTGAGCAGAGCAGATCGGTAGGGAGCACCCACACCCGTGGCGTTTTATGAATTGGACCGGATCTAAAAATAAACAGTTGGCTCTGATTAAGTATGCAAATATTATTGATTATCTCATAATAATGATCAGAATATATGACAGAGAATGATAGAGAATATCATTCTCTGTCATTAAGGTCAAAGTGGACATGTTTCTTTCCTATATTCTTACCGTGACTAAATAATTGTCATTTAATTGGGTGAACGTGCATTTGATGTAGTGAAGGTTCTTCATGACGTGACACAGAGGGGAACATTGTTTCCATCCCAGGACAGCCCCGTCCTGGCTTCACTGTGTGTGTTGTGCTTCACCAGCTCATTCCATCGTCTGTGTCTGGCTGTGTGGACGTTGTGGACACGCTCACAGTTGGCAAACAGTGCCAAATACACCACTATATTACACTGTGATTTCAGAATTTTATTTGAATTCTATTGTTATATAATTTTTCTGTTATTGTCTTTTCTTCATTTTTTTCCCCACGGACCACCTGCAATCACCTCGCGGACCACCCGTGTTTGGGAACCGCTGAGATACAAGACAAAGCTGTGCAAAAAATTAGCAGAGTTAAGTACGTTGTTCTGATGAGGCAAAGAAACCCACTGTGACGGAACATTTTATTAATCATTACATTTATTAATAAGGGAAACAGGGACGTTTTTATTTATTTATTTTTTGGAAATCATTTGAGTATCAATACAGCCCTTGTGGGGGACGACCATCTGGTGAGGGAGACAGATAGTGACATAAAGAGAGAGACAGGAGTGATCAACCCCGACCAGCTTGCGCAGTGAAGAAGTGGTGTAAAGCACGCGGCGATGCCTAAAGGCTCGGACGTGATGGGCGCACGGCCAGCGCTTCAGTGTGTGTGTGTGTGTATGTGTGTGTGTGTGATTAAATAATAATAATAATATTATGATTTTGCTGTTGGTTTATTATGTTTATGTTTGTTATGTTATTTTTCGAATTAGACAAAAATCACCAGAATGGTGAGTCTCTTCGATTTATATTGTCATTCTGGGTTGTCTGGGGATCTGATTTGGTGTGTGTTTGTGTGTGTGTGTGTGTGTGTGTGTGCATGAGTGTGTTTGTGTTTCCAAACCTGCTGTGGTTGTCATATATGTTTATGTAGGAAATTCAGTTCTCTCTCTCTCATATATCTTATATATATATATATATATATATATATATATATATATATATATATATAGTATTTATATGTATAAATACACACTATGTACATATCTATCTTTCAAGTGAATTATTTACAGATGCTTACATATGTGTCCCACCGCAGCAAAAGCCGCCATCTCGGGCATTTCTAAAATGGCCAGGAGCAGCCAAATAGGTTGAAAAAACCTTTCTTGAAGGAAAATTAGATATTTCCTTTGTGTTTATCTCTCAGCTTATTTTCAACATCGAGTTTGATTTATAAATAGTAGAAAAATGTTAAACCGTGGAGTTAAATATTCCCGTTAGATTACATGGGGAAACGCAGTTCGCTTACTGAGACGCTGAACAGCACTGAACAACGTTGATCAGTGGTTTCCTTTATAGCGAGCGTCCAGGTGAAGACCATTCCTTCATATTCCATGTGATGTGAAGTCACAATTTGAAACCGCTTTGATGGAATTCAACCTTTAAATTGTACTTCTCTTATTCACACACGGAGCCACTGTTGTGAAACGGCGAACAAGTAAAACCCTTCGGGTCGGCACTTACGTCAATTCCATAAACAGACGGTTAAAGCGCAGCACGGGGTATGTTTCGGTCTCACTTGTCTGTGAAGACTTTCTGCTCCGTATCGTTATGGATGAAGAGAAACGGGCGGAGGAAGCTCTGAATCATATTTCGGACCTTAATTTGACCAGTGAAATAGATCCAAGTCAGTGTAAGCAGCCGAACTGGACTTCATTTTCCGTGATGAGAGTCAGTTCTCCGACAGCGACGGGGAGAACGACAGCGACGCTGAATGCGAAACTATCACGGACTTGGAGAACATTTCAAACAGCGGATTTCATCCTGAATGTGACAATGAAACGGAATATTTTCAAGAACCACCAGAGGCGACCGACAATACGCCTGTTGTTGTTACAACGGAAGAAGTTGATGACGTGATGAAGTCCGTTGAGGTTGGTGACTTTCAGATTTTCAGATTTCAGATTTTCTGGGACTCATGTGATTGATAGACTCTACGTTATTGATAGACTCTACTCAATGTTGTTGTGTTGTCCATACGTTTAAACTCCAAAATAATTCCACTTTTATAAAACATGTTTATTCTTACTGTTAAATAATAGCTTTTTTTGTGACGTTTCCATGAAACACGAAAAACGTTGTGGTATTCCTGTGAGTCATCTCCATTGCACGGATTCTTTTTTTATTTTTATTCTCTTATTATATTTTTCATTAATCCGGAAAAGTAATGTGGACCACAGAGATAAAATATAAGTCAAAAAGATCTACTGACATCCACCAGGTAAGAAGGTACATAAATACACCCGTAAATCAATAGTTGGCAATGTGGAACAAGTACAGAGGGATGAGTCCACGCCGCACACTGGATAACAGTCCGACTGGACATTCTCAATCGGGATCTGTACATTTTTAGAAAGTAGTATGATGACGTCATAAAGCGTCTTACTGTGAATCTCATCTTGTTAATGTTGTTTACAAATAGTGGCATGTCGGTTAAGCCAGTGCACATGGTTTGGTAGCTGCGATCAGAGTGATCTTTTCCCCAAACAAAGCAAATAAAAACTCTAGATGTATTTAATTTACTTTGTTTCTAGCCGCTGCGGTGTAGATTGCAGAATGCTCCTAAAAAAATGGGAACCTCTGCACTAAAGGACATTTAGTTGATGACAGTCGGGGTTTATTTCCCACTTTCATCGCCACATCAGTGGAATTACTGGACATTTTGGTCAAAGACGCACTTTCCCTTGTGCAGACTATGAAACGCCGGAGGGGAAGGAGTCGCATCGGTGCGCTTCTGATTCTCCGCCGACGCCAACTTTACACTTACCGGACTATTTCTCTCAAATGTGCGGTGACTGTGCAACGAACTGGATTAATTTATATTGAACTTATTTATTTATTTATAAATTAAATACACTATTGAATGGCAATTTCAGCATTCGAATAGTTTATTTTTTGAATATTCAAATTTTGTTACTGCAGCCCTAAAATATATATTATAAGCATCATTGTTGTCTGAGAAAAGTCCAAAAAGTTGTCGAACATACGGTATAATCTGTGATTATATGCAGGGTTGTTTGGACCCTCTCCGACCGTCATTGAGAATCACTGATTCTTTCTTTAATCTCTTTACAATTGCAGGGGCCGTGGTGAGAACGGGGTGGATTTCAAAATTCTGAGAATTTTCCCGGGACAATACCAATAGGGTCGCTCTATCGGCTGGACCCCTAATAATAACAATAAATACATTTACAGGCAGCAATACATGGGGTCCAATATCGAAGCCACTTTCAATTTTTCTACCTCCCACGGAATGTAGCATCACTTCACGCTGTCGCTCCTTTTTACATCAGCATTACTACTAAAACAAGTTACAATTTTCGGTGTAACTTACGGTGACGCAGAGGTTCTAATACAAGCCGACACACTCTAGTTATAGCACACGTGTTATTACTTTATCCTAAAAACTAGAAGGTGTCTGTCTACTTCCTGTAGTCACAGAATCCTGTCTCACGGTGTCTCTGTGGAAGGAAATCACTCCGTGTGGACGTTCCCAACAACATGGTTCCATTCAAACGGATTAAACACTGCAAGTCCCTCAGATACAATTCATCAACCTTTTAAACTTTTGGGAATCAAATAAACGATTCAGAACCTCCCGAGTTGTCCCGAGTTGTATGTATATATATATATATATATATATATGTATATATATATATATACTTAAACTTTTATCATTGCTTGTTCATTTCTCTATCTATCTAGCATGTTGCCGTCCATGTTCCTCAACACAACCACTCTATCTCTCTCTCTCTCTCTCTCTCTCTCTCTCTCTGTCTCTCTAGTGAGAGCACAAATGATCTCTATGGTGGCTTCCATTCTATCTCCACCATCTCCACCCTAACACATCCCGTCAAGGTGATTGAGAAAAGAACATGCATAGTAGGTTGTGTACTTACATTGTAAAATGAAGCAAAATAGTCTTGTTGATTTTGGAGCTCAGTCAAGCTAAAAAGGTTCATGAGCGGCCAATCGTGAATCAGCGGGTGACAGCGCTGCCTCCTCACGCAGCTTTGAGGAGTGAGCCAGTAATTGAGCAGGAAATAGGATTTCACTCTACAGGCGTAGGAGGCATGAGTGACATTGGGAACAAGTTCTGTGAATCACTGACATACGGTCTAGTTAAACACAGTATATAACCTCATACCTTTAAAGCAATTATAATATTGTTGCCCACTCCGCGTCCCGGAAAGGGGATTCCTACTCCTATATCATTCGCTTTTCTGGGGGGTTTATGGGCTTGGATAAATAGATAGATGTCAGGATGCGAGGCCCCTTCTAAAGTGAAGCCAGCTATTTTTTGCAGCCCTAATGCTCTTGAGACTGCGACAGAGAGAGAGAGTGAGATAGAGAAGGATAAGGGGAGATCACATCCGGATGGCACAATTGGCTCTAGATTATGCTGAAATGATAGCGCAGATCAAACCATTTCCAAGCAATATAATCTCCTTTAGAGGTTTTCCACTCAGATTCAGGAGTCGGGAGGATTACAAAAAAATATATATATCTTTGCATTTTTATCACTCAACTGGAAAGGGGATTGAGGGGATAGTATATATGTGTGTATATATATATATATATATATATATATATATATATATATATATATATATATGTATATATATATATATATATATATATATATATGTATACCGTACAATCCAGAATGCATTTTGGGTAATTGTGAGTTTTTAAATTCAGATATCTCAGGATATCAGCTGAGGATTGCTTTTAAATTAAACTATTTTTATTTTTGTTCACAATTTTTTTTTAAATATCATATTTAAATTGTTTTAGATTTATATGTACCTAGTCATATTTTTGTATTTGTATTTCTTATTGTATGTATAGTTTTATAATAAGATATATTTATTTAAATTAAATATTAATAAATGAATAGATAAATAAATCAATAATTACATATTTCTAACAATTTTATTTTCATTTTATATTTTTATTTACTTTCCTATTTCTACCGCTTCGTAGTGGGACTAAAGAAACAGACACACTGTGTTCTCTGTGTTTTTAGAAAAGCCACATAAATAAAATCTGTCATTATTGGGGGTCCAGCCCCGAAGAGGGCTATTGTTTTTTTTAAATTTAATACTGACTTCAGTGGTTTATGGATGTCATGGATCTGACGCACTCACAGACAAATTGAATAAAATATGGGCAAAATATTCAGGGCAGTTCCAACATGCCGCTGTCCGAGTTTGATCTAGAACAGTTCAGTATTGTGGAAGACGTTTCTGATCAACAATCGCAACCTCACCAAGATGGCACCACACCACAGATATATGCGGCAACGGAGAAATCCTCGTGCGTGTGCACAAGTTGATGGAGTACACGGATCATGTGATAGCACCGCTCGTGACCAATCTAGTGATTTCTGAACATTCAAAACCTCACCAAGCTAACACCATGCATAAATGTACTCGCAATGGGACTTTAACTAAAGGGATATAAGATACAACCTCTTAACCATACAAGTTACAAAGTGACAGGTATTATTTCATTACTATTAACCTTAATGTTTCAAAAAAAGTTGAATGAAGTTGTATTTCCAGACGACAGTTGGATTTAAAAAAGTGCAGTGCATTAAACATAATAAATACATATGCTTCTGAGGACAACTGACACGCAGGTGAGTAAGTTCCACAAAATAAAAACCCAATAACATCACTGTCAGAATAAATAGACATTCCAGAGATATCAATGTATTCAATCTTACTGAATTTCTGGTAACAATAACCATAACAAAGTACGAAATGGAAGGGACATGTTTTTAATGTGTATGTGTTTTGAAATATTTTCCGTTCTTTTTGTGTTTTTTTGTATTCCAGATGCCTCAAAGAAGCCCAAATTCCAAGGCAGCAAAGAAACACCCAGCACAACGTTCTGCTTTAGGGCTCTTAGCCACTCTCCTCTTAAAGATAATAAAATACTTTCTGAAAAATCTGCACAAAACTCTGAAAACTCTGGACAAAACTCTAATGTAAGAAAATAAAGAGTGGAAATGGAAACTGAAACGGAAAATCACCTACAGAAGTTGTTTCAAAGTGTCTGACAACATCTAATAAAGATGAAGTTCCTTTAGATATACCTGATGACTCTACAGATCTCAATGTTAAGAGGCTCATTCATCAGGGTGATGCACGGTTTGGAGACAACAAGAACAAGGAGTGTGCAGCTATCAGTTTGACAGCAGTATTTAAGAGCAACACCCAAAATGTTTTGATATGTCATGACGGTCCCAAAACACACCGAAACAGAGAGCCAAAGCATACTCGTCCATTGAACTTTAGTGAAGGGCCAACTACTGAGGATCCCGCATATTGCTGCCTGCAGCAATCTAAATTATTATTGTGAAAAGGGGTCCAGGGTTGTAATTGTAATTGCTCGGGAAAATGTATCTGAATTTTTCAGGCTAAAACCATCTGAAACAGAACAACCACAGAAGTTGCAAACACAGTCCACCGCTCGTGTGAACTGGCACAAACATCTTTAACTTTCATCCAAATCGATCTACGTGCAGAACAGAAATAAATGAAAAACCAAACCTATCTAAGTCATCTAACGCCAATGTATCAACAACAAGGCTAAAACTATCTGGAACACAACAATGAAAGAAGTTACATGTAAACATGGTTAAGGTGTCGTTTAAACCGGTATTTTGCAAACATCTCCTGGTTTAAGTGAATCAGAATCATTCCACATATGGAGCAGAAATGAGCGAAAAAACCGACCAAATTTGTCCCACAGTTGTTTTGATACATGCAATTTGGGATCCGAGGATGCAGAACACAGACTCAAAAGCGGACATGTTTTTTAACAAGTTTATTGTGGACAATCAGGGTTAGTTCACAAAAGTCCAAAATGAGCAAAGAGTGTTAGTGGCAGGGATCCCTCAGGAGACCGGAGGCCGGAGGCCGGAGGCTGGTGACAGTCTGACTGGCTCAGAAACCACATCGTAGACAAGTACGATCTGACGACGGTGACGTGAAGCTCCCCGGATTAAATACTGGCACTTGATTGGTGTGACGATGGGTGAATGAGACACAGCTGTGTGAGCCGACAGGGAAGGATCCAGGACCACGCCCACTTCCAAACACACAGATAGATATGTCATCATACTATGTACTATAAATGTGCAGGTTGTAAATCAGAATGTACATTGGCACCCTGTCCAGTGTGTGGTGTAAACTCCGTTGTTCTGTTGTGGTTAGAGATTACAAACGTTGCCGTGAATATTTTTATGTACCTTCTTACCTGGTAAGTATCTGTTGATCTGTTCCATTGATATTGATATTCTCTCTGTCCCCATTACTTTGACAGATTCATAAAAAAAAATGGAAAAAACATTAGTCCACAAAAACTCGACAGCACGTCAAGTCAAGTCCACTCGACTGTGCAAGTGGGTGATACGTTCAACATCCAGCGAGGCGTCGGCAAAATAGACGTGATATGGTAAATACTCACAGAAATACCACAACATTTTTTGTATTTCATGGAAACTTAATCGATCAAAAATTAAGTCCAAGGAAAGAAGTCACCACTAAAATGATGTACGTTTGACATTCGTAAACCCCCATGGATACTTCACTTCAAACATGTGACATGATCAGCCAATCGTACAGTGCAGAGAAACAACCATGTGACACATACAGCCAATACAGCGGGAGTGCCGGTGCTTCCTCTACTCTCTGCCCGGCTGCAGCCTTCTCCGGCTCCAGCACACAGCTGGGGTGAGGTCCCCCGGAGCTGACTTAAATGCCAATTTGAACTCGGACCCGCCCTCCTCCCAACCCGAGCCCGGCGCAGCCCCCCGTCCCCATAAAAGGAGAGTGATAAAAGGAGAGTCCCTCGGTCCTCTCCAAACGTCCCTGCATATAATCACAGAGCGCAGATTTGGGAACCTCGGAACCTTGGAAACCTGTAATACGTACCGAACATGATAAATCTGGACCCCGTGTATTGTTGCCTGCCAACCTCTCATACATCTGTCAAAATCATAAATTAAAATCAATGTTTGACTCATTGAACTAAAACAGTTTCATACGTAATGCCATAAACATTCGATTCAAATTACATGGACGTTATCTCGTGAAGTCAGTCACAAAATTCAAAAAATAATTCCACTCCATGATGTGGAGTTTTCATACAAAAAATGAAAAATACTGTTATTATTATCTTAAACAAATATGCTGGACCCTGTGTATTGCTGCCTGCAGCTGTAATTATTATAATTATTCTAATTATTATAACTATTATTATCATTGTTATAGTTATGAATTAGTTTGACACCTCTTGAAAAACCTCTGATTCAAATTCTCTAAAAGCTACATACAGTAGAACAAGAACTGGGTTTTGGTACTTTCAGGGAATTGGCGAACATTTTGCCTCCCCACATCTCCATTACATGCATTCGAGTGTTCAATACCTGTCCTATAATGGCTGCAATCAGCGGGTCAGTTAGGGTGTGAAAAAATAAAAACTGAAGAAAATCAAAGCATTTAACAGCTGTCCGATTCCCTTTCAAGTGAGGACACCTAACACACACACACACTCACCACACAAATCACACTTTTACCGTCTTTTATCAGAAAATAAACTTTCTTGTAAAGGTTGCTCATGTGGAGTGCAAACCAGATTCCCACTCTCCTTACATGATATGGATCAGATTACGTGAGAGGTTTTTCTGCCGAAACGAAAAATGATTCCATTTGGAGGAAACATTTTCAATATAATAATGATGTTAACTTCTTAGTGTGAGGCCTCTATGCACTCATGCTGTACACCGGTTGATTGTATTGTGGCTTAATGGGGCCTGGATCACACCCCTTCCATTGTGGGGAGTGTTTATAACCTCCACCAACCTCCAAATCTGTGGTTGATTAAGCTGATCCTTGGCCTACATATTACATGTATGATATGCTCACTGACTCACTGGCAAACTTATTCAGCAGGGAAACAGGCAGAGAATCAGGGTCGGTAGAAGTGATGAGCTTGAATCCCACCATTGGATAGAAGAGTAAAGCTCAACAGTTGGATGCAGAGGGGTTGGAGGGAGGTGGAGGGAGCGCAACACAGGAAGCAAGCAGAAAGAAAAGCAGACAGGGCAGGAGCGATTGGCTGCTTAAATAGGCCGGCCCATTAATGGTGTAGGAGCGGGGGGGGGGGGGGTCTGTGGCGCTGTCAAGTTGTCTGACAGAACTGACCAGCTCTGGAAGCTATGCATCATTTGAAGCCTCAGTAGTGGCATTGGCAGTGGTCGTATTGAACATAAATGAATCAAATGTAAAAGAGTAAAAGCCAACAGAGCTAAACATGGAGTTATTGACACTGTTCACCATCCCCACATGTAGGCCTACGCCCCCTCCATCCAGCCCCCCACCAGAACCAAATTCAATTGAAACAAATTTAATTAGAACTATATTGGCACGGATGCTAAGAAGCAACATTGCCAAAACAATAAAATGCACATAATTAACAATAAGGCCAATCAACATTATCTCTCTCGGTCATATAAGCACAAGGACGCTGCAAAAATGTTTTACCCGGGAGCAGTGACTCATTGACTTACAGAATTAATGAAGGAATCTGGCGCTAAATATAATTAACTGACTGGAGGGAGCGCGTTGTCTGTTGAACTCAGTTAAGATGCTCCCATGCAAACCTCTCTATATAGAGTATAATGTCTAAATCCTTTTACTTTGCCTTTAAAGCGTGGCCTTTAAAATGCCAAAAGTGCAAAAGATAAACCATAGCACAGAAGGAGGAATTACAGCAAAAGTCCACTGATGTATAAACATGACAGGGAATGTGAGAGTCCATCTGTAAATCCAGGGCCACACTTTAATAATAGTAACGTCTCTTGGTCTGTGTCCACCAGTTTAGGCCCTGGTCACACCAGAGACATTGCACCAAAATCCAGTCAATTCCAATGCAATCGTTGCAATTAATAGCAAAGTAAATCATCAGAAAAACTTCAACCTCTGTGAACTTTGACACACACACACAATTGTGTAGGTGACCTATTGCGAAGCGGCATCGACCGTGTTGACATTTGAATGACAAAGTCTTTTGGAGACTCAAAAATGTAACATTTCCACATCATTTTGGCTGTTTCAAAGGATGTTTTATACAAAACATGCCAGCAGGGGTGGTTCTGGGCATGGGCACGGGAGCGGAAATGGCCCACCAAATGGTCCAACTGACCCCCACCAAACCAACGCCAATTCATCCTAAAACTGGAAAATAACTTATTTTTTCCTTGTTGATTTGGCCAATCATTAAAATAACGCCACATTAAAATAATCAAAGTTTATCTATATCCGGTCCTCCAAGTGGGCCAGTACTCACCAGTACACAGG
>NC_137193.1:9901432-9906432 GCF_960531495.2 Zeus faber | reverse complement strand
TATAAATGTCCAGAGAGAATGTCCAGTTGCACCGCGTCTCGTGTGCAGTGTGGCCTCGGTCACTCTGACGTTACCAAATGATCGATTTACGTGTATATTTATATAGCTTCTTACCTGGTAGATGTCAGTAGATCTGTTCGATGGATATTTTAAATCTGTGGTCCACATAACTTTGCCAGATTAATGAAAAACAGAATAAAAACAATCCTTAATAACTCGTAAGCGAGTCCACTGTTAAACACTGAAATGTGGGACTGAGTGATGCGTTCAAGATCCAGGGAGGCGCCGGAAAAATAAAAGCCGTGTAATGGTTATTATACACAGAACAACTATTAACAATAAACAACTATTGCTTCACACTCACTTCATGTGATCCAGATATGCTGTGATTTTTTTTACTCCAGATTTTTTTGTCAATCACAGAAATTTACTGTGTGATTTCAGGGGAAAATAAATTCAACGAAAGGTTTACACCTCTTAGGGTGGACCGTTGTCCAACCTCGACCGGTGCGATCTGGTTCCTGAAAAGTCCACTCCGGCCCACGCACATGTCCACACTAAACCCTAAATCACGACGAGTCCGGAGGGGTCGATCAACTCAAGCTCCGTATTTTGTCTTTCATCTTTCTATGAAATAAAATCTTTCAATCGGGAACCACAATATTATAAAGCATTGAAAAAAGAAATTGTTCAGTGGGAAATTTCCATTCAATCAGACAAATAATTGCATCGTTTGGGGAGTGTGTGGACATAAAGTGGGACAAGGGGACATCACCATCACACACACTAACAAATTCACAAAGAATGTATTGCAGCTGCTAATAGCACCATGAATTGCGCATCAATTGGGGGGGGGGGGGGGGGGGGGGTTGCCTCCATTGGAGAGTCATTACGCATTTACGCCCTTCCTCTACACTTGCCTGTTTAACAAATGATCAGTCTTAAATAAATATAAAACTTCAAATAATTGTTGGACAGTGGCTATTTTTCATGAAAGTGTTTAATGAAAATGTAGAATTGTATGGAAATCCTTGGAGGGCCTGCGCCAGCGCTGCGCCAAATCCTGATGCAGGGTATTTGAAATAATGTAAATTGTCCAGCGGGGTGGGGGGTGTCACCGGGGTCCCTGCCCCCCGTTACGCATGGGGACACCCCGTTATTGCCCCTGGGCCACACCATAAGCGACATTGTCAGCGACAAGTCAGCAACACAAACTCATTGCATCATTTGGACCTTCTGGGTCTGTTATCATTCCGTCTACAACGTTCTCGCATAAGCAGCATTCTCGAGACTTTAAACTTCATATTGTGAAATTCCTCAACTTTCAATGGGTCAGTGAATTAAGTGAATCTTTGAGTTTGCTTTTACATTTTTAATTATTGGCCTTGGAGTCCGTTAGTTTATCCAAAAAGTTGGATTAGTTGGTGAGTTTAGAGTTCATTGTTTATATTTCATCAGCTTCTGGCTTGAATACAATTTGTTTTATCACTGGAATGAGCATTTATCTTTAATTACATAGCACTTATTAATAGGAGGAAGGTGGTGCCGAATCTTCTCTGTCGGTCCGAAAGAGAAGCCAGGGACGGCAGCAGTGGGTGCATCACATTAATCAGAGGGGGATGCAGGAGATTTCCACATTCTATGTATGTGTATTTATTTAGCTGTTTCTGTATTAAAGTGTTTTATGATTTTTTTGTCCTCAGTTATTTTTGTTTCAAATTTTAAACATAGAAAAACATGCAATTTATGTTTTTTGTACATCTGATAAAAATATATTAATAGCTTAATAGTAACCTATAAATAAATCAACAGATTCCTTTACTACAAAGCACGCTGATGCTTCTGCTTGATGTGACCTTCCACATTGATTTAAATGGCAGCATTACCATGCAACTTTCGTGATGCTGATGTGTCGCATCTGGTGTGGCCGAAAGCTTATGCAGGGATGCGTGACATTTAAATAGTATGAGTAAATCTAGAATAAAACTTGCTCTTAACACACAGTTCAATAATTGCATGATTTAAATTGTATATATATTCAAATATTTACTTAAGAAATTCTGGTTCTTACTGAATCCTGATTTTACAATGTAGAAATTATGACAGTTGATTTCATATAATTTGCTCGACCACAAAGTTTCGGGCCGCTGCATGTGGAAGTCCGCGGCCTGTGGAGCTGTCCATGGTCCTATACTATAAGGTTCGATGCCATTTGTGGTTTATCGCTATTCCCATAAACCCTTAGGTGTTTTTTTGAAATCTTTTGAGTTTAATAAGAATTTAAGAACTATTTTTGTCAACGTTTGTACAGTAGGAGCCACTTGGAGAGAGCAGCTGGAACATGACAGAGCCCAGGCAGATATCGTGTCTGGGGTTTGGGGTGTGGCTGACCCACGCAAGGTCGTGTTGAGTCCGTGCTCAAGCCCTGCCTTTAACTATATCCCCCTTGATGACGTAATTTCACGCTGGCACCTGGGAACGCCCCCAGGCTGCATTTGTGGAAAAGCAGCTGCAATGCTTTATCTGTCCACCACGGGGAGCAGTGGTTCAAAACATAAAGAAACTCGCGTATATGATTTTAAAGAACGAATGGTTTGAAAGAATGAACGAATCAGTAATTTTTTTATTTTAGATGTATTTAATTGAAAAAAAAACAAGGAAAACACTGTACGTAACCATGTGTAACTGGTGTTGTAATTGACATAAAATAAATGTGAAATATTGCAACAAATGAAATCGCAACACTTAATGCATCGCAAAACTCGCCATATCGTGCATTTTCGTACTGCAGGAACTTTTTCATCATTCTAAGGACTTTATGGATGAACAGTCCCTTTTATTGTGTCCTTGCTGCAGGCACTACTGTAGGGACGATTGTAGTTCTTAGAACTCCGTTTTGAGGGACTTTTTTAGCTCCTACTCCAGGACAGGGACTGAACTTTCAGTGATGGGGTGCTGGTGATGGGTCCAGACCTAAGACCATGGCCCCTCGCACTGAGTCGGGTTGCATCGCTCTAGGTCTGGACCAGCCCACCTACATTCAGCGGTAAAACATGACAAATAATTAAATTAAATTTGAATTTTTATTGTCAATGTATTTATTTAATTTTACAAAGTTAATTGAATAAAACAGATAATTCCCGAGCGAGCGAACCTGTGCTTTACGAAAGTGTGAACAAACTTTTAAATTATATCTTGTAGATCTAATATGAGTAAAGATTCAGCAACTGGATTTTATATTTCTCAAAGATGTTCAAAAATGAAATTTAATAGATTGATACTGTGAAATAAGTGAAAGTTAAGGATTAAATACAACATGGAACTCGTGCTGACCCCCGTTTGATGACGTCACATCAGCCTCACCAGTGCCAGTGCCACGTTTTCGGGGAGCTCCCCCAGGTCCTTGTGCACCTTGGGGAGTCCCCTCATGCGCGGAAACACGTTTGATATTTATTCCCACTCATATATATATAGTATAAACATATATATATGCATACATACATACATACATACATACACACACACACACACACACACACACACACACACACACATACACACACACACACACACACACACACATACATATATATATATATGAAATAATAGTGTGCCATTCTCATCTGGTTCCATACTGTGCTTGAATAAAGTAAACACGAAACTTTCAAAAACACATTCCTCTGTGTTCTCTGTGGCGATTGAATGAGCTTGACACAATGAATGACATGAAAACAACAACAAATAGTAGGGTTAGCATTGAGGTGATAATGTACATAATAGCAGTGTAACGTTTAGAAGATAAGGTCATTCATACATTCGATTTTCCATATTTCCACAAATATGAACGGTTATAAAAATAAAAACCGGGCCTCTAATAAATACCAGGGGTGTGGTCAACACAAACAAATAAAGGCCTAAGCCCTGCCTCAGATTCAGACCAGGGTTAGGGGAAAATCCAGGGATGAACTACCGGTGCCTGTTATACAGCATGTGTACAGTATGCCGGTTAGGGATAATGTACATTTCCTCTGCTTTACTGTAAATTGATAAATTCATGAATACAGTCATGCTATCTGCAACACTTTGTTGTTGTCTTCAACTCATTGTGTAAGAGATGAACCTAACTCTGAATATTTGAGCAGGGTTTTTTTTTTGTCCTACAGTGTGCTGTGTGCGCACCTTATAAGTTATTATAACTTATCAGTACTACTCTATCGAAATACTTATTTGACTTATATTATTAGTATCTATCAATCCCTGTTGCTTTTCAGATCAACAACTAATACACGCTCACACAGTGTAATGGACCATCCATGCATTATGACTAGTGACTGTATGAGATCATTTTTATCTGTATTGCTGCTTCACCCTTCATTGTTTTTTTTTTTTAATAATTTGTATCGGAGCCTCCCAGTCAACTAATTTTACACATTGATACAGTGCTTGTCTGTAATTGCCGCATTACACATATTTTTAGTGAATGCAAAGCAGACCACAGGTAAAGTCTTTGGCCATCTCTTTGTTTACACTTAATGATCATTGTGTCACCCAACAGGTCTGGAAGCCCTCACACCTAACCCATATATATGCAATCGCAGACCCATTGACCAAAATCTCTCCACTCCAATACAGCAATCCACCCCTTTCTCACTAAGAGGTGAAAATTCCTCTCTGTAGAGGAGGAATCAAATATCCAGTTTACTATGGTTACTACTTATGGCAATTTGTTAAATAATTGGCAACTAATCCGTGGAGTAAACAATGGAGTTTAAACTGTATCAACAGCAAAACAATATTGAATGTTCAGACGGACCCATTTACTGTTTAGTGTCTTTAACGTTTGTATTGTACCAATTATTTCAAGTAAAATAAACATTTGATAGTTCACAAACCCCAATTTTGAAATCAAAAGGCCAAAGACTAGAACCTATAAATCCAAACACTTGGCCACTTTCAAAAGAGGCAAGTAAAACTTTAAAACTAGTCACATTAATGTATCA
>NC_137193.1:9803932-9896432 GCF_960531495.2 Zeus faber | reverse complement strand
CACACACACACACACACACACTCACACACACACACACACACACGCGCACACACACACACACACACACACACACACAGAAGTGAGTTGCTAGCTGCTCGGCCTCAGCACTGAGAGGCACGTTTCTCTGATATGAATGCATGTTAATGTGTGTGTGTGTGTGTGTGTGTGTGTGTGTGTGTGTGTGTGTGTGTGTGTGTGTGTGCGTGCGTGTGTGCGTGCGTGCACCAAGATAATGAACAACCGCAATCCTTTCGCCTTGAACCAGAGTGTCGGTGCACAAACTGCTCTCTTTTTCCCCCTCGCTCTCTCTCTCTCTCTCACACACACGCCCACACACACACACACACACACACACACACACACACACACACACATACACACATAAAGTGGTAGATTAGGACAGAGCGGCAGCAATATAGTAGATGGTCGTAGCTGTCTACTGGCAGTAGATCTCATGTTGTCAGGGCCACAGGCAAGGGCAAGCATCGGGAACACACACACAAACACGCACGCACACACACACACACACACACACACACACACACACACACACACACACACACACACACACACAGTTCTACAATACAAACCCCCTCAATGCTTTCACATTCTTTCTTCTCTCTCCAACCCTCTCTCTGCCACCCCCGCCCCCCCCCCAACCCCTTTCTCTCTCTTTCCCAGTAATGAATTTGGCCTTTGGAGTCTTGGGGTTAATACTTGTATTAATCAGAGAGTGGAAAATGTAATTATTGTAATTGTTTATTTCCTCCCCCGGCTCATCCCCGAGACGCTGGGGGCTCGCTACCGTCCCTTATCGTTGATATCGGGAATCACGGGGGGTGATGTTTGAGTGGTCTCGACGGCGTTAAATACCAGACGTGCTCGTCTTCCGCTCCAGTTCTCTCCCATTCCCATTCATTCTCTCCCAGCCGGCGGGGACTCGAACCGCGGCTGACCTCCTTGTCAGCGGGGGAGGCGCCGGGGATCCCCAGACTCCGCCCGGGGTTCGGGTTAGGGGTTGGAGACCCATCCTGACTTCTTGGTTTCTCGGGGAACGGGGCTCACGGAGAGCGGGAAAAAAGCCGACGCGGGATTGGCTCGGCGCGAGTCTCGGGGCCCAGGGGAAGGTGAGAGTGAGACGGCTGGGGAAGCCCCCACGGGGGCGGGAAGGGGGCGGAGTCGCCGGTCGCGCCATCACGAGGAGCCGCGGCGACGCCCCAACAAAACTGCCGCAGTGGAGACATTGCCGCCTTTGCTGGGTTTACCGGGAAGGCTACGAAGACGAGACGCCGCTTGTTCACCCACAGAGCCATTTTGAGCCAAACGGGCCCCCGCAACACGGGGTGCCGCGCACGGGGGGATCGGCGAGGGGGCTCTTCAGGGGCGCGAGGGATCTGGGTATCCTCGGCGCTTGTATCCAATTTCATGTTTTTTTGTAATAGGCGGAAGAGAAAAGGCTCGAAGCGAACGCGTCCAAACCATCCCCGAAGATGGGCCTTCTCTCGGTGGCGAGAGAAAGCGCTGCATTCGATTTAGACACGACCTGGACCATCGATGCAACTTCCCAAACATCTCTCTCTCTCTCTCTCTCTCTCTCTCTCTCATATTTCTCTCTCTCGGTAGCCGGCGAGGTTGATGAATGTTTAAGCACCTTCCTAATCCCGGGGTCGATACAACAAGAACAACTTTCCTTTTCATCCGGGGCTTTTATTTTTTCTTTGAACCCACACCGACTCCATCACCTCTCTCTCTCTCTCGCCTCTCGCTCTCTCTCTCTCCGCCTCTGCGAGTGAGCGATGTTCGCCCGGGGGCCGACAATGGTGTAGCCACCCCCACGCACGCGCACACACACACGCACACACACACACACACACCCTCGCTACGCCCGCCCAGCCGGTTTTATTTCCCCCACGCCCGAGATGTGTCCTCTTTGGGTGGATCAGATTGGGAGCTGGTGGGGACGTGGACGTGGTTTGCTTTGGATTCCCTGGATCCTCTTTCCATCCTCGTTCTCCATCCTGTCCACCATCCCGGACTCCATCCTGGTCCTCCATCCTGGCCTCCATCCTGGTCCTCCATCCTGGTCCTCCATCCTGGCCTCAACATGAAATGGAAAGTCATGTTCCCAGCGCAGGCGTCTGTGTGTTGCCACGGGGACGTTGAGATGCTCATCAGCATCAACGTCGCCGCTGATAAAAACAATCCATCAAAATTAATCCAATTACTGAGAGTTTCAACGTTGGAGGTTTGGAGGAGTGAAGGCACAATGTTCACCTAGTAAACGTAAGAAGTATGTCAAATATATTCAGATGTTTCATTTCATTTCATGTTTAATGTTGAATTGTATTTTGTCATTGTTTCATAATCTTTTGTTATTTTCATGTTTATATTTTGAGTGTGGATATTTTTCTATTTTATACTTTTTGTTACTTATCTATCTATCTATCTATCTATCTATCTATCTATCTATCTATCTATCTATCTATCTATCTATCTATCTGTCTATCTATCTATCTATCTATCTATCTATCTATCTGTCTGTCTTTCTGTCTGTCTATCTATCTATCTATCTATCTATCTATCTATCTATCTATCTATCTATCTATCTATCTATCTATCTATCTATCTATCTATCTATCTATCTATCTATCTATCTATCTATCTATCCATCTATCTATCTATCTATCTATCTATCTATCTATCTATCTATCTATCTATCTATCTATCTATCTATCTATCTATCTATCTATCTATCTATCTATCTATCTGTCTGTCTGTCTATCTATCTATCTATCTATCTATCTATCTATCTATCTATCTATCTATCTATCTATCTATCTATCTATCTATCTATCTATCTATCTATCTATCTATCTATCTATCTATCTATCTATCTCTCTATCTAATTATCTATCTGTCTATCCGTCTATCTTTCTATCTATCTATCTATCTATCTATCTATCTATCTATCTATCTATCTATCTATCTATCTATCTATCTATCTATCTATCTATCTATCTATCTATCTATCTATCTATCTATCTATCTATCTATCTATCTATCTATGCATCTATCTATCTATCTATCTATCTATCTATCTATCTATCTATCTATCTATCTATCTATCTATCTATCTATCTATCTATCTATCTATCTATCTATCTATCTATCTATCTATCTATCTATCTATCTATCTATCTATCTATCTCTCTCTCTATCTATCTATCTATCTATCTATCTATCTATCTATCTATCTATCTATCTATCTATCTATCTATCTGTCTATCCATCTATCTATCTATCTATCTATCTATCTATCTATCTATCTATCTATCTATCTATCTATCTATCTATCTATCTATCTATCTATCTATCTATCTATCTATCTATCTGTCTGTCTATCTGTCCATCTAGTATTACATTGTGTTTAAATGGTTTAAAAAGCACATGGCCAATTTTCTTTTAATGAAATGCAAAACGTATTTAGAGAAAAAGAAAATCGGAGCATTAAGGTCGACTCTTCACGCTCCAACTCTGGGGCTGTGGGTGGTGTTACACGGGAGGGAGGAGAGGGGGATGAAAAGAGAGAGAGAGAAAATGGGTTCAGAGGGACGGAGGTGAGAAGAGGGGGAGGAAAGAGAGAGAGAGAGAGAGAGAGCGAGAGGGAGGGAGGGAGGGAGAGAGGGAGAGAGAGAGAGAGAGGGAGGGAGGGAGAGAGAGAGAGAGAGAGAGAGGGAGGGAGAGATAGAGAGGGAGAGAGAGAGGGAGGGAGGGAGAGAGAGAGAGAGAGAGAGAGAGGGAGGGAGAGAGAGAGAGAGAGAGAGAAGGAGGGAGGGAGGGAGGGAGAGAGAGAGAGAGAGAGAAGGAGGGAGGGAGGGAGGGAGAGAGAGAAGGAGGGAGGGAGGGAGAGAGAGAGAGAGGGAGGGAGGGAGGGAGGGAGGGAGGTAGAGGTGGAGTAGCCAGTGCAGGCAGCAGGGAGAGGGAGTAACAACAACCCTGACTTCCACAGTGAGCGTGGGCAGTTGATTTGATAAATAACCCAAAAACCAAAGTAATGGCTGTGGTGCCTGGAGTGTCGGCCAATGAAACACGCAGCCTCCTCCACAACGTCTGAGCAGTTTGAGTTTGTTGGAGGTTTTTTTTTCGTCCTCCCGTTCACGCTAATGCGGACGTCAATGGGAGGGCAGCGTGCACGTTGGATCCTACATTCTGTTTGCTCACGTGCATTGATGGCCGAGGGGTTGATGCAGGAGGTTGTGCTTGTTTGCGTGTGTGTGTGTGTGTGTGTGTGTGTGTGTGTGTGTGTGTGTGTGTGTGTGTGTGTGTGTTTTACTATTCTTGTGAGGACCGGTCTCCGAATTGACCAGAAACATTGACCTCAAATACCCAAACAAGTTTGTGTGTGTGTGTGTGTGTACTTTTTATTTATGGTGGAATAGCCACGGTCCGTCATTTTCACTTTCTTCTTACCATTCTCTCTCTCTCTCTCTCACACACACACTCTCTCTCTCTTAAACACACACACACACACACACACACACACACAACTTAATTAATGGCTTTCAATCCTCCACGTTGTCCCTATTAACCACCGGCCGAAAGGCATAGATGGCAGATGGGAGAGGAGGAGAGGAGGAGAGGAGGAGAAGAGGAGAGGAGGAGCGGAGGAGAGGAGGAGAGGAGGAGAGGAGGAGATGAGGAGATGAGGAGAGGAGGAGAGGAGGAGATGAGGAGATGAGGAGAGGAAGAGAGGAGGAGGGGAGGAGAGGAGGAGGGGAGGAGAGGAGGAGAGGAGGAGAGGAAGAGCGGAGGAGAGGAGGAGAGGAGAAGAGGAGGAGAAGAGGAGAAGAGGAGGAGAGGAAGAGTGGAGGAGAGGAGGAGAGGAGGAGAGGAAGAGCGGAGGAGAGGAGGAGATGAGGAAAGGAGGAGAGGAAGAGAGGAGGAGAGGAGGAGATGAGGAAAGGAGGAGAGGCTCTTTAAGTGTTTATCTCTTCCACTCACATGCTCCCCCTCCCTCCTCCCTCCCTCCCTCCCTCCCTCCTCCCTCCCGCTCTCTCTTTTTTCTTGCTTTACAAGGCTGAAACATCCCTCGCAGGGTGGAGGAGCCATAAAGAGGTGGGCGGATGTAAATGAGGCCAGAATAATGACCGGAATGGAACATTTTGTTTTACTGCCTGTTAGTACCTGTCCCGTATTGCTTTTACTCACTAAGTCTATTCACACACACACACACACACACACACACACACACACACACACACACACACACACCCAAACTCATTTTATTATGATAAAGAGGAACGGGGAAACGTAATACTGTGCGGCTTTCGTTTTAAAAATGAGTAAAGAAAAAAAAAAGCATGTTATTCCCATATTCCCGGAAGGCCGTATAACATTATTTTTTATATTGGGTTTTTGTGAACTATCCAACCTCAAATAAGCTTAATGTTTTATGCTGGTGCGTATGGCTAGAACAGACGAAACACATTTAAAAAAATCCTCAACGGAAACTGGTTTATTTTTGACCCGCCCATGGGTTTTCATTCATTATTATTATTATTATTATTATTATTATTATTATTATTATTATTATTATCATTAATAATAATAATTAGAAGAACAATTTTGCCATGATTCCTTTCACGTGCCTTTCCCTTGGTTTATATGTCTTGATTGATAAAGTACTTTTTATCTTATGGCTATGGGGGCGCCATAGGATTCAATTGATATAATTGGGTATCGGGTCTGATAATTGTCAAAATCGATGTAATGACCAAAACTGAAGCCAATCTTCGTTCCATATTATCCATCGCAAAGTTATGATTGGAATGCTGGACATAATATGTACATATTATGAAGTTCATTTTATCAGGTTCAAATTACTTGTGATGAGCATTTATGGTCATTTTGTACCCTTTGTACCACCGTGTTTCCATAGTTTCATGGTCTTGATGCTCGCAATCTATGAATAGTTGACATATTTATCAATTACAGTATGAGCCGCTAGTTGTCACCTTGGCATTCCAGCTCGCTTGGCCTGCTAAAAAAGTTTCAGGTTATTGTTTCTGATTGTGTTCATCTCATGGTGACTCAGTGTAACTCTGCCCGTCTCCAGTTTCTCAGCGAAATTCGGGACTCGTCTCTCGACGCCGACGTACCGCGGCGGCGGTTTAATCGTGTCGGAGTCAACTTTGGAACTTTGCTAAGGTTCGACTTTGTAAAGGTTTTATCTCCCAATGATGCTAAGAGGCTTATGTGCGATTATATCATCTCGCCTTTGCCGCTGTAATGCCCCGTTCCTCCGTTTCTCAGGCTCTCTCTCAACCTTTATTTCGGAAAAAAAAAGAAAGACATGGTGACGCTTGATACATATCTGCTCACGACGCGACTGGCGGAGTGTCCCACCGTGGGGAACCTCAGCAGCTCTGGGAAAAATGGCTTGACCACACAATGGCCGATAACGACAACGTGCGCGTGTCGGCTTTGACTCTCTTTTACGAAGCCTGACGACTACGACGGACTCATGAATGGGGGCGACGTACGATGCGTCACGCAGAGCCCTTCAGTTCCTCAAAGAAGCCCTGTTTGCACAGAGAGAGGCTGGCTCTAGACAATATGGAGTCAATGTTTTTTTTAGGGCCTCAATATCTCTGTTTGCTTCTTCTTTTGTGTGTCTGGGTTGTGTTTTTTTTATTTTTTATTATTGTTCCTTGAAGTAAATAGCAAGGTTTAGGAGAGGCATACACAAAGACTCAAATCGTCAAGCGTGAAGCCAAACTCGAGGCTTCACAACGTCTCTTCAGAAAGCAACGGGCGATGTCACAGACATCACAGACACAGTCCAGTTTTTTTTTAATATTTTCCATGGTTATGATTCTGTTTTTTTCGTCTATACCTGTCTTTGGATTTTCACATGATTGACACTTGATAGCGTTATAAGACGTCATAAGAAGTGTTAAAAGATGAACCATGCTTGTTCATTACTTCCACCGTCCCAGCAAAAAGCTTAGAGAAAGCTGAGCTGACTTTGGAGATGGTTGGAAACGGGAGAGCCCTGGGGACCGGGAGTCTAACTGCGGGTCCGTCTATGCAAGAGAATATAGATTCCATAATTCTGAGAACATTTGGAGGAACCGTCCCCTGTTTTTTGTCTCTGCACTGCAGAGAACTAGGAACGATCGTTGTCCTCGGAACGCAATTTTTGAGGGACTTTTTTGGCTCCTACTCCCGGGCAGCGGCTAAGCAGCACAAGAGAAACCTTTGGTGATGTCAGTGCACCGTGAACGGTCGAACAGATGAGCCAGTGCAGCCGTAAAAACCCATGCACAACGTTAGGAACAACCAACAACCTAAGCCAAAGATAAGACGCTTAATTTAAAGCACACGTCTTTATTTACACACAATTTGTAAACACCTAAAAAAAATAATAAACAGCGCCCCTGCACCCCTACCGCACCACAAACTTGGAGACCCAACCGAGTCACATCGCTATGGGTGGCGACCGGCCCACGTACACCCAGCAGCCATAATAAACACCAAGAAAAATGTTGTTTTTATTGCTGATATTGAATTTATTTCATTTATTTTATTTTCCGACGTTAATCAAATGAAACAAACAAAATCTGTGTGCGGTGTCCCGATGCTCGTCCTTGCTTTACGAAAGTCAGAGCAAACTTTTAAATGACGTCTTATCTCACATTAGTGAAGATTCAACAACTGGATTGCTTATTTCTCGCCGCCTCATTTTTGTTCTGGGACAGATTTGGTGGACTGCTAAGGTGAAATAAGTTTATAGACTAAATACAACACGGAACACAGAACTCGTGCTGAAACCCCATTGGCTTACGTCACTTTATAGTTCCTATTAGCGCTGCGAACGCAACCAAAATAAAAAGCCCTTGATGGTATTTACTCAGGGTGACCCCGGAACGGTTTGGTCTGAAAGCGCCTCAAGACTCTGGGAAACATAAAATAAGCATCCCCACGATGTAGCAAACAGACCTTTGATGAGTAATCGAAATGAGAAAAAAACAAAAGTCCCAAAATGAAGATCGGACGATCGAGCGGCTTCACAGCGTGAGAAATACCTCATGAGCGTTCCGACGACGGCAACGGAATAACAAGTCGCTTAAGCCGGGGCCTGTGCTCGTATGCCGTCTTAAAAAAGCATTAGTACATGGGGTGGGCGACTCCTTGCCCTCTGGCTGGTGAAGGAAACCTCCGCGGCTGTCGTCATAGATATTAGCCTGGAGCGCTGCCAGTCCCACCTCCGCTACCAGGCAGGACACCGGGGCACCGGCAAGAGAGGAATGTTGGGAGAAGGGAGGGAGAGAGAGAGAGGCTGCCGCATAAAGGGGGGACGGCAGAGGGGGCGAGGCGCGTTCTTTTCACCCGGAGGAGGGAGGCGGGAATCATGAAGCCCCGGAATCACTGCGTGCTGGAAACCCGCCGGCTCCAGGGCTGCTCGCCAGCCCTGCTATTACTTTACTCCGGGCGGTTGAAGGTTGACACAGAGAGCTGCTTCAGAAACCTTTAAGTTAATGTTTATGTACAGTGATATTTCTGGGTTTTTTGTTTTTTTTGCATGATAACAGTACCTGAAGTCGACAAATAGCCCACGGTGTCGATGAGTGTTTTTTGAGGTAGAGGCAGAGTCTTTTTGGCCACCGTAACTCTTCATAGACAGAGGGATGATAATATAGACAGAGGGATGGATTGATGGAAGGACGAATGGATCAAATCAAGCCTCGAAACTCTAACCCTGATCGACAAAGCATCGAATGTAATTTTTTTACAACAGGGTGAAATTAAAAATGAGACCACAGGCCCTCCAGCCTTGTCCGGACACTCTCCTCCCAGAATCCTCTCGGTTAATACAAGAATTTGATTCTTCATTGTTTTTCTCATGCCGGGCGTGGAAAACCCCCGTCAAAAATGTCCCGTTTTGTATGGAAACTGTAGGGCGGTGATTTCCCGCTCCCGATAAATCAGCGGCAGTTACGTGCCATGCCTGCATGCCGGGGGCCCTACACCGCACTTAAATCAAGCTGCATTCAGGTGGCTGCACCTGCCCGCCCCCCGCCGCCGTCACCCCAATTTGTCAGCCGCTCGTAACGCCGTCACGTATAGGATAGTTAGGCGATGATGAGACGCCTGCGTGCCGCGTTTAATGGCACCTGCTGTCGTTTCCGTGTGCACGCTCACGTCCTGCCTCCGTACAGTATGACCCTCTCAATAGGCATCTGTTGCTCTGATGGGATGGGACGGTGATGGAATGTGCTATGTTCACGCAAAAAAAAAAGAAAATGAAATTGTCGTATGGGACATTTTACATTTACCCCTCACATGTAAAATGAATGTGAACGTAGTATGTGTATACATGGCAACAAAATGGAAGATATGGAAAATGTGTTTTGGGAAATGGAAATTGTAAAATAGATAGAGAGACAGACAGACAGGCAGGCGGACAGACAGACAGACAGACAGACAGATAGACAGATAGATAGATAGATAGATAGATAGATAGATAGATAGATAGATAGATAGATAGATAGATAGATAGACAGATAGATAGATAGATAGATAGATAGATAGATAGATAGATAGATAGATAGATAGATAGATAGATAGATAGATAGATAGATAGATAGATAGATAGATAGATAGATAGATAGATAGATAGATAGATAGATGGATGGATGGATCCACAAAATAATAAAAAATGAGCATTAACTTATATACTCACATGCATCATGTGACTTAGGGTTTTGTTGTGCATCGTTGAGCACATTGGTTTCACCCGTGCAATCCATGGGACACATGGGCCAGGCATACATGAATAATGCAACTTCTTTAGCATCAGTGGACATATTGAATGGAACAGGGTCGATCAGAACCTTCCCTCACTTCCGAATATATATTTTTTTTACTTCATGGTTCTAAGCAGTGGACGCAGATGACTTCTGTCTTTTGCCTTCCGTCTTTCGTCCCTCCGCTAAAATATCGTGGTAAATCACTGGAAGGAGGGGGAAGGGGACCAGGGGTTGGAAGAATCGATCAAAATTTGAATTTCACTTTTAACTCTGGCTCCACCGGATATTGATCAAGCTTTGCCTGCTTTGTACCGACCTGCTTGACTCCGTTCTTTTGGCCTGGGGCTTTCTTTCGAGCAATTTCCCTGTGAGGGGAGGTCCAACCGGTTCTACATGTTTCCTCTCCGAATTACAGGGCCTTCACTATATTTAAAGCCGCTTTGTCGGTGTGCAAACGTGGTGGACGAATAAACACGGTGCTGATTGGAACGGCATCACACAAACAACCTGAAGGCGGTCGAAATGCAAACGACGTGGCCTGCATTATGTATTCCATCTAAAATCCTACATTACCATTCCCCGCATGGCACAGCTACCTTGATCAGTAAACAATAAGTGGCCGGGTGACACGGGAAGAAGCCCGGCTTGTCATGGAAAGGGACCAAAAGGCGTCGGCAATTTCTCAGACAAGTGCTGGTGGAACCCAGTGATGTAAGAATTTCCCAATAATGCGACAACTCCCAAAACACTTGACTTGAAGACGTCCTCAAAGTCAATAACGTGATTGGCTGTTTCGTTGGGGGAGATGAGAAGCGCCCTGAGCCGATTAGTTCTGGCCTTCTCATCTGACGGTCCGAGGCCTGTCACACCATCGCTAGCTTCAGAGGCAACCGGGCAAAAGCGGGCAAGCGGGCAACTGGGCCACGAGAGGCTTTGCGGCGCTTTGGGGCTTTCTTCCTGTTCGTGCTGAAAAACGATCTGATTTCATCGTTTCAATCCGATACGCTCACAATAATACGCGCTTTTGGCATTTGCGCAAAGTTTTTTAGAAGTGCTGCAATAAATAAACGTGCGTCAATGTTTCAATGTTATTTGGTGCCGTGACAGCAAAGCATAAAGCCAGTAAAAACCGTAACCCAATAAAACATACAAGAAAGGCTTTGGTCCGAGAACCACTATGGGCTCATGCGTTTTTTCCTTCACAATTTGCATTTATGTGACATGTGCTTAGCGGGGAACGTGATTGTTTACCGAGTATCGACAACACGAGCCACAGTGCTACGATTTGCTCCTTTTATTGAGGCGATAGGACGGCAGCAAAACTTTCCAAGCAATCACACTGTTTCCCAGCGGTTACGGTGACGTCCGACGCCATCGGAGGTCATCAATCACGCGGTGATTATAAATTGACGCCAGCTCCGACACGGCGTCTGCTTCACAAGTGTGAAACAGGCGGCGATGCCTCGTTTTCCAAGCACCAGAAGCGTTCCGGAATAGACGCAGCGACCGACCGGGGGGGGCGGCCGTCCGAGCCTCCCGGATGGCAGGTCACGGCCCCGGCGCTCGACTCACTCCGGACCGCCCCTGAGGGTCACTGACACACCCCGAGAGCGAGCAGAATCAAGCAGACCCTAACAACCAGTCGTATGAACTTTGGACTCACTCACTGGACTTTCCCCTCCCTTCGCCTGTTCCTTTGTTTAAATAGAACAATGGATTTCATTTGGAGCTGGTTTGGATCCATCGCTTTTGTGTTGTCATGGGGGCCGGTCTAGAGCATGGGGCCACATGGGGCCGCATGGGACCGCATGGGGCCGCATGGGCGGCCGGATGTGCGAAGCCAAGAAGTGGAAAAAAAAGTGAAAGAAAATGAAATTATGGAAGTGAATTTTTTTCAAATCCAAAATATAAAGATTATGGGTGCACCCAGATGGAAACTTTTATCTTTTAAGAAAAATAACCTTACAATACATAAACCTGCGTGAATACATAATCCTGCGTTAATACATGAACCTGCGTAAATTCATAAACCTGCATAAATATATAAACCTGCGTAAATACATGAACCTGCTTGAATACATAAACCTGCGTAAATACATAAACCTGTGTAAATACATAAACCTGCGTAAATACATAAACCTGTGTAAATACATAAACCTGCTTAAATACATGAACCTGCGTAAATATATAATCTTGCGTAAATTCATAAACCTGCGTAAATACATAAACCTGCATAAATATATAAACCTGCGTAAATACGTCATAATTGTCGCGCTCGACACCAGACGTCACCTGCCATCACCTGAGACTCCACATGTACCTACACACAACAAGGTGAGTTGTAACAATGACAAGGTTTGGTTTAACGTCAAATATAGAGGGTTTTTAAAAAAAACCACATATAAACATATATACAGATTCCTACAGCTAAACAAAGCTAACTGAAATAAAAAGACAGAAAGTGTGAAGTATTGACAGTTCTTCTATAATCAATTTAAAGCCAAATTTATGTTAAAGCTCCATAAATGTTGTCTGCATTACAATATAGATAGGAAATCCTTGAAACTGAATTTTCCCGTTGTAGAACGTTAACAGGAAAAATACAATGAAGTACCAATTAAAACGAACATGTATTTATTATCTTTATGAAATAACATGTATTTATTCTTATTGTTATGTAAAGTAATTACAAAGTTTGTGTTTGTTATTGTGCCAGATGCTAAATGCTCACTTATTAATTGCCGTGTGATCTTTATAAATACTGTGATATTTTTTAGATTACTTTGTCCAGATGTTTGTACAACTGTTTAGTTCAACAATTATCTGACATTTCTTGTCACATCTTGTCCCAATTTCCAAAAGCAAAAATTATAACAAATTATAAACAGAATTGGGGCCGTTAGAAGCCACAAATAACTTCTCAAAATGATGTCACAATACACGAGATAAAAACGACCATTATGGCTGAACAAATACAGTATTGTCCCGTACGACAAGTGAGATCCCTCGTATTATGGTATAAATCTCCAAAATGTAATCCGTAACGAACACGACTAAAACCCCCTGCATCCATTGCTCGTCTTTTTTTTTTCCCCCGGATTACTCTCTTCTGTGTTTTTCAGGCTAAAAGTATCCCCAACACGACACCCACAGAACTTAGAGACATGGCTGAGGTCTCGTTGGAACCGGAACGTTTCAAACATGTTGCCGTCCAAGTTTGATTCACACCGATCTACATTTGTAGATTCAAGATTCAAGATTCAGGATTTTTATTCGTCACTTACATATACATACTTTCATACATATATGCAGTGAAATGTGATAAATTGTAGCAGGGAGTATTGATGAAACTTTACCAGCTCACCGGAAATTTAAGAACATTGGCGTAACATTGAGAACACAGTCACGTTGTGACGTCGTGAACCAACGTTATATAAATCCACGCTTCGTCTCCTGAGCGGTCGTAGAAATCGGAAAAACTGTGCCTCGTGCAACCTTGCTGAGCACATAAAACATTGAGAACACTTAGCTTCCCGCCAAAAAATGAGATGAGAACTCGTCATGATCTCAATATTTTACCCTCCCGTCGCCTCCGCCGAGTTCTTCCGCTGTGCTGTCCCCGGAGTGGACCCCGCCCCCTCCTACCGCAGATATGCTGATTGAGAGTCTGCGAGCGTTTCACGTGATGCGGGCTCTCACCCCCGCCTCTTTTTACGTCTCACGAGGAAATTTTTTTCTTTTCCCTGGCGCCATTGTTATTTCCTCTCTTTACTCCTGGATTCCTCGAGGCTCGCTGCTAACTAATGAGATTAATGGCTCTGCGCGGTGTTGTCGGAGCGATAGCGCCCCTCGTACGGTCGGGCGGCAGGCAGCTTTGGGATGCCACACCGTGTCTCTCTTTTGTTTTGTCTTTTCCCGTGTCATTTTTCTGAGAGGGCAGAGAGGGGGGGGAGTGTGCCGGGGGACGATAGGAAGCGGAGGATTTACATTTTTTAAAGGTGATTCTTGGCAGGCCGTCCCCGGCGCCGAGGCGGCGCGGCGATTGGCAGCGAGTGGATAAAAGGCGAAGGGAGTGAGGTGAGGGGACTTCAGCAGAGCACCAGAGAGAGAGAGAGAGAGAGAGAGAGAGAGAGAGAGAGAGAGAGAGAGAGACGGGAAGGGAATAGAAGATCAGTGGGGTGTAGCTTTCAGGTTACGTCCGCATACGTATCTGCACCAAGCAGTGGATGTTTTTTTTTTGTACGGGGCCGCTCTCCATCCCATCCAGTGCTGGAGCCGATTGGTACGGTGAGCGCATCTTCATCTGGAGAGGGAGGGAAAGCTCACTACAGTCCTATGTACTGCACATCCCTACTATGGTCCAGTGTACTTCAACATGTACAATTACTTAGCACTACCCTACAATTACTTAGCACTACCTAGCAGTATTTATTGTTACACTAATGTTGTTGTTAATCTCTGTCGCAATGTAGCTTGAATGTTATTCTCCCTTGTAAGTCGCTTTGGATAAAAGCGTCTGCTAAATGACTAAATGTAAATGTAAATGTAATGTGAGTGCAAAGAATAATGGCTTCCCAGACATAGTCAGTCGTCCACTTCCTTTCATGACGACACAGTATACAAACTTTTATCGGCGTCTTGCCCTCACAATGCATTGTGGGATGCGCCTGCTAGTGCATAGTGTGCAGTGTTTGCATACTCCTATGTCTTCCAGGTACTTGTTGCACACTATTTGAGCGTACCAGCGGATTCAGACAGACCAAACACTACATAGTACGCTCGTCAACATGAGTGAGGACTCACGAATGGTTCTTTCGGGGCGAACAAATCTCTTAAAATAACCCAGCAGTCGGGAGGCACGTCACACACATCTCAAAGGATAAGAGCCCTGAAGTGGATATTCTGCTCAGGGACAGAAAATACTAAAGATTCAATTCACGGCAAAATTCACACGTGACTGAAGGTTACCGATTCACACTTTGCATTCTTCCTAATTTGAGCCAAACCGACCCTTCTGACTTGTCGTACCAACTGGATCAAACGAACCGAGAGTCGAAAAAAAAATTGAACAAATCTTTTCACGGAGCTGCTCGTAAAAAACAACAAAAAAAAACTTTGCATCATCAGTGGCCGTTCGTTACACCTGTTTTGATGCCTTGTCAGTAGCATGGCTTCGCTTTCAGCCACATACGGTGACTTTGTTGTGGTAAACGTGTTATTTTTGAATTGCTGCTGGTATTGGAATTTGCTTCGACCAGGGCAAAAAGTGAAACAAAGTGACGTGGAATCAAATGGAGAGATTCTTCACAAAGAAAGTTCTGCTGCTGCAGTTACGACGTCTAAGCAGAGACGCCAGAGTCATTTAGGTGATTTTTACGGGGGGGGAACGTGGGATTTGCAGCAAAATAACAAACTGCTCGGCAACTCCACACAAGTGACTCCGGTTGGCGTCGGGTCCTGGCTGCAGGGCGATTCAACACCTACGCTGTGTGAGCTGGAGCTGGGATGGCGGAGTCATCTCAGGTATTAGAGCAGCGGGGGCTGCGTGGCTTTCGAGACCCAGACAATCACCCCGATGAAGCGTCTTTGCTAGCCAAGGAAAAAAAAAATAATTATATATATATATATATATATATATATATATATATAGAGAGAGAGAGAGAGAGAGAGAGAGAGAGAGAGAGAGTATAAAGTCTTTTTTACAGAGGGTTTTTTCCATGACCCTTGTTATCTTGTCGAAACAAGCGTATTCAGCAGCCCTCAGAGTCCTGGACAAAGAATTGGATGGTGAAAAATGATTTCCAATTTCTGCAGTAAAGGTGGCCGCTGCCGCTGTTTGTGTTGGGCCGTTATGTTCCTCTAATGAAAATGTTAATATATACTGGGGTATCCTCCTAATAAAGACAAATAATTACGTAAGGGTAGTGCAAAACTTGGCGAAAGAACTTGACAAGAAAGTGACTTGTTATTGTTTTACAGAAATCACATTTGACCTGATCCATATAAGAGCGCAGGAGTTACAAACATAGCTTTTTAACTTGATTTCTCTTTTATTTTACTTATTAACTTTTAATAATCATATGTAGGTCCTTCCATAATTACTGTTTTCTAAATCAACATACGTTGATTATATATACGTATACGATCGATATCTAGCGGACCGAATCGCAATGCAGAGGCCACTGAAATCGAAATGTCTAAACTTAATGTCGATGGAAATATTGGCCCTGTGGAGCACCAGGAATTGTACTTTTGTATTGAATTGTGTAATTGTACATCGCAAAAGACAGAAAGCTGATGAATAAGAAAAAATATTTTATTTACAAGCGACATGCATAGTAAGCTGCTGGAATTTAAATGTTGACATTCCTTACTCACCCCCAAGTCAGTCAAAAACATATTCAGTGTTTTTGTCCTCACACATGGAGTTTGCTTGCAGCGTCAGAGCAACGGGTACGAATCTTGTTTGATTTTAGTCCCAAAGGTTTAAAAAGTTGATGAATTGTCTCTGAGGGACTTAGTAGGTAGTGTTTAATGTGTTTGAATGGAACCATGTGGTTGGGAACTTCCACATGGAGTGATTTCCTTCCACATAGACACCGTGAGACAGGACTCTGTGGACTACAGGTAGTAAACAGACACCTTCTAATTTTTTTGGATAAAGTCATAACACACAACAAGTGTATCAGCTTGTAACAGTAATTCTGCGTGACACCAGGACTTGGAAAACTTGCTTCACTGCATCATTTCATCAGCTGATGCTGCGTTCAATGGAAACGTGGACAATTTTACTAGTTTGAGCATTAATGCTCATGTAAAGATGGTCAACAGCACAAACTGATGCTACATTCCATGGGAACTACAACATTTGAAATTTGTGTTTGTTGCAGTGCGTTTTACGGGAACCAGGCAACTGTATTCCATATTTGCAGCTATATAAATTTGTATTATTATGATTATTGTGATTATTATTATTAATAATAATAATAATAATAATAATAATAAATATAGTTGCAGGCAGCAATACACAGGGTCCAGTTTAGTCATGGTCAAGGTATGTGTTACAAGTTTCGGAGGTTCAAGGCTCCTGAGATCTGGCCTCTGTGATTATATACAGATTCTTTCTTTGATCGCTCTACCTTTGGGAGGGGGGCTGCGCCGGGCTTGGGTTGGGAGGAGCGCGATGAAACACTGGCGCTCCTGCTGTATGATTGGCTGTTTGTGTAACATGGTTGTTTCTCTGCTCTGTACGATTGGCTGTTGAGGTTTGAAGTGACGTATTTACCAAGGTTTACATATTTACGGAGGTTTACGAAAGTGATCGAATTTACGTGATTTTAGTGGTGACTTCTTTCCGTGTATTATGTTTTCGATAGGTTTTGTTACACAAAAAACATTGGCGTATTTCTGTGACTATTTACAATTTAACAGGTTATATTTTTCGGACACTTTGGTACATGTGAGGTTCCTGGTACATGAATGCATCACTCATTCACAGTCGGGTGCACTGGACTCGATGTGACGTGTGTGTGAGGTGTGTGAGCTGACAAGTTTCTGTGGATTAATGTTTTTTCGTGTTTTTTTCATGAATCTGGCAAAGCAATGGGGAAAGAGATTAAAAAAAAAAGATTAAATATCAATCGAACGGATCCACTGTCATCTACCGGGTAAGAAGGTACATAAACATATACACAGACGCCTAATTTGTATTCATCAACCCACTACAGAGCAACGGAGTCTCAACCGCGCCCCCGACCGCACTCAAATGGATGTTCTGAACCATAATGTGCACATTTACAGTACATGCTATGATGACGTCATGAAGAGTCTTACTGTAAATCACATCTCGTTCCATTAGTTTTCGAACATTGGCGTGCTGTTCACGCGTGACCGTCAGGCTACTTTGGGTCAGAATTCCACGTCTATTCCACATCAAATCTCATTAGGCACATTATGTGCTATTAACCTCACTACTGTGATAGGTGGGCCTGCTTGTTCTTCTAGCATTGCATTCTGGTCCGGCGTACAAGAGAAGAGCACAACGGGCATATAGGGTGCAGCTTTCAGACTATTTTTTGTTTTTGTTTTTTTGTTGTAATTGTTGTGAGAACAGAAAATCCCACTTTGCACTTGTATGTGGTTGTGAAAGGGATGATAAGCAAAGTGCTTACCTTACTTACAACAGGATATTCAGATTGAGATGCTTACCCATAATGAAGATAATATCATGCATTCACTTCTTCTTTTCAGCGGCCCATCACTGCTCAGCTGTAAAAGCTTTGTTTCTTCCTCAGAAGTTTAATTCACCTTTTGTCACTCAAAATGTCGTATCTCGCCGTTGGATAATTGCGATCATAGTTATTAATGACTGCAATTAGGTGTGTCTCAATGAGTTCATGTCTCACATCTGTGTCAGTTACATAATTTTCTTCAATGTGCTGAAACAGAGTGGGAAACAGTGTGTGTGGAGATATACAGTATAGTATACAACAGTACGGCACAGCAATTACAGTAACACCAAACAGAGCAGCAATTCAGCTCAGTATGCTGTAACCCGGTACAATGATACATTATGCAGTACAATATGCATCATACAGTACAGTAAAGCAGTGGAGGCCTATATGTGTATACTTCAGTGGGAGCCTCTGGTGAGTTCAGTGTTGACAGTACTTATGGCTTGTGGGAAGAAACTCCATCTCAGTCTCAATGTCCTCACTGTGAGATTGTGGAGGCGCTTGCACAACCTCAGCAGCTAGAACTGTCCGTTGTTGAGGTAGTGAGGATCTTTCATGATCCTGTGGCCTCTTCTACAATGCCTCCCTGGCGCAAAAACAAGAAGCAACAAGATGGCAGCGTGGTCTGATTTCCCGAAAGCAAGGAGTGAGACGGTCTTGTATCCGTTCTTGTACGGTATGTAGCCATGGTCCAAACTTCTTTCTCCCCTAGTGGCACACGTGATGTGTTTATGGAAATTAGGCAGAACTTTTTTAAGGTTCCCCCTGTTAAAGTCCCCAGCCCCGACCACAGCCGCGCTGGGATGTTTGTTTGTGAGTCCGCACAACAAATCATTTGGGTCCGATAGTGCTGTGTCGGTGTCCGCTTGTGGTGGAATATAAACGGCTGTAATGATGACTGTGCTCAATTCCTGGGCAAGGTAGGATGGACGGTTTGGTGTGGGGACGGTGTGGTTTGAGCAGCCACACCTGACCTAGGTCTAGGTAATTGGGGCCCAGGATCAGAGTGGCTGCATACCTGTTGCTTGTTGGTTGGTCTAACGAGCAACAGGTAAAACCCAAATCCCCACACACACTCAGGAGAGGAGCCCTGGCAGGACACATCTCTTTCTGCTCCTGGGCTGATTCCAACTAGCCCACTCTCTTCAATAAACTGGTGTCTACAACTTATCTGTGTCTCTGTGCTGGAGACCCCTGAAAACATCACTTGGGTGGCGTGTGGTGGGCAAAACTGCTGCAGACGCCATGAGATGCTCAGTTGTTCCAGGTTCGGCGAGCAGGAGCGGGAAGAGCCTTGATGTTGTTGGGGTTACACCAGCTGATGTTGATCATGAGGCAGATGCCTCCACCCTTTGATTTCCCCGACTCCAACATTTTCTGTCTCAGTCATGCAAGCCAAAGCTTCAGGTACTTTTGGAAAGCGAGAACATGTTTCCAATTTTGGAAAACATCGTCGTGCTGTCCTTGCACTTTGAAATCTAGCTCATTGAGAGATGAAAAGATATCTACCAGATACGGCAATGTGAGAAGCCGATCATCAACGAACAAATCGGCAATGGCGGACTTCTTCTCGAGGAGGAAAGCATGAATTTAATTTCTCAGGCTATAAACTCTGGTAAGAACTCTGCCTATGGAAAGTCAACGCATTTCTGGATGAAACAATAGGTGTGTGTGTTCCGCCCCCATGTCAGTGCACAGCTGATCAAAAAGCTGATTGTTAATAGCACTGCTTTTAATGACTCACAAAGTGGATAACTTCTTTGAGTGCTTTGTTAGGATCGGGAGGTACTCCTTTGCATGCCAAGGCCTGTTGATGAATAAAGCAATGATTCCGTACGATGTCCTTGCCAGCTGCCTCTTTGATTCTTTTCTCAACTCCGCTGTTTCTGTCCGTCATATCCGGGCCCTGTCACCCGTTATGCCTTTTCAATTGCCCCAATCCAGCCCGCACTTTGTAACCATGTAGTTGTTCAATTCAATATTCAATACAATGTTTAATCAATATGATATAAAATATATTTTCACCTATTAATCCAGTAGGAATAGTCAAGCAACATAACAAGTCCTCCACAAATTATATTTCTCACACCACTGCTGCCTTTAGTCTTGAAATCAGCTGCTCCTCAAGGTTGTCGGAAATATCATAAATTCTTCCAGAAACAGTAGGTATGCATTTTAATTTTCCCGCTGAATTTACAGCAATGACTATGCTAACAATGTCTGTTGCAGCAGGATTCATTTTTCTGCAGTAGTGTGGGGCTGTTTCTCCATGGCCACACGGTAAGGAAGCGTATAAGAGGCTGGCTGGGCTTTGATCATCAAATGTCTCATTTCTACGAAGAACCTCAGCCAATGATTTAATCTCCTATGCCTTCCTTTGAGAGAAATCCAATGGTTTATTTGCCAACTCGTGGTGAAGTGTTTCCAAATGTCTGGTTGGCGTCAAACTCTCATTTGCAAGTTTTTCGCTGCATAAACCACACATGGGTTGTGGCTCCTGGTTTGGATCAGACTAATTAACAAAACCATATTTCCAAAAATGTATGGCTTTGCCCCTGGCTTTCTCTTCTTAGTAGGAGGCTCCTCACCTGGTCCCTTGACTTTACATCTGGGCCATCATCAGCGGGTTTATTTTGACCGTTAGGAGGGATGGCTTCTTGTCCAACCTCATGCGAGGGTGTGAGGGTGGTAGTTTGGCCAAACTCAAGGGTAGTCGGGACTTTAGCTGGGTATTTATGTTTTATTAGCCAAACATCCATTTATTTTGGCTGGCCAAAGAGTATAGATGCAATCAAACAATGTAAGTTCAAACAATGTAACCAAGCTGCCTCGAATAGGCCGAATCAGCGGCCGCACGGCGCTGATTGGTCCGACGCGAGGCAGGGAGTTTTTCTTAATGTTCTGTTTGTCTTACAGAGGAGATCAATGCACAGACTCGTGAGCAACCCAGCAGAGGATTGCCATTCCTCCTGCGCCGAGAGGATGATTATTAACCTCCATTATTATAAGATTGCTCAGATATATATACTGTATATATCTATATATATATATATATATATATATATATATATATATATATAAATAAAATAGTGGCCTGCTTGCCACATATTGCAATGAACAATAAAAGTCTTGCATGTCGGCTCACCATGAGACTCCGCCTCGCTCCCTAAACCCTGTGGGAAGAGACCCCCACAAGTAAGGGTTTAGGGAGGGAGGGGGCAGGAGGAATGGCATTCCTCTGCTGGGCTGCTCACAAGCCTGTGCGTCGATTGAAGTAATAGAAGTAATGTTAGATAGAAGTCAGGTTTTTTTCGTGATGACGCACATTCGATACAATAAAAAGGAACATTAAAAGTGTGCTGCATGCTGAACTTGACATTGAGAGGAACAGCGGAGTCTTGTGATTGTTTGCTCGCTTCACTGACGAATTTAGCCCTTTGTGTGCTTGTCCTGGCCATCTTAAATAAATGACGACGGAAAAAAATTCTGCAAAACTTATATTGGGCGACCCTAATAACATCTCCTGCACCTGTGGCTCGCGACCCGGTCTCTGGGAAAGCATGGCCAAGAGGATGTGCTCTTCCGCTCCGTCAAGTGGCACACACTCAAACCACTCGGCTGCTTAAGAGGGATAACGGCAGCTCGAGGCAGGTGTGTTTGTGCATGACTCTGTCCCTGTGTGTGTGTGTGTGTGTGTGTGTGTGGGGGGGTGTTTGTGTATGTGTGTGTGTGGGGGTGTTTGTGTGTGCAGTCACTCAGGCCAGATAATGGCATAAGGACAGCTTGCATGTTCTGCTTCAATCGTGTAAGTTACATCCCGCTGCTGGTGGAGATACGACTTCTGTTGGGCACGGACATGCGCACACACACACACACACACACACACACACACACACACACACACACACACACACACACACACACACACACACACACACACACACACAAGGATACTCACTTTATCACTCTCTCAAACAGACTTGTTCTATAACCACATACAAACACAAAGACACTTGCAGTTTGTCCCGTGTCTCGTTTCACAGCCGGTTCCAGACTTTTCCGCTCCACGTTATCCCAGCGTTGGTTGGGTGGAAAACCCGGACAGGTTCATTGTTTCCCCCAAGAACTAACTCAGAGGAGGACGTACTTTTCGGAGAAGACGAGACAAGCTTACCTCCTCGCGGTGCTGCACGGTTGATAATCAGCCTTAAGAGAACGCTTAGATGAGACATTGTTGTGTAGAAGATCAGGAGAAGACAAAAGTGGACCCGTTGGTCCACGCTTTGCCGTAAAAGGATAATTTTTTCTTCGTCGAGTCTCGAACCTCGATTGGTTAACAAAATAAATATATAATCTGTTTGCCCAGCTCTGTACCCCTCAAGGTGCTTGAGTTTTGATTCAGTAAGTGGGCGAGGGAGAGTGAGTGAGAGGCTGTCCGGCAAACTGAAAATAATTACTGAGAATGAAAGTAACGTGGAAAAGAAGGCATAATTCATATCGAATTACAGTGACTGATTTAGACTTTGCATAGCACCAAAATAAATAATCTTGACTGAATGAAATGATTCCTTTGAGAATTCCTGGCAGAAAGACTCCCTGGGAGAAGAGACCTCTCTGCTCACTCTCGTTCATGGTTCACGTTCATGCGTTACCCAGACTGAATCAAAGGGACGTAGAGTCTGAAAATGTAACTTTTCTTTTTAAGATCTTTTCACTGAGTGACTCATCAGAACTGAATCTCAAAAAAAGAGTCAAACCTTTCATCACTAGCTCAGAGGGACTGACGGAGTGGGTTCATATTACCGCTATCAAATAGAAAGATTGGGTAGTTGGAGATGCTGCAGGGGATGTGGGGCAGGCCCTTCACCGCCTGGTGGAGATGCAGGAGAGCCAGGCCTGCCTCCAGCAACAACAGCTGCTGGCGATCCAGTAGCAGACCCAGGCCCTGGGAGAGCTGATGGGCCAACGGAAGGAAGACCAGGCTGTGCTGCTGCGACGGGAGTCCAGACCGCACGCCAGCGATTGCTCTGCCACGGATGACTGAGGCCGACGACCCTGAGGCGTCTACCACCACCTTTGAGAGCAGAGTTAAGGTGCGCCACGGCCTAACCCCTCCCTCCCTTCCTCCCCCCAGCCTCAGCGTCCTCTGCTTCAGACCCACAGGGGGCCTCTCATATTCCTCGGCAGGGGTGCTTGCGTTGCCGTTGGCCCGGATACTGCCACAAGGTAAGTCCCCTAACGGAGGTGGGACAAGTTGGCAAGTCGGCAAGCCAGGCTCAGATCCGACCCAGTGGACGGGGCCGTGGCAGCTGCCGTTTGAGAGGATTAACCAGGCCATCTGCGGGGAGCCAGCGCTCTCGACACCTAATTTTGATCTCCCTTTTGTCCTGCAGACTGACGCCTGGGATGGCGGGTCGTGCGCCGTTTTGACCCGGGAGGTGGACGGAGCCGAGCGCATGGTGCTTTATTGTGATAGATGCTACAGGGAGAGGCCATGTGTCATATCTGTATTTTTGTTGATTGTTTTGTCAATCTCTCGTTGTTTCTATGCCTCACTCGTAGTGATTCTTCCCCCTCTCCGAGAAGCGAGGATGATTTAGTTGGTTCGCTGATCAGAAGTGAGGGGATTGGTGGGGGCCATCGATGTTTAAGAAAAGGAGATGTTTCCAATGATTCTGACATTCAATGATTGGAGTTACTGTCAGCGGTTTATGATGGTTATTGGGGCAAGGTTGGGAGCTGGGACTCCATTTGCAGATCAACTCTGTCTTGGGGATGCACTGGTGTACGAACGAAAGAAGCTAGGGTCTCCCAAGTTTGGCACCCAACCCCAGGGACGGACCGATAACTTGGGGAGGAGGAGGGAAGTTGGTAGAAGAGTTGGGAGGAAGGGTAGAATGGAGACAGTGAGAGGACAAAGGAGGGAGGAGATACACAGGGAAATGTCAAGAGCGATGAAAAGAAAGGGAGAGTGAGCGTTAAGCCGACAGTCTTTACATCTTCCTAAAGAAAGGGGTGGTGCTTGTTGCGGTGGGTTGCGGTTTTGTGTGTGTGTGTGTGTGTGTGTGTGTGTGTGTGTGTGTGTGTGTGTGTGTGTGTGTGTGTGTGTGTGTGTGTGTTGGTGGTAGAATCTTTCTTCAGAGACTTCAAAGCCTCTAATTATTCTCCTACTCCATTTGGCCCCGGCTCAACAGGAAGGGATGCCTCTTCATCAGCCATTAACCATTAGTGCCAGTTGCTGTTTGATATCGCTGATTGAAGTTTTTTTTATTTTTGTTCCTCATCTCGTCGATGAGGATCCTGTGAAGCCCTGCCCTGCAAATCGTTCACAAGGGCTACTGTATGTGTGTGCGCGCGTGTGTGTGTGTGTGTGTGTGGGGGGGGGGGGGGGGGGTGCTGTAATCAGGTTCATCCTTGAAGCACAGGTGTGTGTCCGTGGTTCACACTGTACATGTCACACACGCTGCATTGAGATGACAGAAATTAAAAAAGGGAATTGTTGCATCTTATCGATCATCTCCGCGTTGGTTATTTTCCACAGCCAAAGTGTAAACAGACAGAGCAAGAAAACAAGATAAGAGTAAATGTTTTCCTGTCCTTAAACTGAATGTCCTAAAAATGAAAAATTTCAAACAAATGACAGGCCATAAATCTGATGAAGGAGCAAACAAAGCAAAACTCATAATAATAATAATAATACAAAAAATAAGGTGTTTATGTTTAGTAATAAATACATTTAGTTATAATGTACCTACCAAAAGTAGTCGAAGGAAAGACAATCGGTAACCCGGCGACAGGGTCATGGGCGCCAAAGGCTGATTAATGTGCGTGGGGAGTAAAGTCTAGCCCGTCTGTTTCGATCCCACAGAAGAGCTACTGCAGCACAAATTGCTGAAAAAGTTGATGCTGCTGTGATGGGAAAGTGTCAGAACACACAGTGCATCACAGCTTGCTGCATGTAGGGCTGTGTAGCTGCAGAGCGGTCAGAGTGTCCATGTTGAACCCTGTCCACCACTGAAAGCTCCTACAATGGACATGTGAACTGGACCATGGAGCAATGGAAGAAGGTGGCCTGGTCTGATGAATCAGGTTTTCTTCTAGCACATGTCGGTGCATGTGCGTCATTTACCAAGGGAAGAGCTGGCACAAGGTTGGACTATGGGAAGAAGGCAAGACGGTGGAGACAGTGTGATACTCTGGGCAATGTTCTGCTGGGAAACCTCTGGTCCTGGCATTCATGTGGAGGTTACTTTGCACGTACCACCTACCTAAACATTGTTACAGACCAAGTTCACCCCTTTATGGTAAAGGCATTCCCTGATTGCAGTGGCCTCTTTCAGCAGGATAATGACAAATAGTTATATAATGGGATGTGCTGGAACAGCAAACCTGGTCCATGGGGGCCCAACCTCACAAATTACAGGACTTAAAGGATCTGCTGCTAACGTCCTGGTGCCAGATACCACAGGACACGTATTTTTTGTATTTTTAGGGATTATAGAGCTTATTGAGTGTAATCACCAGGTGTCATGACATTTCACTGCATATATGTATGACCGTATGTATATGTATGTCACAAATAATCTCTTGAACTTGAACTTGGACTTGAACTTGATACCTTTTGAGGTCTGGTGGAGTCCATGCCTTGACGGGTTAGAGTTGCTTTGGTGGCACAAGGGGGAGCTACACAATATAAGTAGTTATTAGTGGTGGTTTAAATGTTGTGGCTGATTGGTGTATATACATACATACACGTATATACATATAAGGTAATAGCTAAAGGCATCTACTGTGTCCTTCATTGGATCGGATGATTGGATCTGTATATCTCTGAAGAGTCGCTCGACACATCATTTTATCTAAAGTCTATGAACACTGAAATTTACAACACTGCGTCGTTTACTGGGATGAAAAACAAGGCATCAAATAATTATCTTTGGGGAAACAGGCGACTCTTAACATTGAGAATTTCTAAAAACTCCAGAATGATATACAAAGGGGGGGAATTTATTGTGAGGAAGCCAGAGCAAGCCCTATTAGAAACATTAACATTTTCCTACTCATCCTTGAGAGGCTGAACTAGAATTTACCATCTTTTGAAATATTGAGTCTCATTAAATCAAGCACCCCCCCCCCCACACACACACACACACTCCCCATGGAGTTACAGTAACCCCCCACTCCCCCCTTATTCTTTCCCAGTATCTGAAATTTTGTGGCAGGTGGGAGAGTGCGGCAGGCTGTTTGCTTTTGACTCTCCGAACCGTCCAAGGAGGCTTCAGGGTCAGCCATTAATATGCCCAAAAAGCTGTTACACCCCCACACCTCCACCCGCCATCATCGGGTGAGGAATATTGTAGGAGGAGGAGGATATGTCAGAGCCAAGGACAAACAGATTTGCGCTCCGTAAAGATGCTAAAGCGAGGCGACTTATTAGATTACCTGTAGATGTGAATACCACTCTCCCCCCTCCTCCACCACACCGTTGACGTCTGATGGGGTGGTCCCCCTCAAAAAGAACACACACCACTTGATCCATCCATCGTATCCTGCCATCTCAGGGGGGCCCCGCGGTGCTTACGCTGTCACCATTTAAGGTGTTTAAATGTGAAAACCTGGTTATTTTCACATTGGCGTCAGGGCAAACGCATATAAACATACACACAACACACACACACACACACACACACACACACACACACACACACACACACAACACACACACACACACACACACACACACACACACACACACACAGACGCATGCACACACGTACACGTGCACACGTGCGCACACACAAACACACACACAGACATACACACACACACACATACACAGATAAAGCCAGTGCCAAGGGAGGAACGGCAATGCCAGGAGTAAGGTGGGAAATTGGGGTAATTCCAGAGATTTAGGACTTTGTGTGTGTGTGTGTGTGTGTGTGTGTGTGTGTGTGTGTGTGTGTGTGTGTGTGTGTGTGTGTGGCTATCTTTATCTCCATCAATGCCTTTGGATCCGATGTACTTTTCTCTCAGAAATGGATGGACGGAAGGACATTCTTAGAGATCTCTTTTTAACAGAAACGGAAAAATAAATTTATAAATCCCCTTTCAAGATAAGATAACACTTTATTGATCCCCGAGGGGGAAATTATTATTTTTTATTTTCTCTTTTTAGGTAAAATAAGATAAACCTTTGCTTCTGTTCTGGGTGGGTTTCCCTTCGCGCTCAGCCATCTCAATTTATTAGGTATCCTTTTTTTTATGTTGTTATTTGTGGAAAAGAATGTCCTTCAACTACAAAGACAATTAGAGACAGGAATACTGGAGGTTTGACGAGGGGGTGATTGGTCAGGCCAGCGTTTCCTTACCTTTGTTCTGCCACTTTTTACAATGAAATAATCCCACGGCACACTACCAACAGGATGCTAGCGTTTTGTGGGATTATTACTAAAACCGTAGGATTATTACTAAAACTGCAGAAACACATTCCACGGTTCATATTATGATGGTCTACTAATAATGATGCAATACTCTTGACTGATATACTTTGCCTTCCACCAAAATCAATAATTTAGGCGGAATTAAATTATTCTTGTGAGAATGCATTCACAACTCAGGGCTGCACCGAGTCTTTAGACTTCCCATCATCATTCACAGGAAGTCCTCTCTCGCTTCACTGTGTGTTACACCAACCAAACTCCTAATAAACCAAGAGTGGGAAGATGGAACGACACTTTTTTACGGAGTGACTCGCCAAGAACGGAATCTCAAGAACCCAACTGAGTCAAACTTCTCTTTACTGCAAACAGTCGTCACTTTCCGAGTGAAACTTGTTCTGGTGAGGTTGCTTTGTCTGGAAGTGATGAATCAGACAAATTAGTACAGACTTGCAATTTTGATCTTGCAACGCAACAGCAAATTTCTATTCTTGATTTGTTTCAAAGTGCAATTTAATAAAATGTTCACTGCGCACTATACTGTATGTGTCAGGGCACGATCACAAGGATGTGGCCCCGCTGTGACTGAATGAGGAGGGCACACTGCCTCGCCCTTCCTTTCAAAGCTGGCTTCTTCTGTTCTTTCCTTCCCCCCCTCCCTCATTTCCAAGAGATTCAAGCTGGGCGACATCAGTCATTCTTTATCCTTGGCAACGCTCAACACCTGTCAATCAGCGCATAATGGGTGCTTGCAATGCATTCCAATTTGCAAAGTTGTGTAGGTTTTCTGCTGAGTGCATCAAGGACGGGATGTGTTGCGTATTATACGACATGAATCATAAGTGCCGAGCAACTGAATCTCCGAGATCTAGACAAAGGTTTTATATGTGTCCCACTGCAGCAAAACCAGCTATCTTGTTTATTTCTAAAATCGCCAGGAGCAGCCAAATAAGTTAAAAAAACCTTTCTTTTGAGGAAAATTAGATTTTTTCCAGATTTGTGTTCCTTTGTGGGGTTTTTTTATCTCTCAATGTATTTTCAAAACCGAGTTTGATTTCTAAATAGTAGAAAAATGTTAAACCTTGGAGTTAAATATTTCCATTAGATTACATGGAGAAACACAGTTCACTTACCGAGATGCTAAACAGCGCTGAACAACGTTTCCTTCAATGCGAGAGTCCAGGTGAAGATAATTCCTCCTTATCCATGTGATGTGAAGTCACAATGTGAAACAGTTTTGATAGAATTCAACCTTTAAATCGTATGACTTGCAAGTCAGTGTTAGCAGCGCGTACTGGACTGCATTTTCTGCGATGATAGTCAGTTGTCCCACAGCGACGCTGGGAACGACAGCGCTGTTGAATCTGATATTACTCCGGACATGGAGAACATTTCAAACAGAGGATTTCAACCTGAATGTGATGATGAAACAAAATATTTTCAAGAACCACTGGAGGAGACCAACGATACGCCCGTTATTACAAAGGAATAAGTTGATGACGTGTTGAAGTCCATTGAGGTTGGTGACAGATTTTCAGATTTCAGATTTTCTGAGACTCATATTATTGATAGATTCTACATTTTGTTGTGTTGTCCGTACTTTTAAACTCCATAAGAATTCCACTTTTATAAAACATGTATATTCTTACTGTTTAAAAAAAGCTTTTATAAAAACAAAAATAGTTGTGTTGTTAACGCTGGTCAACCCTGTTCGTGATTGGCCCATTCAGCAGTATGTTAATTAGCCATGAGGTTTTGTTTGTCCGCCAACCTCATTTGCATTTTGGGAGCTGGCTGAATGAAGCAAGTCTGGGTAAAACTGTAAACGTGGTTATCTCAGTAATCAAAGATTTTCCACACCCTTGCCATTTACAAGTCATAGCTTTACAAATATTTGCTTGATTTGCACAAGTGACGCCTTGTTTGGAAGCTTTGATTCTCCACTTTCAAATGAAAAAGAAAAAGAAAAGTCGAAAGCAGCCAAATGACTCTAAAGTATGCGGTGGGTCACATATTTCTAAAGCTCAGCTTGACACATAATGGTGCAGAGTTTTACAGCACACCCAAGATGGCGAACGAGGCTGACGACTAACCAGTAATTGTGATTTTTTTTTTGGGGGGTTGATACTCAATGTATTTGGACGTATCCGCAGTATAAACATATATTATGTTCTTCTTCTTCTTTGTCCTTGTATTCACATGATAGAGATGTCATCAACACGCAACACGCAACACGCACGCAACCCACTCTCTCCAAAGAGCAAGCGTCTCTCAGGGAGAGTGCGTCTTTCATTGAGATCTCCCTGGCTCTCTCCCTGGATAGATGGGGCTCTGCGCGCTGGAGATTGCTCTCTGCAACAGGATCTCCCTGGCTCTCTCTGCAGATAGACAGGGATCCTTAACACAGTACTTCACCACCTAAGCAGGTGTGAAACTAAATGACTGACCTGCCAACTGACTACAATCCTGCTACTGTGTTGTGGCATAGAGACAACGACTCACATCTGTGACGTCACCGGCCCAAATGTAAAATAAATAAAAAAGCCCTTTTTTTACCTGTAAACACCTACATAGTCCTGTATTTTTTCCCATTCTGCATGTAAAACAGAAGAAGAAGAAGAAAAACATATCCATAAGCCCAAGATTGGAAATTCATTAAAAAAAAACCTTGTAATCTCTCTTTTTAATAATGCAACCCACTCCTGCATACTCATAATACATATTTCTGTATGTGCCTTCAACGCACACACTCTACCATGGCAGTCTATTGGAATTGGTAGCATTTTTTTTTCGAACTATGGTCGGCTAGAAACACTAGACCCAAATCCAATCACAACCAATGAGCCACAGGTTCTTTCACACTCGTAGCCTTTTTTCTTCAGGGTCTCTTCTGGCTCAGGTAGTTGATAGTTACTGTGCTCTGTTTTCAATGGTCTATCTCTGGTTCAGGTAAGAGTCACCGGTCCTTTTCTGGTTGAGCGCAACTGTTTTGGACTCTCTGAGACCTCAGACATAATTAAGGGACCGTTTAGCAATCTCGGCCAATGCTAAAAGTAGGCCAGGCATTATTAAGGCCCCTGGCAACAAATTAAATGGTAGCAAAATTTTGTTTTCATAGGAGGTTTGTCTTAAACTGCCCCGCCGATCCATTAAAAAGTCAGTGAAATTTGTATGGTCGGTGCACTGTCACAATGCCTCGGGTAAGGTGAAAGGAGCGTTCCCTGGTAGCACCTAATTTCTCTCTCATTCATTCACATTAGTGGTTGATGTATGTGATCTCCAGGTTAGTCTGGTGCTGATTTAAACTCTCCTGTCAGAAGTAGATAAAGTATACTCGAAGCTTAATGTTCTCGAACACTATATCTCCATCAGGAAGCTCTTTCTACTCTATTCTTGAAGAAAAAAAGTGTATTAGTCCCTCTTTCAATCTCTGACGAGCTCCAAAGATGAGGCGGAAAAGATTGTGATCGGCTGAACCTTTCTGAGTTCTGGGTTGTCAAACAAGAGAGTGATTAGATGAATGCTCATTTAACCTTCAACTCCTACAACTTACGAAAATGTACTTGTGACTGTTGTTCAATTCGATCTAGGACTTAGCCTGATAATGTCTTGTGAGGAAAGAAATACAATTTTTTTTTTCATGTGGAATCAAGCATTGGTCAAGCATTGTCTCAATATTTTTGTATTATCACTGGATCTTTAAGTATACTACTGCCAATTATCAAATATGAAGAAATCTTAGCAATCTTATAGAGCACTTGAATATTTCCAAACACGTCTCATCTTAAATGGTTCTGCAAGTATCGCCATTTTTTACGCATTTCTATGCATTTCAATGACTCTACACGCAGGCACGGGCAATCAGTAGCTTACGTATTAAATATGCAATGCTTAATTATAATGATAATTTCATTCGGTGTCTATATACACCCACTGCTCAGCCATAGAGCGGTGCGTAATCTCACTCCGTTACAGCAATCAGCACACCCGCCAAAACCTCTGAATCAGCTCTAATTCGCTGGTTAGCATTTTGCACCAAAGAATTCCAAGTGCAATCGTTTTGTCTCATGAATATCTCCAAAATATTCTGAGAAATTAGCATGCGACTCAGCCAAGCACACAAATAAAACACAGCCATTCGTACTGATTGCATTAGCCTGCTTTCGTACTAAAATGCCCTCCTTTAATTCTGCTATATCTTTTTTGTTATCAACCAAATATGCATCCACACAAATGGGGTACAATAGCTTGTGTTTTCTCTATGGTGTCTATAAAGGTACTCCTCACTTAATGATCTACCTGTTTAACAACTGTTCGGACTTACGACCAGCTATACGACCAGTCGGTATTGTACGCTGCGCACAATACCACGGCATCTCAACGTCAAGCATCGCATCACGCATCACCCTTTATATTCTATATATACTATATACATCTCATCACCGTTCTCAGCCTCAGTCTCATTCTCACAGTGTTCACTACACTTGCGTTTGCAATTGCCACGCCCCCTTACCATGAAATTATACAGGTCCCCCTCATCGACCAATTCCCTTAATGTCCTGGTCCTAGGAAGAACTCAGTTGTTACATGAGGAGTACCCGTAGTGTATGTGCCAACGTTTTTCTGTTCCAGGGTTGTGCCAAGGGAGAACAAGGGACACTAGTGGGACAGCAGGCAGTGGCCCACCACAGTGATTTTGGGCCAATTAGCATGACTTTAGACCACTAATGTGGGAGTTGAAGAGTTCAGACAGACAGACAGAGTCTGGTGTTTTGGTTCCCAAGTCGGCCAAGGTCTGTCAGGATCCTGCCCTGTGCTTGCTTGTTATCTGTCTCTCTCTGGCTCCGTCTGTCTGTCTCCGGTTCCACATTCCTGCCACTGCACACCTGTCCCCAGTCAGCAATCAGATCATTGTAGCTGTGGGATTCCCTGCCTGTTCCTGGACCCTGATGCTCCGTCTGTTCCCTGATGCCCTGCCTGTTCCAATTCCTGTTCCCTGATGCCCTGCATGTTCCTGTTCCCTAATGCCCTGCCTGTACCTGTTCCATGCTGCCCTGCCTCTTCCTGTTCCCTGATGCCCTTCCCTGCCCGTTCCTGTTTCCTCCTGTTTCCTGACGCCCTGCCTGATCCTGTTCCCCTGGACCCTGATAACCTGCCTGTTCCCCTGGACCCTGATTCCCTGCCTGTTCCTCTGGACCCTGATACTCTACCTGTGCCCCTGGACCCTGGTTTCCTGCCAATGAGTTTCCCTTTGAATTTTCCCCTGGTTTTCACCCCTGTCTGCCCTGCATTTCCCTCAATAAACCCTTTACCTTTGCACCTACTCCTGAGCCTCCACCATGTTTTGCTTTTGGGTACACCAGACCATATTTTTAACAGAACGATCTGACTAAACATGAACCCAGCGGACCCGGTTTTTGCAGCCAGCCTGCTAGAAGTAAGCATGCTTCCCGGCCTGGACTTTCCCTTCAGGCAGCTCTGACTGCTCGCCCCCTGCCTGCACTCAAACAACAACAAAATGCAGGTTTGTGAGCCTGCAGCCAACCCGTGGCCTACTCACCTGTCCTGGTCCAGCCTCTGAGGATCCCCAGCAGTCCCCCTTCTTGGGGTCACACCTCACCTTCTACTCCAGGTACCCTCGGAAGTCCCCCAGGAGGGAGCGTGGTTCCAAGGATCCCCGAGGTCGCCCCCAGTCTCCGTGGTCCAGCGCTCCAGTGACTCAATTGCCCAGTGCCACAGAATCTCTGCTGCCCTGCTTGCCTCTTACCTGGCTTGACTTTGGAGGACACAGGATCTGTTTGAAAGTGAAGAGCCAGCTTTCCTTAGGCTCCTCACTATCACCTGGAAAAAGGTGAATATTTGCCCAGATCTGAGCGTTTAACAGGTGGAAGTTATCGCCCCCCCCCTTCTCTGCCTCCCATTTCTCCAAAGCCTGTCATTCCAGTCTCCCCGGCCGAGGCTCAGTCTGTTCCTGATCCCGCTGTCGCCTGCCACTGCCAAGACTCAGCACATTCCTGACTCGTTGGCCGATCCCGCTGGGGCTTTGCCAGTTCCGGTTTCCGAGTCGTCCACCCCATTCCAGTTCCAGAGCTGTCGGCCTCCTCTACGTACATCCATCCCGTTCCTGTTCCCAAGCTGCCTTCCACTTCTACCGAGTCTCAGCCGGTTCCAGAACCATCAGCCGGCACTCCCAAGGCTCGGTCCACTCCTGGTCCCGAGCCATTGATTGCCCCTGCCAATGCCAGGCCTCTCAGCCAGCCTCCTAAGTGGCCCCGCCTTCAGGGTCGTCCTCCGCAGAAGCTCTGCTCATCTGCCCCGAGGTTGGGTCGACCTCCCTGCCACCCCTGTTCCCAGTCAGCAATACCACCACCTGTCTTGAAATCAGAAAATATTTGAGGAACATATGCTCAATTGCAATTGCAATTGTATATGCACAATAGCTGGTGAATTCCCCCAACCACTCCCCCACTAGACGATCAGTCAGGAATCTGTAGTATCTTATATTATAGGCTTTTAAGACTAATGTATATTAGGTTTTTAAACCAACAGACAAAGTAGGCAATGATCTATTTATATATATATATGTAATTTATGAAAAGAAACACCATTATAAATTATATGGATAAAACAGTATATGATAAAATTTGTCACGAAAACAAACCTAAATACAATTATAGTGTAGAGTATAAAACATGTCAAGTAGTAAGGTGCAAAACAATATCTGAGGTAAACAAGGTAGACTAATGGACTAACAACTAAACATGAGCAAATAAATTAATCATGGTATGAAACAGGTACAGAGGTAACAACATGAGGTAGAAATGAGCAAGGAATCACTCAAACAAGCTAAACAAACCAACATAAAATGAAAGTGTGTAGCATATAAAATAAAAAACCTAATCACAATTAACGAAACCAGATACTATGTGTCAAAGGTAAAGTTCAGTATACCTGTGGTGTAGACAGTCCAGAGAGAAGTGGGCAGAGCTAGGAGTAGAGCTGAAGTGAAAGGGTAGAGCCAACTCAGCTAGAGTAGAATCTAAAATCGGAGAGTCTTGTTCTGAGATGCTGTGGACTTTGGTGGAGGGCATGTGATGTCTTGTGCCTCATCAGAACAGAATTTTCTCAAAAATATATTTCTCCCTGGCCATGTCCAGTCGGGCTGGTACAGGAAGACCATCTATGGGGGGATGGACATCAGTGTTGCGCACTAGCTGAAACTTGACTGGTTCTGCGTAACAGTGTTTTGTGGCCACAACAACACCAGGCCTCCAGGCATCAAGCTGTAATGACCTATAAGGAAGACAGTACATTTCAAATATTGCCCACTTTTACAGACACACCATTTTCACCTAATACTATCATGTTCATAAATTAAATACATTGAAAATCAACATCTGCTTTTCATAGTAGTGTGTTCGGTAAACCAAATAAGTGGTGTGATAGGATAAAATCATTCTCACCTGTTGTGCTCAATCCAAACTGTAGTGCATTGTGATCCACCTGTTTACAGGTCTGGAGGGACCTTGAGACAGATGCAAAACCTCACAGGTCTTGGCACAGGCAGTATTCATCTCCTTTTGAAATAGGTTGAGATGCTGTGCTTGCTTCTTAAGCTTGGTTGATTTCACCTCGTCTGGACACAGATCTGTCTGAGGTTTGGTGCTTGGTATCTGGGGGAGCTGTATCATCCACAGCCTTTTGAAGCTGTGCAGACGAAAAACACTCCCCCCTGCAAAGACAGATTTTTTTTGTATGAATGAGATCGGATTAAATAGGGGTGAACATCCACGCAACCATTTTTCATAAGAGAAGCATTTCACTTTTCTATAATGATTCAAGATTCAAGATTCAAGATTTTTATTTGTCACATACATATACATACTTCCATACATATATGCAGTGAAATGTAATGCAACGCACCCGGTGATAGCACACAATAAGTCCTAGGAAAAAGTACAAAAATAAAATAAAATAAAAAGTAGAAAATTCCTTTCTAATAGACCGACTAACTGACTCCTAAAACGTAATACAGTAAGCGGAATACTTATAGAATAAGATAAAAAATATATAGAATAAAATACAATAAAAAATAAATTGAAATAAAATGGAATAGGTTGAAGGAATATGGCTATGTATATACAGATATGTGCATTTAAAGTGGCATGTGAATTAAAGTGGCATGTGAATGTGAATAGTGTGAGGTAGTGTTTGGGATAATACAGCACAGTATACAACAGTACGGCGCAGCAATACGGCATCACGAACAACCCTGAACAGTGATACAGTATGCGGTACAGTATGCTACATACAGTACAGTAGGTAGTGGAGCCTAGTGCATGGCTCAGTTAGGACCCCTGGTGAGGTCAGCGTTGACAGTTCTAATGGCCTGCGGGAAAAAACTCCGTCTCAGTCTCTCTGTTCTCGCTGCGTGACTGCGGAGGCGCTTGCCTGACCGCAGCAGCTGAAACAGTCCGTTGTTGGGGTGATGAGGATCCTTCATGATCCTACGGGCTCTGCTACTACACCTCCTGGTGTATAACTCCTGCAAGGGGGGGAGGGTAGTTCCAGTGGTACGTTCAGCTGAACGCACCACCCTCTGCAGGGCCCGCCTGTCCTGGGCAGTACAGTTCCCAAAACAGGCAGTGATGTTGCCTGTCAGGATGCTCTCCACTGCTCCAGAGTAGAAGGACTTGAGGATCCTCACCGAGACCCGGAATTTCCTCAGCTGCCTGAGGTGGTAGAGACGCTGCCTCGCCTTTCTCACCAGAGTGTCTGTGTGAACAGTCCATGTTAAGTCCTCATTAATGTACTAAATTTCTGAGTTATAGACAACTTTTACACATTCAAAGCAAAAATACCGTGGCATTGAGACGCCACACTGAGCCTTTAGTGAGAGTAGTTGGCACCCTGTGACCCAGGCTGTCTGCCAGGCCAGACAATGGTTCTGGTCTTCTGCATAGTTCATTATGACTGTCACAACCCGTTTAATGCCCTCAGTATTGAAAAAGTAGAGGTTCGTCTATGGACATTTCCTCCCCTGGGTGGTACCATACCAGGCTCTTTGTAGGATTGGCCAATGGATTGGAGATTTTTTGCTGATCCTGAACAAACACACTCCGTAGCAATGTGGGTAGTGGGAGAGCCAGCTTGTTAAAAAACACAATGCTATGGCTAAATAAAACAAGCACTATAATTAGTTGTTCTTGTGCAGAACCGGTATATACAGTATTTTCCACACAAATAATAATAGTAAAATAAATTATTGAAATAAAATCTCCCAGTCAGACCAGTGGGTGTGTGCCCTCGCTTTGTGACATGACAGCGGGTGCGCTCCTTTTCAGCAAGGGAACCTCCTGGCAAGGGAGGAGCATAGGCTATCTCAAATATAGACATTTGCCGGCTGCAAGAGACAGCAACTTAAACAAACAACGCGACATACAGCTGTAAAACTTGGCAAAAAAAGCAACGGGTCATCCCCCAGCGAGACTCGGTTCCCTTCGGTACTACAAAAGAGCTGTTCAAAAGAATCGGATCGTTCGTAAACGACCTAAAATGACAGAACATTAGCAGAGTCCAGTTTTGCTTGACTACACATTACTAAATACGATCACACAGACCGGAAACATAAACAAGACATAGCCATCACAGATACCAAAGTTACCCCCGTACGAAGCAGAAAGTGTTGCGGCAGCTGATAATACTGTGAATCCCATATGTTGTTCTGTGAAACTTTCCTTTCGTACAAACTTTCTTGTAGATTTTCAATGCCCACAGCCGCTGAGCCATGGTCATCGTCCTTTTTGTCATCGTCAGAACAAAACTGTCATTGAAATGTTGTCGTCCATAAATTCTCCATGGTCAATGGTTCTACCGCCTGATCTAAGTTTTTTTATACCGGTTGCAACTGGAGCGTTCAAAGCAGTTAAACGACTGCCAGTGCCGCGTGGGTTTATCTATGGGAGGGGTTTCAATCGAAACTCTGGAACAACGGCCAGTGAAACCAAAGATGCTAATCGATCACTAGGCCCACACAACACGCCCCAGACCAGACTAAAACAAGATTAATATGGTGTCAAACTGTGATCATTTTAGGGTTTTAGGGTCATTGAGTGACCCTGAAACTGTTGTTTGTAATATTGAGTGTGTTCTTCAACATATAAACTTTCGTAAAATGAAAAAAAAATAAAATGAAAAAAACACAAAAAAACCTTTGTGTTGATTTCTTTGCCGGACTTTGTGTTAGTCGACTTGGTACACCTTTCATCAGATGCTGTCACATATTGGTGCTAATACACAGGGGATACGCACATAGTGTAAAATATGTCCCCAATTCTGCGGGAAAACTGCAGACCTGGCAACACTCGGTACGAAAGAAGGACTAACTGTTGTTAGTTTTTTACTTAACAACAATCACATTTAGCTGCGCCCTTTGTCAATGTCCTTGACAAAAGTTATTGTCTTACTCAAGGATAGTTAAAATTTTACCCGAAGATGTGGTCATGTAAATCTAGAGACATAAACAGAGATGTGGAGACGAGTCATTGTGACTTGGACTAGAGGCGACTCGAGTCACTGTTTTGATGACTCGCAACTTGACTTGACAGGAAATAAATGAGTTGAGACTCGACTTGGACTTGGAAGTTAAGACTCGTGACTTGCCTTCGAGACATGATGACTGTCATGACTTGTTTGTGTTCACTTGCATTCACTGAAACCTTGAACTGAAATGCCATCGGCAAACAAAAAGGTACTTTGGTTGTGCTCTTGGAAGTCCCCCTCATCTTATGTTGTAATGGCTTGGCAGACAGATGTTGTAGTAATCCATGAATGTTGCCATCGTGCAAGATTTAGTCATTAAACACAAGTTGACGTTTAGAAAGTTGGGAACAAGGGACGGTGGGTTTTTTTTCTCTTCCGTAGGCTCTGTGCGCTGTGATTGGTCCGCGAAGCGCCACGCTCCTCCATGTTTGTTTAAATTCGCTCCCATGTGCAGATGATGTAAAGCTTGGTGTCTCTAAATTGCGTCACAAATTGCAGTAGAACACGTTAGCCGCTGATTTGCGACAGTGATAGAAATGGTAAAAAAGCCCGACTGAAATCGGTCAGTATTTGACTTTTTTGACCACATTGGGATCAACAGTTATGCAGCCGATGTGTCCCGATTTTAAAATAGGTAGAATAAACAAAAAAACACATGTTATTTATCCAATACTTGTCCATTTTACACTTCTTTTTAACTACTCACCAATATATGTAGACAATGCAATTTTTCTATCTTCTTACGAGATATATTGTCATATTGCACAGCACTAATATTAAAAATAAAATATTGAAATGTTTAACTTTGCAATGTCTACATTACAAGTGTCTTAGTCAAGCTCCTCGCTGCCTGACGTTTATTTCAATGAGAAGCACTCGTTACCCTCCCCTGGTTACACATACGGTTCATTACTTTCGGATTCAAGACTTTCTTTTTCATTCCATCAAATCAATTTGTGCAAATCTGTGCATAACTTTTTGAGATATTCTGCAAACAGGCAGACAGACGGACAGGGGCGGAATGTGACAGAGTTTGATGTTTTAGTCTAGCTGTTAGTATTTCACTGTTTAAAAGTGATGTGGAGGGAATATTTTTTTATTGAGAAGAAATTAAGAAATATACACAATTTATAAAGTTATTTGTTTGATTACATTTATTTTACTGAATATCAATAATTATAATACAAATTCAATTCATTGTCATATTTTTTAACAGTTTAGATAGATTGGCCAACAATATCATTATTAGACAGGTACTGTTACCTTTGTCTTTTCTCTTTATAAAGACAAGACTGCAGTATCTCCAGGAAAGAAAATGATTTGACTGACTCGGATTTGACTTGCCTTAACTAAGGACTCGACTGGACTTGACTTGACATCACCTGTGACTTGACTTGACTTGACTTGATATAACCTGTGACTTGACTTGACTTGACTTGATATAACCTGTGACTTGAGTTGACTTGATATAACTTGTGACTTGACTTGACTTGACTTGATATAACCCGTGACTTGACTTTACTTGACTTGACATAATCTGTGACTTGACTTGACTTGACTTGAGATGACCTGTGATTTGACTTGACTTGATATAACTTGTGACTTTTTTGACTTGAGTTTATATACCTTGTGACTTGACTTGACTTGACTTGATATAACTTGTGACTTGACTTGACTTGACTTGATATACCTTGTGACTTGACTTGACTTGACTTGATATACCTTGTGACTTGACTTGAATTGACTTGATATAACTTGTGACTTGATTTGACTTGACTTGATATAACTTGTGACTTTTTTGACTTGAGTTTATATACCTTGTGACTTGACTTGACTTGACTTGATATACCTTGTGACTTTACTTGACTTGACTTGATATAACTTATGACTTGACTTGACTTGACTTAACTTGATATAACTTGTGACTTGACTTGACTTGACTTGATATACCTTGTGACTTGACTTGACTTGACTTGATATACCTTGTGACTTGACTTGACTTGACTTGACTTGATATAACTTGTGACTTGACTTGACTTGACTTGATATACCTTGTGACTTGACTTGACTTGACTTGATATAACTTGTGACTTGATTTGACTTGACTTGATATAACTTGTGACTTTTTTGACTTGAGTTTATATACCTTGTGACTTGACTTGACTTGACTTGATATACCTTGTGACTTTACTTGACTTGACTTGATATAACTTGTGACTTGACTTGACTTGACTTAACTTGATATAACTTGTGACTTGACTTGACTTGACTTGATAAACCTTGTGACTTGACTTGACTTGACTTGATATAACTTGTGACTTGATTTGACTTGACTTGATATAACTTGTGACTTTTTTGACTTGAGTTTATATACCTTGTGACTTGACTTGACTTGACTTGATATACCTTGTGACTTTACTTGACTTGACTTGATATAACTTGTGACTTGACTTGACTTGACTTGATATAACTTGTGACTTTTTTGACTTGAGTTTATATACCTTGTGACTTGACTTGACTTGACTTGATATACCTTGTGACTTTACTTGACTTGACTTGATATACCTTTTGACTTGACTTGACTTGACTTGATATAACTTGTGACTTGACTTGATATACCTTGTGACTTGACTTGACTTCCTCAAGGAAAATGATTTGGGAAATCCACATTTCGAGAAAATCCTTGTAGTTCGATGAACAGGGTGGATTTGAGGAGCAGTGTTTATTATGAAACCATGGGACCTCAAAAGAGACAACTTGCCCGGGTGGATAAGGAAAAGAATAAACCATTTATGCAATTAATTCATATCAAGCAAGCCAGCAATTAATAAGTAAAATAATTGTTAAGTGACTCAGCAGGGCTCAGAAGAATTTATTTAGTAAGAGGAGATGGTTATTCTTTTGGAAATCAGATTCATAACACTATGGCATTTTTTTCAATATGTAAAAATAAAAATGTAATACCTCACGGCTAAGCCACGTGCACTGCTTGGTGGCTGGGGATCAAGCAGACTTTCTCCTCGCTCCTCTCTTTTCTCCTCTCTTGTCCTCATCTCCTCACCTTCCGCCTCCCAAATTTTCCTCTTCAGCTTCTGTCCTCTCTATTAGTTTATTCAGCAGAATACCACAGCTTCAGGGGGGAAAGTTGGCGAGCGCCATTAATGGATAATGAGATTACTGGTGCAAAATGCAAGACACACATGTTCCCTTACCAAACGTCATTTCACTGCTTCATCGACGCACAGACATGGAGTGTTAGAACGTCAGAAATCTTTTCCTAATTGGATGTCGCTTTTGTCTCTTGAGAAGACGGGTCAGGATGGATGTATAACACACCCAATGTTAATTGAACTGATGTAAACTCTGGAGACATTCACTCTCCTTACAATACGTCATGACACGACTCAATAACACCACGGCACAAAGTGTCCCTGAGCTGTGGGGCAGGGCCAACCAATTTTTCAATTCATCAAATTTTAGGATCAATGTTACAAAGCCATCACAAACATCAAAGTTACCCCCGTAAGAAGCAGAAAGTGTCGCGGCAGCCGATAATACTGTGAATCTCATATGTTGTTCTGTGAAACTTTCCTTTCGTACAAACATTCTTTGTGGATTTTCAATGACCATGGCTCAGGGGCCGTGGGCATTGAAGATCCACAAAGAAAGTTTGTACGAAAGGAAAGTTTCAGGATCAATCATAATGCAACTATAAATCTGGATGTTTCTGATTTTAGATTGTTAGATTTTTTTTGTAGTTTTGTTTGACAAAAATGCTAAGAATTGATAGTGGACAACCATAAATTGTTGGCAAATGGAGATTTTGAGAACATACACTCTTGAAACTCAAAATTTGAATTCAATGACCACTTGAACACGAGTTGACGATGTCGATGAATAACGGCCCTATTGAAACCCAAACTTGAGCTCAATGACCTTATGAACTTGATTTCATTGCCGTTGACCGCCGTTTGCGTAAGCAACACTCGGACCCACTTTGACGGCAGCGCAGCATACAATGTGTAGCGTAATACTCCTGATAAGCCCCCTGCCTCGGGACACCTCTTTCAACAGGCTCAGCTTGCTGTAGCCCCCGCCACCCTGGCATTCTTGTCTGATTCTTGCCTTTAATGATTACTATCCAGGTCAAGATTCTCATTCTTCTCCTTTTCCTTTATCCATTCGATTCATAAGCGACATGCGGCATGGAATACATACGTCACTTCTCTGGCAAGATTTGGGCCACATTCTCTATTCAATCTGTGCATAATAGCATCTAAGCTTCGGAGGATTTTGCACAAAGGGGAGAATTGGCAACGTGGAGTGTTTGTCTGCGTGTCGAACAATGTGTCTCTTCACCAACAAATACACAGGAGCCAATTGTCCCAGTTGCAGGATAAAACAGACTTGCGGCTTACAAACCAACAGCAATCGTCTCCTGGCTTAAGCCCCTCATCCGGGCCCGATGATAGGAAAATTAACTCAAATTAGCTAGTCGAGATTGCCGTAATAGGATTTCAAAGTCTATATTATGCGGGTTAGCCCGGAATTCCAGTTGTGTTGAGTAGATAAAAAGCTAAACTTTAATATTGGACTTTTGGCCTCTTTAGGTTGGAAAAGTATCATACCTGAAAGCTGATGTACAGATAGGGGACATATTGGCACGATGGTATATATATAACACTTCCTTCCTTCCTTATAGCGCTTTCGGTTTTCATGTTTCTCTGTAAAATTGTACTAAAAGCATCCTTAAACGTCGCTTGGATGTTTTTTTTCAGTCAGTCAACTTTTGTCCTTCTTCCTCTGCATAGATGGACGAGGCTATGAAAATGCAACTACATTTAGTGACTACATTTTTGGCACATGTCAGATTTTTGAGATATTGATCCACATTTGGGGCAGAAATTTGTGAAAAACTTTCATAATTTCATTTGTTTTAGGAGCTAGCCGCTTTGTGACATCATCATCCGAAGTTATATAAGTCTGAGTTTCTTCTCTCAGACCTCATTTCCCTCCAGCCACTTGTGACATCTTCACAGACAACTCAGAAACAAACTCAGAAAACTGTAATTTCAAGTATCAAGTATCTTTGAGATGCGGTTCTTAAATCACAATGATGTATTGTATCCCTGTCGCGTGGCATGTTTGTTTATTTGCTGATAAATGATAACGTGCTGGGGTAAGTAAATAAAAGGACTCCATCAAAGAGGGAATGGGGGGGCGATTGGGGCGCATTTTGCGCATCTGTCTCCATCTCCAACAGTATCGGAAGATGTTCAACAATATTTTTAATCTGCCCGAATGGAACATGGGTAAATGCACAATGGGGAAACATCACATTAGAACAGGTGATCACTCCCCAGTCAAGTAGTGTGCAACTGTGCTTCACCGGAGAAGAGGGCTGCGATTGAACTTTACGGTCCCTTTTAAGGTTTACACTGATGCCTCAAAGGAGGCTGTGGTGGACTGGAACAGGTTTTATATATTGGCTATGCCTATTTATTGCCTATACCATCCAAGCCCTGGCCATAGATAGTGACCCCACTAGACTGGGAGAGAGACGGATTCTGCAGCTGGACCCCTTTGCCTGTATCATGGTCCATAAAGATGGTTCTCAAGATACAAATGTGCCTACCAGGCCTGGAGAGAACGATGATGAGGACTGGGGCATTTGCTACTCGCTCTCACACGGTGGCTTTGACCTATGGCGGCACAACTGGAGGATTGATGATGGCCTGGGCAGGGGGCACACAGGTGGCACACAGACACTGCCTCAGATATACTTGAGGGGGTCTTCTGCCTGCCTTAAGAAATTTTCTTAAGGCAGGCAGAAGAAGTCTGATATTTGGCCTGCTGTATCAGCTACATAGTACATAGTGACATGGAGCACACGCAATGCCTCCACTCTCATCCTCACGCAATACACACCACCCGGGGCTAGCACAACTCCCCTAGGTGGTTTGGTGGAGGGGGCTCCTTCAACCCCTTTGACAATCACCTGACTGGTCATTCCCTCTGAAATGGACATGACCCGATCTGGAGGGCGGCTTCTCCATGCTTCCCAAGGCCCCAACGACTGGCATCCTGTTCCGCTGCTTGCACAGACAGTAGAAGAGAGTTAGACAAAGTAGAGTCTTCTAATGGATTACATGATCTGTCGATCGGTCCCATGAGAAATACTGTAGATTGCAGTTCCTGTGATAGGGAACCTATCAAAATAACATTACCAATATTTCTACATTAGGGTTATTTAAGTTATTTAGATGGCACGGTGGCGCAGTGCAGTGCATTGCACTGTTGCCTCACAGCAAGAAGGTCCTGGGTTCGATTCCCGCCTGGGGCACCGTTGGCACTGTGCTCTGGCGGGTTATCTCCCAAATAGGAGCCTTTCTGTGTGGAGTTTGCATGTTCTCCCCGTGCTCACATGGGGTTTCCTCCACCTCACGTCAGTAAGGACCCCCACCAAAAACATGCACCCATCATCGTCTGACCAGCAATGGACATTTATCACCTGGTCCCCGGGCGCGTCCACGTATGCTGCCCACTGCTCCTGGCTGTGCCCCCAGAGGAAGGACAAGCCAGGATGGGTCAAAAGCAGAGGATCCATTTCACCGGCCACCATCAAAGCATGTGCGTATGTGGTGTGTTGCGTGACAAATAAAGACTCTTTCTTCTTCTAGATACATCTCAATTCTTCATAATTATTAAAATGACAACAATAGTTCCAGAGAACACAAATTAGAATTGCGACCAGATACATTTATGTTACATTTACAGCATTGGTCAACAATAAATTAGACCTATACCGTGTGTAAGCATACTTTTAAGTCTGCATTTAAATCCACATTAAACAAGTTGAGAATTGTAAAATACGTAGGTGTCTATTTCTCTATCTATCAGCCATTGAAGAGCACTGACCTCCACCAATATCCATAAAGACCCATCGGCATAGCAGTGGCATTTGGGAGATCATTGAGGTTGTGCGGTAGGATCTTTCTCCATGGATGAAAAATGTCTTTGTGAAAGGATTCCCGAGGCTTTCTCAATACTTTGAGTGTTGCTTTATCTTTAAGAAGCTCTGACATGCTAGCATGCATGCTATAATCATGCATACATCATCAAACTCAGGGTCTTGAAATTGATCCACCATGTCCCCTTCAAGTCCAAGCACGTTGTTCTGCATCAAGTGTAGGACTTCAATAGTCTCTCGCATGCTATCAATGGTGATCCTCTTAATGTCATCTGGGCATCATGGGTAATGATGTACAGAAACATGATGAACCTCGTTCACTGAGTAACAGAATGAAGACATACAGTTTTGCATAGTAGTAATGTTTGTGTATATGTTCGACACACAGTTTTTACGAGAGCAATCTGGTCTCTGACTAGATATGGGATATGTATTTCACTTACATATCTACAGCTACATATCTATAATTGGTAGGCTGAAAAATGGTAAATCCGATAAACCATCTTGTGATCATATGGCATTGACAGTATTGAAAACCTTGTAGATGATTAACATTACTTCCAAATTGATTGCTCTCACATTTAAACTGTTTTCACACATGACAAACTCTGGATAATCAGGTCTGGACATGTCCTTTCACGCATGTAGCACACAACCGGGGATTGTCTGTGTCAGACACGTTTACAACTACTGGAAATACCCTGTTTGGTTTAGGTGAGGGGCGGAGCCTGGGTAGAATGGCAGGACGCAGGATGTGACTTAGTTATACATGATGCATGATGCTGCAGAGTTTACAGCACACCCAAGATGGTGGATGAGGCTCCCAATTTATCAGTAATTGTGACTTTTTTGCGCCGATACTCTATGCATTTGGATGTATCTGCAATGTAAATGAAAGAGTGGCAAAGGAATATAAAGGAAAGCAGAAATTAGTATGAAGCAGCTTGGCTCCGTGCCAGAAGATTTACACAAAGGTAAATTACTGGTGCATGATTGAGAGTTCATCAACGCACAACATATTCTCTGGACAATCACCTGCTATGTTCACACATACCGCTCAATTAGACACTACGCAGATTTTGTACGAGGGTGAAGGCTGGGTAGAGTATAGCTAATGTCCGGTCCAAATGATTCGGACATTCACGTTCACACATACATCTCCTATGGGTAATGTCCGGATAATTTCAGGGTTGCAGTGCATGTGTCAAAGCACATCTAGAGTGTGGCAATCAGTGTGGTGAAGGCCACAGCATACAATGTCTGCATACAGTATGTCATTTGTCCTATGTGTATAAATATTACTTAAATGCACTATAAAGGCCTTTGAAACTAGGAGTCTGCCTAGCTGAAAATGGGGCGTAACGGTTGAGCTCTATCGTTTTTGAGTTCCATAGGCTCCATTAAGCCGCCATTGGTCTTCCTGCGGAGGTTCTCCTCCGTCCTAGAGGTCTTCCTGCAGAGAAGTCCCCTTCCTTCATAACACCTGAACTGCTTCAGGTACCAAGCTGCATGCACTGCATGCACTGCACATGCACTGCAACCCTGAATATTGAATCTTGAATCTTGAATCAAATGGTTCAACAGCAAAGGAAGCTTGTTGTCCACAAGCTACCAATAAAAAAAAAAAACAGACAGTCCTCCGGTGCTTCAAATAATTCAGGTTTTTAAAATTCTTCAGAATAGCTCCATCAAAGGAAGAGGCAGAACTTTACTAGAAATGTTCAATACCCTTTCAATTTAAAAACGGAAGGATTGTGTTAGAAGTGAAGTGAGAACCAGTTATGGAATTGAAGCCTTTTTTTCAAGCTACAATCAGTTTCACTCCTTCAACCCTCTTCACTTATTTTGTTTGACTATGGTTTATGATTAAATCGACCCACTTCAGACAGAAAAATCTGCGTAACTTGTCAGCAATAAGGGACTCTTGAAAACCAACGCGCTATGAAATGATCCGATAAAATGATCCGATAAAATGGATACCATTGTTCGCTAACTCTGTTTTCCAATGGTTCATTTTAAGCCTTTGACTTTCAAGAAGTTAGAGGTCTCTCGAAATTGGTATTATAAAAAGCATAATCAAAGTGAAATCCTTTATGCTACACTTTGTAATCTACATTCAATGAAATGTGATACAAATATATAATATGAGTGATTACAAAGGGTGAATGTTTTCTTTTACTTTCGACCCTTTAAACCCTAAGTGTGGGTTTATTCCAAGAGTTCTTTTGGGAAAGGGTTTCAGCCTTTTTTCATACTTTGAATATACTTATAATAATGCTTCTGAAAGGCTAGTCTTCGATTTACTTAAAAATAATGTATATTTTCAATTTTTTTATTTTGTATTGTTTGGGTTTGAAGTCTGTGCTCTAGTGCTCATTACTCCCACCAAGGTGTACAGCAAACGTAGTTATACTTAGTGAGCTGGAAATATATTTTATTCGATTTTTATTTTTATTCTATTTCTCTACCCTATAGTTTCTCCCTGGGTCTCAGACAGTGACGGACTGGAATCAAAAAACGGCACGGGCATTTGCTAAAATTACGGATTACAGGAGGATTACAGGAGGGAGAGAGTTCTAGAGGGTGAGGGCTGCCACGCTGAAAGCTCTGTCCCCGAAAGTTTGTGATCTGCTACTGGGGATGGACAGCAGACACATGTTTGAGGACCGCAAGTTCTGGGATGGAGTGTGCTGGTAGTGGAGGTCGGACAGGTATTGGGGGGCAAGTGCGTGAAGGGATTTGTATGTGAGGAGGAGGAGTTTGTAGGAGAGGCAGAACTTGACCGGGAGCCAGTGGAGGTGGATGAGGGTGGAGGTGATGTGCTGCCTGGGCTTGGTGTGGGTAAGAACCCTGGCAGCTGAGTCCTGCACATACTGGAGCCTGTCCAGGGCTTTGTTGGAAACACCGGACAGGACTCCGTTACAGTCGTCCAGCCCGGAGGTGATGAAAGCGTGGATGAGGATTTCAGCCACGGAGTCTGAGAGTGAGGGACGGAGACGGGAAATGTTTTTGAGGTGATAGAAGGCGGACTTGGTGATGGATTTGATGTGTGACTGAAAGGAGAGGGTAGATTCCAGGATAACATCCAGATTGTGGACCTCGGGAGATGTTGTGATGGAACAGCCGTCGACGAGGAGGAGGAGATCTCCAACCTTCCGGAGCAGCGGCTTTGGGGCCCCAACCATGAGCTCTGACTTTTTGCTGTTGAGTTGGAGTAGGTTAGTTGTCATCCAGGTTTTTATGGCATGAAGGCAGTTGACCAGAGACTGTGGGGGGAGCAGAGTGATTGTAGAGGTGCTGAGATAAAGCTGTGTATCATCAGCATAGCAGTGGAAGCTGAGACCATGGTGACGAATGATCTGGCCGAGGTGGAGCAGGTAGATGGTGAAGAGTGTTTGACCGAGACCAGAGCCTTGAGGGATGGCATAGTTGACTGGGGCATGGGGGGAGGAGGAGCCGTTGATGTTGACAAACTGAGTTTGATAGATATGATTGAAACCATGAGAGTGCTGTAGCAGTGATGCCAAGGAGGTCGGATAGGCGTTTGAGGAGGATTGTGTGTGAAACCGTGTCGAAAGCAGCAGAGAGGTCCAGTTTAGCCTGGAAAAAGTCCAGGAACTTGGTGCAGAGGTCAGGGGCATCGGCAGTGTGGGAGGCAGCAAGGGAGCGGAGCAGACAGTTTATGGTGGTGAATAGTGTTCTGGGGTGGTTTTGCTAAGAGGCAATAAGGGTGGAGTAGTAATTGATCTTGGTCCTGGAGAGTTCCTCCTTGTAGGACAGCACATGGTCTTCAAAGGCCAGACGGTGGACGGTGAGGCGAGTTCGCTTGTAGATCCGCTCCAACCGGAGTGGTGGCTTCATGATGCGGAGGTCGGTGGTGAACCAGGGAGAGGGGCGGGTATAGAAAGAAAGAAGAAAAAACAGTCTTTATTTGTCACACAACACACCACACTACAACACATGCTCGCACACACACACACACATGCTTTGGATGGTGGCCGGGGAAATGGATCCTCTGCATTTAACCCATCCTGGCTTGTCCTTCCTCCGGGGCCACAGCCAGGAGCAGTGTGCAGCATACGTGGACGCGCTCGGGGACCAGGTGATAAGTGTCCATCGCTGGTCAGACGATGATGGGTGCATGTTTTTGGTGGGGGTCCTTACTGACGTGAGGTGGAGGAAACCCCATGTGAGCACGGGGAGAACATGCAAACTCCACACAAAAAGGCTCCTATTTGGGAGATAACCCGCCGGAGCACAGTGCCAACAGCGCCCCAGGTGGGAATCGAACCCAGGACCTTCTTGCTGTGAGGCAGCAGTGAAATGCACTGCGCCACCGTGCCAATCCCAGACTGTATGGGAATTAAGGGGGGCCAGAGAGTCTGGGCTACTGGATAGAGCAGTGTTATCGTAGGCCACTAGGCCGTCTGGCAAGGTGGGGGTCGCAAGCAGGTCAGATAGAGCTCGTGCACCCACTGACCTAATATTCCTGAAGGTGATGGAACGACCAGGGCGCTCCATGGGCAGGGAGACAGTTACGGTGAAGAGGACGGCGTGATGGTCCGATACTCCCAGGTCCAGGCACTGCAGATGGGAGGGGGGGGGTACCGGTAGAGCAGTCCAGGTCCAAAGTGTGACCTTTACGTGGGTGGGGCCTTGGACATGCTGCATGATGATAAAACATCCAACAGTGACAGGAATTCAGCAGCAAAGCTGCAACTGGAGGAGTCCACGTGGATATTGAAGTCTCCCAGCAGGAGGGTAGATCGAGACTTGGAGCAGACATAGGACAATAGCTCAGTAAGCTCAACATGAAGGTGGTGGAGGCTTTGGGGGGGCGGTATAAGAGGACAATCTGGAGTTGAGGAGACCCAGAGAGTGAAAATCTAATACACTCAAAAGATGTTAGATTCGGTGAGGGATTTCCTTGACCAGGATGTCAGCTCGGTGGATGACAGCCACCCCACCCCCACAGCCTATGGAGCGGGGTTTCTGAAGATACACATATCCTGGGGGAGTTGCTCGGTTGAGTGTTATAAAGTCCTGCTGATTTTGCCATGTCTCAGTTAGACATAGAAAATCAAGTTCTCTGTCAGTGATAATGTCTTGGATAAGTAGTGCTTTATTATTTAACAAGAGGGTGTTAAGCAGCATGAAGGAAGCAGTAGAGGAGTCAGGCAGGATGGGAGGAGTGATACTGTCAGCACAGAACAAGGGCTTCAGACAGCTGGTGCGCGTGATGCTCGTTGTGATGACGTCGACGTGCAACATGGAAGTGCGCAGAGGATGATATTTCAGGAATAACGTAAGCGCCAGTGGAATCCGAGTGAATAAACTTGTGTCGGGATGCTCTGTGTATATAGCGGGGGCGTCGTAAGGCTCTGAGTGATTTAATAACGTCCAGACAGAAGGGCGCGGCTGAAAATGACAACGTCCGAAGATCGAGAAAGGAGTATTTGAGCACGATATCGACAGCAGCAAATAGCCAGAAAGCTACGAGCCGAGAACGAGAAGCTGAGCCTCGGACAGCTGCAGCCTGCAGGGTAATGACAGCAGTAGGAGAGAAGTCACGGACAGTCCAGGTAATCAATCTAGTGGGGGATAATCCAAGTATCGAGGGAGGAGGAAATCCGAGCTGAAGACCCAGGAGATGAAGGAATCCTGCTAGCTAGCAGGGATAGCTTGATAGCTGGGCTGCGGATGCTAACAGCTAATGTTACCCCCTGACACCTGATCGGCAGAGAGGGTTAGTACCAAACGTTAAAACAGAAATCCACGATCTTTAAGCAGATGTAAGAGGACGTAGTAGTAAACTAGAGAGGAAAGCAAGCAGCAAAAAGGCTTAAATTAAACTTAAATGAACCGACTAAGAAGCGGCGACATAAACGCCAGTGTCCTCTCAGACCGGAAGTCACTTTCCATAAATCAATAATCAATAAATAGGGGTTTGAACCCACTAGTTAACAAACAAACACTACTTAACCATGAAATTGGTATTTTCCTGAGAGAAGTTACAAATTATTATGATATACTATCAATTATTATGATTTATTTGTGAACTGGAATAGGTAATACAAGCATTATTTTTTTCAAATTTTTTACAAGGACTTTGTATTGTGGTATGGTATTCAACACACACGATACTGTAAGCTCCATGCACCTGCACAGAGGGTGGATGTCTCCTTTATCTGCCTTTGCAGATCAGGTTGGTCACTTTATTAAGGGCGGCACGAGCACAGCTACAGAGACTGCTAATAAATCACGTAATTTCTTGGTTTCCATATGTTTCAATTCGAACGTCAAGTTGGCTTAATGAGTGTCTTTGAAAAACAGGCTAATCTAATAGAGCAGTAGAGGTCAGAAATCTGTGATCCTACTCTTCGGGCGATTCAAATAAGTGGGCTTTACGGTAATTATTTTAAGGATCAAATATATTTAAATCAAATCCACATTAACAGGGCCGCTAAAAGCCACACATGTGGTTTGTTTGTTAATGTAAGGATTACAATTTTAAACTACATGCAAGCAAGGCTGGACTGAATCCTAGGGGCCCAGCCTGGTGCTGAGAGCCCTTATGAATATATAAAACACTTAATACTGTTTTCAATTTAGAGCCTGGGTGAAGTAATAAGAGGGTGTGGTGAATGGGATTGCTTCACCAGCCACACCTGACCATCCAGAAGCCCAGCAGCCAGACCAACTCTCTCTCGACTGGCAGCAGCAGCACCTGGAGGGTCCGTCGGAGGACCGGGGGAGAAGCAACGCAACAACCACCACAGGTAACCGCTGGCAGCTAGCTTCTCCGCCCTGCAGCCATCGCCGGGACTGTCCAGCAGCCCAGCGCAGCCGAGCGCAGCAGCCCGAGGCCCCACACTCCGGAAGGGAGGAGGGGCCCCCCTGCTGCGGGGAACTCAGGTCCTCTAGAAGGGGACCTGTTAATTTTTTTTGGACATTTGTTTGTATAAGGTGTGGGAACCCTGTTTCAGAGTCGGGTGTTTTTATGATTTAAGCTATAGTAACCCTGGGTCAGGGTCTGTTTTAAGCATTTCTTTTCATTTTTGCTCTCTGCTTGGTGTGGGGGAGGGGTGGAGTAGCCTTCGGCCAGGAATTCTTCCTGGTCTCATTTTGGTGTTGGGAGTATGTGGTGGATGGGATGGCTTGAGCAGCCACACCTGACGCTTGTCGGTTGGGCTAACAAGCGGCAGGTTTAAAAACCCCATCTACACACACACACTCCCTTTCATGACATGTTCCATCTACTCCTGTCTAATTCCTTGCCTCATCTCTACAATAAACTGGTGTTAACAACCCCTGTCATCTGTGTCCCTGTGTCGGACGGCCCTGAACACGCCACTTGGGTGGCGTGTGGTGGCGAAACTGCCACACAGGACCAGTATCCAAAAAGCAGATACGGATCCCCCCCTAATTGATTGATCTCAGCTTCATGCTGATGTTTGTGTGAATTTTTCAGGTTTCAGATTTAAAGTATTTTCAGCTTTCAAATATATTTTCAGGTTTCTAGTATTATTCACTGTGGCAGTTTCGCCTACCACCCACCACCAAAGTGACGTTTCAGGGACCTCTGGCACAGAGACACAGACGATGGGGTTATAGACACCAGTTTATTGTAGAGAGAGGGCTATTTGGAATTAGTTGGAGCAGATAGACATGTCATGACACAGGCTCCTCTCTTGAGTGTGTGTGTGGGGATGGGGGTTTTAACTGTTGCTTGTTAGACCAACGAGCGGCAGGTATGCAGCCACTCTGATCCTGGATCCCCCAATTACCTAGATCCAGGTCAGGTGTGGCTTCTCAAACTACACCATCCCCACACCGCATTCAGGTTTCAGATGTGTATTTCTCGAGTTTAAGGTATTTTTCAAGTTTCAGGTATTTGTCATAATTTTACCTTTGCAGCATCAAACAATCCAATTTAACGATCTAGACATACAGTATCTTCATTCACACCGCTGTCTTGAGAGATGTAGAACAGAATAGTACAATAGAATCTGCACTACATCATGGAATCAATCAGGACCACTCAATTATAACTTTGATTTATAAATTTTTAGAATTTTACAATGTTATTTGATCAAATTGTCTTATTTATATGTATATATATATATATACATATATATATATATATATATACCCAGGGTGTTGCAAATTTAATTGGGAATGGGTGCTTTATTGGTCTGGTATATCATACCCGTCAACAAAACAGGACAGTGGAAGGTCTCATTGCTGCTGCTAAGAGTAACTACGTGTGGGCTCTATTCACATTGACAATAGATTTTTGTTGTCGAGAAATCTGTCAGTTTATTTAAAAGGTATTAAGCTATTTATGTTTTTATTAAATGAACAACAATATATCCATTTTGCATGATTTTGATGCACTTTAAAGGTTGATAAATTCCATAATTTTTAGTTTCAGTGATAGAAAGTCGGGAGAGAATTGCTTTCAGTAGTGTGTCGTAGATGGAATGAACACAGACCCGAACAGACTTGTGATGCGCGACTGACGTGGCGCTCTTGGTGTAAATTTGGGGAGAGGAGGGTGCCTGTGTTACAGCCCTGCCAACGGGACAAGGCACCGAAGTGAAGCAGGTCACTGCAATGTGTTTCAAGGGTGAGTTGAGAGGGAGAGGGCCGAAAACCCCAAACTATATTTATTTGGGGGTTGCGGCTATATGGGGGTTGTGCGATCGGCTCATGGGAAGCCTATACCCTGGTTCTCGCTGTTTTTCTTGTTTTTTTTTGTTAGGGGGGAGGTTGCACATTTTTGTCCCGCAGATTATTCCAGTCGGAGCCGGGATGTGCCTTATTAAACTGGAGGAATATTCATTCTCCCGTCCTGCATTCTTTACCGCTAATGTATTCACCGTTGTAAATACCTTGAGGAAAAGCAACACGCACTCTGATAAATAATGCACCGCTGATAAATGAAGCAGTGGCAACCATTTGTGTCTGTGTGTGTGTGTGTCTCTGTGTGTGTGTTTGCCTGCTTGCCCATGAAAATAACATGTGTACATATGTGCATGCACAGAAGTCTGTTTGCGCGTGTGTGAGTGTGAAAAACCCCAGTGTGCAACCATGCCCGACGGGTGTGTGTGTGTGTGTGAGTGTGTGTGTGTGCGTGAGGGTGTGTGTGTGTGTGTGTGTGTGTGTGTGTGTGTGTGTGTGTGTGGCGGGGGGGGGGGCTGTGATGATAAAACTGCAGCATATGTTTTTCTGCTGTTCCCACTCCTCAGTTACAGCCAGTACTCTTGTAAGGTTCTCTCCCCTGACACAACATCTGTAGCTGTCACACACAAATACAAACACACACTGACACAAAAATAGAAAATAGAAACATATATGGACATGCACATTTGCATTACATTTTGTCCGAGTCCCAAGTGTGCTTGTGTACTAGCCTATCTATCTGTACATATATATATGTATATACAGTGGGGCAAAAAAGTATTTAGTCAGCCACCAATTGTGCATGTTCTCCCACGTAAAAAGATGAGAGAGGCCTGTTATTTTCATCATAGGGTTACCTCAACTATGAGAGACAAAATGAGAAAAAAATCCCAGTCTGATTTTTAAAGAATTTATTTGCAAATTATGGTGGAAAATAAGTATTTGGTCAATAACAAAAGTTAATCCCAATACTTTGTTATTTACCCTTTGTTTGCAATGACAGAGGTCAAACGTTTTCTGTAAGTCTTCACAAGGTTTTCATACACTGTTGCTGGTATTTTGGCCCATTCCTCCATGCAGATCTCCTCTAGAGCAATGATGTTTTGTGGCTGTCGCTAGGCAACAGGGACTTTTAACTCCCTCCAAAGATTTTCTATGAGGTTGAGATCTGGAGACTGGCTGGGCCACTCCAGGACCTTGAAATGCTTCTTTTGAAGCCACTCCTTCGTTGCCCGGGCGGTGTGTTTAGATCATTGTCATGCTGAAAGACCCAGCCATGTTTCATCTTCAATGCCCTTGCTGATGGAAGGAGGTTTTCACTCAAAATCTCACGATAAATGGCCCCATTCATTCTTTCCTTTACACAGATCAGTCGTCCTGGTCCCTTTGCAGAAAAACAGCCCCAAAGCATGATGTTTCCACCCCCATGCTTCACAGTAGGTATGGTGTTCTTTGGATGCAACTCAGCTTTCTTTCTCCTCCAAACACGACAAGTTAAGTTTTTACCAAAAAGTTCTATTTTGGTTTCATCTGACCATATGACATTCTCCCAATCCTCTTCTGGATCATCCAAATGCTCTCTAGCAAACTTCAGACGGGCCTGGACATGTACTGGCTTAAGCAGGGGGACACGTCTGGCACTGCAGGATTTGAGTCCCTGGCGGCGTAGTGTGTTACTGATGGTAGCCTTGGTTACTTTGGTCCCAGCTCTCTGCAGGTCATTCACTAGGTCCCCCCGTGTGGTTCTGGGATATTTGCTCACCGTTCTTGTGATCATTTTGACCCCACGGGGTGAGTTCCTGCGTGAAGCCCCAGATCGAGGGAGATTATCAGTGGTCTTGTATGTCTTCCATTTTCTAATAATTGCTCCCGCAGTTGATTTCTTCACAACAAGCTGCTTACCTATTGCAGATTCAGTATTCCCAGCCTGGTGCAGGTCTACAATTTTGTTTCTGGTGTCCTTTGACAGCTCTTTGGTCTTGGCCATAGTGGAGTTTGGAGTGTGACTGTTTGAGGTTGTGGACAGGTGTCTTTTATACTGATAACGAGTTCAAACAGGTGTCGTTAATACAGGTAACGAGTGGAGGACAGAGTAGCCTCTTAAAGAAAAAGTTACAGGTCTGTGAAAGCCAGAAATCTTGCTTGTTTGTAGGTGACCAAATACTTATTTTACCGAGGAATTTACCAATTAATTCATTACAAATCCTACAATGTGATTTTCTGATTCTTTCCCCCCATTCTGTCTCTCATAGTCGAAGTGAACCTATGATGAAAATGACAGGCCTCTCTTATCTTTTTAAGTGGGAGAACTTGCACAATTGGTGGCTGACTAAATACTTTTTTGCCCCACTGTATATATATAGCAGAATACAGAATGCATATATATATCAGTGTGCAGAATAGAAAGTCTTGGTGAATAAGGGGTAAGTGAGAAATTTCAGGACATGGGGTAAGCTAATGATGTGCTATGCATCATTATTATATGGCAATCTTTGGAAATAATGGAAAATGATTTTTTATGTATTGTTTCATTATTTATACAGAATATGTATATATAAGGATATGAATATGAAAATCAAAAAATTATTGTATCTTGGGGTGAAGCAAATCATTGTCTCACAGATAGAAAGTAAAATGATGTTCGATTGCAATAACATTGTGTGTTGTGGAGATGGTGTGGTTTGAACAGCTGAACAGAACACCTGTCCTGGGTCTAGGTAACTGGGGCTCAGATCAACGTGGCTGCATACCTCTTGCTCGTTGGTTGGTCTAACGAGCTACAGGTAAAACTCCCATGCCCACACACACTCAGGAGAGGAGCCCTCCTGGGCTTATTTCAACTTGAGTGAGAGAAAATGCAGATGATCAATGCTTTGAGTGATGTTTCATATGTTAAATATATGACAATAGCCTTTTTTTGGATCTTACGTAGCTTTTCAAATACATTTTCTCGGGTTTTAATGAGTCACTCAGAGCTCACATGAAGAGACACCATTCTTTAAGATAATTCCATACTGTATTGTAAAGACCAGATCACATTCCATCTTCACTCAACCTTGTTTGGAGATAAGGATAACCCCAGAGGGCTTGACAGAGCATTGTGGTTTGTTTTATAGCCCAGTAAGATTGTATCTGTGACTGTGAGTTTGACTGTTAAATCACTGTATGAGAGAAACACACGGGGATATGAGTGGGGGGCATAATCTTGTGAATGACACCTGACCAATGGCACGCAACCTCTTATCTGTATAAAATCCTCTTTGGTAGGAGCAAGGGCAGACTGAACAGCATCACGGTTTTGAGGTGCATCTATATCTTCGTCTTTATTCTGCAGAATAAATGTATTTAATACTCTAAGTTTGTTCCCTGTAGCGAACAGGTTCACCTCACTGAGAATTATCTAACACTAGCCCACTCTCTACAAAAAACTGTGTATGAAACCCCGTCTTCTGTGTCTCTGTGCCGGAGGTCACTAAAAACACCACTCACGTGGCATGTGGTCGGCCAAACTGCCACACATTGTAATAATTTAGACCAACACATCTATCATTATTCATGTTGTTGTATACATATTTGTGACCCACTGAAGACTTTAGGTACATTTGGTGCCTTTTTAAAATTTTCATAATTTGAAAGTGAAGAACCAGAGCTTCCAAACAAGGTGTCACTTGTGCAAATCAAGTAAATATTTTTAAAGCTATGACTTGTTAATAAGTGTGGGGCAAACTGTTTCTGAGATAATCACCTTCAAAGTTTTCACCCACTCTTGGCTGCATTCAGCCTCAGCTTCATGACACTGTGCTGAATGGGGCAATCTCTGCATTGTCCTTGTGTTTTGAGGGTTAACAGTAAGAATATGCATGTTTTATAAAAGTGGAATTATTTTAAGTTTAAAATAATTAGTTTAAAAGTGCGGACAACACAACAGTCTGTCAATAGTCTGTATATTAGCCTCGTGTGTCATTTATATATAAACATACGTATTCCAAATATCTAAGGTGTTGAAGTTATTATGTGGGCTAACTCCAACCCTACCCCAGCTATACTCTGAGATCCGGTTTGGGGCCTCTTTTCATTTCTTTTCACCCCTAGCTGCATTTGCAGGTAAACTTGAGAATCTTTTGATTATGAACAATAGCCTTGCTAGTGTTCATAATCTGCATCACCAACCTCAACGGACTTCATCACATCATCAACTTCTTCTGATGTAATAACAACAACGGGCATGTCGTCAGTCTCCTCCAATGGTTCTTTAAAATATTCAGTTTCATCGTCACATTCAGGTTGAAATCTGGTCAGATTAACGTACGCAATATGATTTAGATCTTCGGCCACCCACTTCTCCTAATCCATAACAACAGGGAGACAAAAGGTTTTACAGACAAGTGAGACTATAATGTCTATGTGTGTGTGTATAAAAGTAGTATGATTTCAAGGTTGAATTCAATCAAAATGGTTTCACATTGTGACTTCACATCACATGGAATATGGAGGAATGATCTTCACCTGGACGGTCGCTTTAAAGTAAACGATCGACCGGGGTTGTTCAGCGCTGTTTAGCGTCTCAGTAAGTGAATTGTGTTTCCCCATGAAATCTATGAGGAATATTCAACTCCACGGTTTAACATTTTTATACTATTTATCAATCACCTCGGTTTTGAAAATACGTGGAACACGAATCTGGAAAAATCAAATGTTCCTTCTAGAAAGGTTTTTTCAACTCATTTGGCTGCTCCTGGTGATTTTAGAAATGCACAAGATAGCGGGTTTTGCTGCAGTTGGTCACATATCATATTAAAATGACATTTACAACTCTCTTTGGTCCAATTTCCATCCTAAACAAAGAATCACGAATGCATCATGTGCTAACTTTTCCACTTTCATTGTCATTCTCATCCACTTCCATAATCCTGTCAGTCTATCAACTAGTTTTACAGCTCTCTCTCGTCTTGTAATATTATTTTCAAATTAATTAAAAGCCTAGAAGTATCCTTTTCAGCCCCCCCACAAGATATTTTAGATTATAATGCTACTGGTTCACCAGGGTCTCATGTGTGAAGCCAGTTTGACATATGTACAATGTACATACCCTGCTTATCTCGTGTTTATAAACACACACACATGGCTTTTCTCACGTTTATGCATTCGTTTGTTTCATCGAGATTTTATCAGCCAGGTAGTGAGCATAACCCAAGACACTGATAAAAGGCACTGACTCATCTTATCCATACATGTTCCAGTGTGATCTATTGGCCAGGCGGTCACACGCACCAGACACCAATAAGATCACCCAGGATTCATGTGAAGTGTATCACTACAAATAGAATACACATACAACCAACCACACAATGGGCCTTGAACTCCATCCTCGCCCTAACTATTCACAAAACTAAAACTAGTAAAACCAGTAAAACTAGTTCGAAAGTAAGCTGCAAAAACTGAACTACCAATACCTCCCAAAATAAAGTAATAACTATTTAAAAAAGACATATATATATAGACTATATATATATATATATATATATATATATACAGTATATATATATATTTAAATAAAAAACAAACAAACAGACAAACAAATACCATGATCTCTCTTGATCGATGCAAATTTGGCCACTTCATGCACGGTTCTCCAGACCGATATTTCGTCCTTCCTGGCCTGCGTGGCTGGCGATACGTCTATCTAAGGGGGGGTTCTAAGCTTACCAAAGCTTCGTCAACCATCCTCTCGATGCGATCTTTAAGCTTACTCAAAGCTTTTCCCTACGATGATCCTGATGGACACAATATCTCAGTAAGTACTCACCTATAATTTGTTCAGGATCTCTTGAAGACTATTCCGAATCTTCTGTCACGTCCAGACGATTCCATCTCGGATGTCTTACGGTCGGTCCCTGACTGCCGGTGTGCACACAACCTGGACATGAAGAGGTCCAACAGAGCCAAGCAGAGAATCTCATCATTGTCGCCAAGTTGTGGGAGAATTCAACGAATAATAACACGAGCATACAATACCAACAATAATAAAATGATTTTCCATTACAAGATATACAAATGAATGTAGTTGGGATATTCCAAACAGGGTGAATGTATACAACAATATGAATAATGATAGATGTGTTGCTCTAAATTATTACAATGTGTGGCAGTTTTGCCTACCACACCAAACCGAGTGGCGTTTTCAGTGACCCCGGCACAGAGACACAGGCAACGGGGTTTCATACACAGTTTATTGTAGAGAGTGGGCTAGTGTTGGATAATAATCTAAACACATCTGGCATTTGTTACAAACCAAAATTCGAAAATTCGGTTATGATGATTTTAACTGTGGATAGACCTCCTACCTCAATAGAGAGGCATGCCTTTGGGGAGGCGGCTGCCCTGTAGGAACATGGAGGCTGCGTTCACGCACTTCATCCACCTCATGTGCGTGGGGTACGCAAAGGACCAAACCACTGTGAGGCATGTGAGGGGGGCACACAGTCTTTACAAATTTGAAAAAACAAATTGTTTTGCGTCTATAATTAGCACAAGTGCTTTCAATGCATATTATTATATTATCTAAAATGATATAGTTATGTTTACAATGATATATTGGAGGGGACAACTCTCTGTTTTTCCCAGGAACAGGGGGTCCGGATCCCCCCCGTCCCCCTGTAATTTCCACCACTGCGCTCACTGATAGTGGAACACATGATGTAACATGTTCCTTATCCCCCAATAGAACTGAAGTAAGGTACCGCCACTTAAAGTACGTCAAACCTTTGTAATCCACTGTAGAACGAGTCCCCACCTGGAGGAGGTAGACTTTGAATTGTCTTCAAAGCTGCACCTCCTTACTGCAACAAATCTAACAAAAGGCAACAGAAGTTGGTTCTCTTTTATCAGGAAGAATTCCACAACAACTGTGAATTCTACGACATCTCATACTTGCACCATACCGCCACTTATCCCCTGGCGTAGCCTTCTAATTTATCCCATGTTTCTCATTTTACTGACTTCTTTTGTTGAAGAACCCTCATCCTTGAACACAATCGGCTCTCAAATTCCTTTTTCTCTCTTTCGTCCTTTTATTGTTAACATTTACTGAAGGAGCTATGCGCTAACTAAATGACGTGTTAGGGAGGAAGGAGGTTAGACAGACAGACTGACAGACAGATAAATTGACAGACAGACAGACAGACAGATAGATAGTGGATAGATAGATGGATAGATAGATAGATATATAGACAGACAGACAGATAGCTTGATAGATAGATAGATAGATAGAGAGTCAGACAGATAGATAGATAGATAGATAGATAGATAGATAGATAGATAGATAGATAGATAGAGAGACAGACAGATAGATAGATAGATAGATAGATAGATAGATAGATAGATAGATAGATAGATAGATAGATAGAGAGAGACAGACAGATAGATAGATAGATAGATAGATAGATAGATAGATAGATAGATATATAGACAGACAGACAGATAGCTTGATAGATAGATAGATAGATAGAGAGACAGACAGATAGATAGATAGATAGATAGATAGATAGATAGATAGATAGATAGATAGATAGATAGATAGATAGATAGATAGATAGATAGATAGATATACCATAGATTGACAGACAGATGGACGGACACAATAACTTGTGTATGTGTGAAAATCCATAAAAAAACAAAATATATAGCAAAAATAATGGTTTGAGATAAAATTTGATTGAAATTGACGCATCAGGTTGGAACCTCGAACCTGGAATGCTCATCCTAAATACATAGATGTTGATGATGATGATGATGATGATGATGATGATGATGATGGTGATGATGAAGACCCAACAGCAGATCCATGGAAGCTTGTATTGCAACAGATCCTCTCTGGCCACATTATACACACTACACACACACACACACACACACACACACACACACACACACACACACACACACACACACGCAAAGCAAAGCAAACCATTAGCAGTGGATAATAGTGGTGATTTTAATTGAGAGCTTGCATAACTCTCTGGGATGAAAAGAACTGAGGCTTTTGTGAAAAAAAACACGAGTGTGACAGGAGCGTCCTCAACGATCTCTTGAACATCAGAAGCAGCGCATCTGCTTAAGACGGCAATATGTCTAATGGCTGGGGTTAGTGCAGTCTGAGCGGCGGCGGAGAGGACATCCTTTATGCACCACCAGAAAAGAAAAGAAAGCATTTAGTGCGTGACGCAGGGCCGCTTGCAGTGGGACTCATTTTCAGCCCCAGGAGTATCATGTTGCTCACCAGACAGACAGCTCGGACTTTTCTCTTGAAATTTTTAAATTTCCAAGTTCATTAACGCTCAGACTAGGTAATAATACTAGGACATAAACTACACGTTACACAGCCTTTTGATTGCAAAATAAAAATTCAAAGACCTTTATTTTGACATCAAAAGGCCAAAGACTAGATCCTAAAATTATACAGACTTAGTGTGAGTGCTCCCATTGATTTCATTTTGAAATTAAAAGGCTGTGCAGAATGTAGCTTAGATCTCAGGAGCATATAGACTTAAGCTGCTTTCACACAGGCACTGCAACCCTGAAATTATCCGGACATTACCCGGAGGAGCTGTATGTGTGAACACAAATTTCCAAATCATTTGGATCGGATATTACCCGGACTTCACCTAGCCAGCACCCTCATACAAAGTCTGTATGATGTCCGACTGAGTCCATGTGTGAACAGAGCAGGTGATCGTCCGGTGAGTGAGTGGGCGTGGCACGTGTTGATGACGTCATGCGCCCCCTTGCCAAGGGTGAAGAAGGGTTATTAACCTCCATAATATACGAGCACAAAGAAGAAGAAGCAGAAGATAATAAACGTTTATATTGCAGAAAAGACACAATTACTGTCGTCTGTAGCCTAGTCCGCCAGCTTGGGAGCGATGTAAAACTCTGCCTGCTCTACCCAGGCTCCGCCCCTCGCCTAAACCCAGCAGAGTATTTCCAGTAGGTGTTAACACGTCTGACATGGACAGTCTCCGGTTGTGTGCTAGATGTGTGAAAGGGCAACTCCGGACTTTGTCCAGAGTTCATGTGTGAAAGCAGATTTTGTTTGAGTGTTTTCATTCATATGACAAAAACAGCCTTCGAACTTTGAACACTGAGGCATGTGATTTGTAGACGGTCAATAATACGCCATAGAAACAGCGACCGATCTCCTGCTGCCGCTGTCCGTGAAGCAGCACCACCTGTGTGTGTGTGTGCGTGTGTGTGTGTGTGTGTGTGTGTGTGTGTGTGTGTGTGTGTGTGTGTGTGTGTGTGTGTGTGTGTGTGTGTGTGACAATGTGAGCCACTGAGCCGGGTGAGAAGTCACAGCAGCGGCCGGCGCTGTAGCAAGTTTAGCAATGATAAAATTTAAATGATTGCCTCGTACCAGCCCAGCAACCAGCGGCCCAGCAGGAATCTTCCCCCCGTCGATTAGTGGCACGTATCTGTGATCTGGCCGGGTATTGCCGACCAACCACACTCTTTCTCTAAGTATCTGTGCCTCTTTCTTCCTATCTATCTATCTATCTATCTATCTATCTATCTATCTATCTATCTATCTATCTATCTATCTATCTATCTATCTATCTATCTATCTATCTATCTATCTCGTCAAATTTTGGGACACTAATCCTGTCCAAAAAGATTAACTTCCATTCCACTCCCTATATGTGAGCTACAGACCATCTCCACGTTGAAGACAGAATCATTGCTTTCCATTTCACACATCAGATCAGATTAGGTCACATCAGCAAAATGTTATTCTCATTTTTGTTTTATACAATTCCTTGCGTACAACTGAACAAAATGTTGTTTTCGCGGACAAACACAAGCAAGCACAGGCGAGACACTAACAGACACATAATCCGTGCAAAAAGCGATTTATGGGCTGGGTCGAGGTGAGAAGGCATCGCACCCCTGCCGCCGCTGCTGCCTGCGACAGGGCGGATGGTCTCACGGCTGCGTGGCGGAGGCGGGGGGAGCGCGTCTCTGGGTGGCGCGGCATGTATAAATAACACCGTCGCATTGTTCAGATGGGAGGGCTGTAACAAGTACGGCGGAATATGTGCAGTTCCACTACGTGTCGGCACGTCCCTCGGTGACATGCACAAAGCGAGGGAAGAAAATCGAAGAGACGAGGCGGCAGGTTGACCGGAGCACATCCAAAAGGCATCGCTGCAGGACGATCTGTCCATGGCCATGTTTTGTCTTGAAGGTGACCTGACTACTTTTCCACACCCGTGGGCTTTTTTGTCGGCTATTCCCACGTGGCATTTGTCGAGGGGGGAGTGATGGCATAACAAAGCCAGACCCCGGTTGCGTTTACGACTGAAAGGCCGACGTGAGCGGTCTTTTCGAGGGAGTCGCCGTCGCCGCCTTTGTGACGTGAAGGCGCCAACGCTGAGGCACGTTGTCATTCAGGCCCCCGCAACTAATGGCTAAATGGAAATGAGATCAGAAAGGGTTCCTCGAGGAGTCATTGTAGCCACATGTATAAAGGGTTGTGTAATATAGTTTGTCCCGTCGTGAGGCCTAGTTGTGTCGATGCACGACATTCAGGGCTGCGGGGAAAAGCGGAGGAATTATGTTACGATACATACAGTAAGTACATGCATACATTTCAATATTTATTCCCCTAGATGTGTTTGCTCACGTCATATGATGAGATATACCGTTTATATACTGTATATATATGTATATATACTGTATATGCACAATGGTACATTTCCGTTGTGTAAACTACAGCCTCGAGGCCTAAGCTCCTTATCCCTCATTGATTCTCAACACATCATAAGTTCATCTTTCTCGTGCTTTGCCTTTCTCTCCCCTTCACTTTCCTTCAAGCGTGGATCCATCCACCGCGTTCTCAACGGCTTCAACGAAGGTGTTCTTTCTTTCATTTTTTCCATTCCTCTTGGGAGTGCCCTGGGACGGCCTGAATGCGCCGTCTTTCTCCCGTTACGCAGGAGGGCCGAAGCAAGACGGCCACGCATTACGGGCTGGCTGATGAGAGAGCGGGGACGGGAGGCACCCTGTAAGCGACAGCGGGGAGCCCAGTCCAATCGCCGCCCGTCGGCTCCAGTGACATCAATGACGTCCAGACGAAATCTGTAATGCAGCGTAACATAACAAGCTGCCGTTAAAGCTCTTAACATGTGCTTGGATGCGGCGACGACCGAGGTGGAGACTAGGACAGAGTCACGGACACAGTCTTTTTTCTCTCTAGTGGCGTTGAGCATTCTTTCCGAGTTTCCCGACCCAGACCCCATCTATGATTTCTCGCAAACACTCCATAGCGGCTGGTTAAAAAGTGTGTTATCGGCATCCACCTGTGGCGCGCAGGCTATTCCAGCCAGAGCGACAGAACTCCCGAATGTTGTGAACAAACTTCTATACCAGCCGTTATCGACCAGAATCTAATGGATGTTCAGTTTCTGCGTGGCCTATTTCTCGCCTCAAATAAATTTGCTGCACTGTTTAGGAGAAATAAGAGATGGTACATTCCAGCAATCCACCATTGCCGTTCTGGAGCCCATGCCAGGTCTGAGTGGTTCGTTCAGTTTGTCGCTTCACCGCGTCGCGTCCCATTTGCGCAAGGATGAACCAAGCTCAACTTTTCCTGTGGCTACGCTCGACCCTCCCGCCGTCGCGCGACGCCACTGACGGGGATGTCGCCTGGCGCCGCTGGCTGCCCGTCGCTTTCGTCGCTTTTGTCTCTCTCGTTGTCGCGTGCGTGAGCGGGTAAGTCAACCAGGACTAAGTCAACTAAGCTGGTCGTCCCACTGCACGGCTGACTTGTGTGTGAATGTGTAAACTGTTGAATTAGGCAAATTAATTGTCAAAGGGCCACGAGTGGCCATAGCGACAAGAAAAGTGCTTCATGAATACAGTTTCTTTGACAGAGCTCCAATTAGAGACAGCGAGAAGTGGGTCGGTATCGAGGGATACAATAGGAGGAGGAGGTGGAGTAGTGGAAAGGAGGGAGAGGTAGAAGGAGATGGTGCGACCGGGGCAGAAGAGAAGAAAACCACTGAGGACAAGGAGAAAAGGAACGAAGCTTCAGGAGGGGAAGTGTGGCTGGAGAGAGACAAGAATATGAAGAAAGAGTGAGAGGAGGAGGAAGGAGGCTCGGGAGATGTGAGGTGCGGAAGGCAGAGCAATTTGGTCACAGAGGTCTGAGGCGTACTTTAAGGCAGCATACTATAAAGGCAAAAATCACTTTGGCAAACTTGTCCCCAAAGTAATAACAATAATAATAATAATAATAATAATAATTATAATAATTATAATAATAATAATAATAGCTTTATTTATATAGCACCTTTAAAAACACTGTTTACAAAGTGCTTTGACAGATGAAATAAAAGCAGACTGTTCAGAAAATTTTAAAGGCAAAGGAACATTAATAAACAGGAATTAAATGTATTGATTAAATTGTAAAAGCAGATAAAGAGACAGAAAATATATAAATAGATACAATATGATAATAAGAAATGGAAATAAAAATATATAAATAAATAAATAAATAAACCAATAAATAAATAAATAAATAGATAGATAGATAAATAAATAAATAAATAAACAAATAAATAAATAAATTGATAAATTGATTAAAAAATAAATAAATAAATAAATAAATAAATAAATTGATAAATAAATAAATAAATAAATTGATAAATAAATAAATAAATAAATTGATAAAAAATAGATAAAGAAAGGGGGTGACATCACATAAAAGCAGATCTTTAAACATTTATTTTGAGAAGTGATTTAAAAGAAGTTCACTGACTCTGCTGATTCTCCTCAGGCAGGTCCGGTAAGAAGCTGAGCTGCTGCCTCCTCAACAAGCTGGAGGCCAGAGAGTGACTTTTGGTTGATGCCAGAAAGGAGGGAGTTACAGTCGTCTAGTCATGAGAAAAGAAGGGCCTGGATTACTTTTTCCAGGTCGCTGTGTGAAAGTAAGGATTTGATTCTTGAAATGGTTGTTCAGTTGACTGCACATTTTTTTAAATTTGTTGTTCAAAGTTTAGGTCAGAGTAAAATAGTACTCCCAAGTTTCTGGCAACAGACTTCACATTTGTGACAGAGCGCCAAGGCCACTCTCAATTTGACTGGGAGAATTTGGGGGAGTGAACAATATAATTTCTGATTTTTGAGTTAAAGAAAATTCTGTGCCATCCAAGGGTTGATATAACCGAAACTATCTACAACAGCAGCTCGGCTGTTTGGGTCACCTGGTCTCCAGAGGAAGGTATATCTGTGTGCGTTGGTGAAGAGGCAGCATTTAGAGTGAAAAAAAATGGACTAAAAAAAAAAGACCTAAAAGGGACCTAAACTAGAACCTTGCGTTACACCACAGGTAATGTGAGCTGTTGAGGATGAGTCGTTACCTATGGAGACAGAGAAGGTTCTTTCTAAAAGGTAGGAATAAAACCAATGAAGTGCAGTGTCCTTGATGCCAACCCAGGCGTTAAGACAGTCAATTAGAATGGTGCAAAACTTACAGTGTCAAAGGCTGCACTTCTGTAAATCTAAAAGAATTAAGATTGCACTATCACCCCCGTCAGCTGCTAAAACCATATCATTGGTTACTTTTAGGAGAGCAGTTTCTGTATGAACCAGACTGGAATTTGTCAAATATATTATTATGACACATAAAGGCCAAAAGCTGGGTTGATACCACCTCCTCTAAAACCATTGATAGAAATGGAAGTTTAGAAATGGTCCTAATATTCTTAAGAACAGAGGGATCAAGGTTTGGTTTCTTTAAAAGATGATGGACCACAGCGTGTTTAAAAACAGAAGGAAAAATGCCTTTTTCAACGATCTATTAATAATTGATAATACACCGGGTCCAATTGTGTCTCTCACCTCTTTAAGAAATGTGGTGGGGATGATATCAAGGCTGCACGTGATTCATTTCATGATCGAGTTACAAGTGAAAATGACAGTGACACAGATTCAAAATTGGTAAAATAACTGTCAAAGTCCCTCCTGGCATGTACAGCTTGGTCAGGGGGCGTAATTTGCTGTCTTATATTCTCAGCTTTTTTTGCAAAAAAAAAAAAGATAAAACTCCTCACACATCCCTGGTGAGGCCTCAGTAAGTTGGCAGGGTGAGGGGGTGACAACTGAGTCAATTACCTTAAATATAATTATGAGCTTTGGATGGTTTTCAACAATCAGGTTAGAGAAGAAAGCTGCTCTTGTTTTTTTAACTTCCCTTTGAAAATGGTGCATAGAAGAAGGAAAGAGTCTTTATTTATCACGCAACACACCACACTACAACACATGCTTGCACACACATGCACATGCTTGATGGTGGCCGGTGGAATGAATTCTCTGCTTTTGACCCATCCTGGCTTGTCCTTCCTCTGGGGGCACAGCCAGGAGCAGTGGGCAGCATACGTGGACGCGCCCGGGGACCAGGTGATAAATGTCCATTGCTGGTCAGACGATGATGGGTGCATGTTTTTGGTGGGGGTCCTTACTGACGTGAGGTGGAGGAAACCAGCAGTGCAATGCACTGCGCCACCGTGCCACTAGCGTCTTTCCAGATCTCATAAAATAAGTTTAAAGCACTCTTCTTCCATTTCCGTTCCTTTCTCCTGTCTCTCTTTAGTTCCTGGGTGGATTCATTTAGCCAGGGCTGCCATGTTGTATTTGACTTTTTGTCTTTGTGGGGCGACAGAGTCCCGGGCAGTCAGACACGTGTCATAAAAATGGGAGACGAGCTCCTCTCTGTTAAACTCTGCATACAAGGCAGTTAAGGGCCGAGCGGCAGCATTGAAAAGCTTAGAAAACTTGCTCGCTCACAGAGAGTTAAAAAGCGGGCGGCGGACAGGATTGTTGTGAGTGATAAAACATTTAGATAAGACCACACTGAATTCATCCATTTGGTGATGGGACACAGATATCCTTGGTCTCAATGTTTTCGGGGCTGAGACCACTGCACAGTACTCAGTCCTGGGTGTGGCCCTTAGAATGGTTTCACGAACTGCTTGAGTGAGGTTAAAAAAGTCAAGAACCTCCATAACATCAATAACAAAAGTCTGGCCAGGGCAGGAGACGTATATGTTAAAATCACCCAAAATCAGAATTTTGTCATAATCTTGACATAAAATGAGATAACAACCCAGCAAATTCTTGGTTAAATGCATTATTTGGTCCGGGCGGCCTGTAAATTATTACAGTTATTACTGGGTCCTTGGAATTCAACTTAAAACCAAGATGTTCAAAATGTAAAACTGCTATGTGAAATGGGAGTGCTTTTACAATCCTTTCTAAAGAAAACAGCAACGTCGGTGGAGAGATGTGAAATCAGGGGGCTCGCTTCAATAAGACGAATGCTGTCACCCTGACTTTACCTGGTGTCCGTACAGGTTTACAGATAGCAGCAGCAGAAGGTAACAGAGGTTGTTGAGGAACTTGAATTATATTGTGGTTTGCAGCAAGGGGCAATGATAAAGAGCGTGCTAAGTCTAGGAAGGGAAATGATGGCGGTTAAAGTGGAAACCATACCACTCCTGTTTAGGAGAGCTGAGCGGGATGCAGGAGTAGGGGATGGAGGAGGTACGGTGTATAGCATAGTGATTGTATGTGTGGGACTCACTGACCATCAGGTGGTGAATGCATTGCAGGAGAGCAGTGTGAGTTCAGTGTTTATGGAAAGTTGACATGATCCTTCATGGTTTGGATGGAGGCAATCCTCCAGTGATCCAGTCTATTGTAGGTGGGGGTGAAGTTGTCCACTTAGGGGATGTCTCTGTTGCAGCAGTAGCCCTTCAGCCAGATGTACAGCTGCCACAATCGGCAAAACTTTACGTCGCTGAAACTGGAGGAAGGTCGTGGCCTGACACAATGCACTGTTTGTTCGTATTTAAAACACTGTTTATGAGGCCGACAAAATCTTCTTTAAGTTTCTCTGATTTCTGCCTTTTAAGGTCGTTGGTGCCCACATGCACCACAACAGCTGTGGTATGGCGACGTTAATGTACTCGACGCATGCACCTGGGTGACAGGAAGTGCAGCGCCTGTTGATCTGGACACGACAGACCATGGATGACCCAACGACCAGCACGGAGAGACAGACAGCACGACTTTCCACCCGCAGCCGCCTCAGAGGATGTCCCAGGGCGCGCACCAACAGAGGAGCGAGGCATCAGGTGGGCCCGACTCACCCACAGCGAGAATGGATGCGGGCCAAGGGAGAGTCTTGTCAAAGTCCCGTCCGATCACAGCAGAGCACATGGAGCAGGAGATGTGCTTAGCCTGAGCGCTGGAGATGGAGGTGACAGTTCTTCCTTCTTCTTCACGTCCTCACGCAGGCTGTGGATGTCTTTTAAGACCAACTTCTCTCGAGCGCAGAGTCTGTCGACCAGGCGCAAACAGTTCCCACAATCCGAGGAGGTAGGAATCGGTGCCGGCATAGTTCGAAATATGCTAGGCTAACAGGCTAACTAGTGTTAGCCGAGCGTTAGCCAAGCCAAAGTCCACATTGCAAAATCTGAAAAACAATTCAGGGGAGGGTCAAAACCAAAAAGTAGTAAGGATATCACTGTGTGAACAATCCAAAATCCGTAATTCAAAATCAGGTAAAGTTATCGGGTAAAGTTGGGAAGCTATTCAACGAAGTATGGCGCTCACATGACAGCCGGAAGTGAATTCATGGCAATAGTCCCGGAAATGAACTGGAAAAGAAACAACAAACAATGGTACATTTTGATGAATTGGGGACGGTGGAGGTCAGCAAACTTTTGGCAACGTGGTGTATCGATTGCACTGAGCAATTGGACACACCGCCATGACTATACTGGTGCCTGTAGCTGTTCATTGAACAATGCCAACTGTATCTCATTACGTTTGAGTTTTGAAAGGCTTGTTAATAACTTCAGACACAAACAATCTACAATGATTACTGTTGTCGAAGTTAAAACACGTTAATCCATCCTAATCAAATTGGAAAGCGTTCTTATTTTAATTGCATTGATGTTTCCTAAGCACCTGTCCTTCATTTACATGTACAGCTTGTTTCGATTTGAAACAAATCCACTCAGATCAAAACTCTTCCAGGTGGCTTAACGGACAGATGTACTGTAAATTGTAATTGGTGTGCTGGTAAATTGAAATATCTATGGAATATGGTCTTTGACTTATGGCCATAAGGAAGTCAAACCATGATGATGGAAGGCTTTGTTCTAAGTGAAATTAGCTCACTTTACAAACTATGAATGTGCAATGGTTTTCGTCTACGCACACACACATCACCGATTCACTTCAGCTCCACTCTGCTTTTCTTCCTTGTAATTACTCACTGCGGTGCTGCGACCGCATTTCTCCCTCACGCTGTGTTAGTTTGCCGAGAATGGCTTTTTCCACACATACGTGCACGTATCAAGTGCATGAAAAACACAAGAGCTTACCTTCAATTACACCTATTTTCCTCCCATCTGATCCGTAGGGCCAAACCAAAACTCACCAATCAGTTATGTTAAATGGCTCCTGGTCCATGGTCATAAAGGGAAGAACCCCCACTACACTCCATTCCACCTTCATTTTTGGAAAATCAGATTCCTCATGGTTCGAGATACATTGGGTTGGTGTTGTGTTTTTCATGAAATTCCAAATAGTATTAACTTTGAGATGCATCACAATTAATAATGATTAATAAGAATCTTGCGATTAATCACTGAATTTTGCAATTAATCACTGAATTTTGTGGTGAGAACAGTAGCAGGTTATGTCTTCCATCATATTCTAATGGTCTTACGGTTAAGATGCATCATGATTAATCAAACAATCAAATCAAACAACAATCATTTTGCGATTAATCAGATGATTTTGTGATGAATCACAATTTAAAAAAATAATCTGTCATCCCATATAGATGGATTGTGATTCACCCTGGAAGGTTTTCATGGGAATATAGACACAAGCATGTGTGTTGCTGACATGAGGCCAGCGGAGAGAGGGCAGAGCTGTGTTGAATTCCTAAAAGGGGGCAGCGCTATCTGGTTGACCTTGCTCAAAAATGACAGAAACAAATTGCTCTTCTCCTTTTCCCCACTACCCCTAGCCCGGGAACCAGATGAATATGAGCGCTCATGTTTCGTTTGTTCTGCAGAATACATCTGGCCACCCTCCCTTTGTAACAGATTTCCACCCGAACGGCCATTCACAGCCAATTATTTAATATGGGGCGGGTTTGATATGATGACGATGCAGAGGAGAGCCGTTGACGCAACATACCAAGATTGTGATGCCGCTGACGTGGAATGGTCTTTTGAATCAGCTATCGACGTGGAGCCACCTTACCAAGATGGCTGCCACTGACGTGGAACAGTCTGTGACTGTTTCCTGATTCCGGACCAATATTTATTCGCAAATTGGTCTGGTGATGCCAAGCTATGCTTCTCCTCCTTTTCACTTCGACTTGTTTTTCCTTCCTTCCTTCCATCCTTCCTTCTACTATTCTTTTCCCTCTTCTTCCTTTCCCCACTTCTTGTGTTTCCCCATACCTCACCAGATAGCACTCAAAGCAGGCCATGTCTTTGGAATGGCGGATCAAGCTCCCTCTTTTTCTGTATTTATCTTCTTCTCTTTCTTTCCCTCGCTCTGTGTGCTCACTGTCTTTTCTTTATGCAAGGTTGCGATTATCAGCTTAATGGCTTTAAAAATCCTGAAATGCCTCTGTCATTTTTTATTATCTTTTTCTTTATCATTAAAGACGTTATAGTGTGTCGTATATATGTTTTTTTTTACCACTAGAGGGCACGCTAGTCTATCATAACCATCAAAATAAACCATAAAGATCAAGACTACACTTGAATGGCTGAAGCCCACAGCTTTCCAGCTCCATTGTTCTGACAAATTGAAGCCTTTTCTGTGTGTCGCAATGGAGTCCGACATCTTACTTCTTTCATAGAACATAGTCCAAAAAAATCTGCACATACAATAGACGGACAGAATATTTCACAGAAGTCCTCTTGCAGTACCTTTAAAAATGTAGAGAGCTGTCAAATTTAGCACTTCATAACACCAATCAACACGCCTTTAAGTGATAATCAAATGCATTTCATGTGCTTATGTCAATGATCATTCTAGGGGGAATTTAGCTTCTGAGATAATGTGTTATTTTCTCTCTCTCCCTTTCTCTCTGTCTCTGTCTCTCTCTCTCTCTCTCTCTCTCACCCGCTGAGTGGATGGAGGCGTGAGCGAGCGGAGCGTGTGAGCATGTGTCACGGTCTCTACGGAATGATTGACTTTCAATCCCCAGCCAGGATGAATAGTGCTCTTGTGATTTTTCTAGACTCTGCGAGGAAGTTGAACACGGTGATCGAACAGGGCATCACAGTGAATGGTTTCCGTGTCGCTTTTCTCAACGGCAGCGAAATGGGTGGCTCTGTCCAATGTCCCACCTTTTATGAGTGATGAGATTCTTATCAGGGAACTGTCAAGACATGGAAAAAATAGCTTCCACTATGAAATAAATGTCGTCTGGATGCGAAGCACCTGAGCTTAAGCATGTTGTGTCTCACAGGACACAGATTAAGATGTCCTCAATATACAAAATGAGGATCTAAATGTATGCTTTAAAATGAGAGTAGATGTTTTAGTCTACTATCTAAAGTAAACATTACATTCAAGACAACAAAGTGCTTTGGCTGTAGTTAGGAGGGCCATCTGATTGGAGCCTGGCCAGGAAAAAGCATCTGTGTCCGGGAAGAAGAGCAGAGCACCAGCAGGGACAAATGAAGGGAAAGCTCGGGTTCAGAAGCAGGCTGAGGTGGGTCCGGGGAACAGGAAGGAGAAGCAGGTAGTGGGTGAGGAAAAAGCAGGACAGAAAGATCATCGACAGCTTCAGATGAAACTGGTGAGGCATCACTGGCATCATCTGAAGCTGCTGATGAAGATCCTGAGGTTGTTCTGGGTGACAGTGCGGCAGGAGCACAGGGAGAGGCTGGTTGAGTGGTAGAAGGTGCTGGTGGAACGGAGGGAGAAATGGAGGATGGTGCTACGGTAGTTACTGTGGCCAGAGCAGCGCTTACAGGAGGGAGTGAGGGCGAGATGATGGAGGAGGAGTCCCTGCTTACCGTACCTCGCCTAAAGAGGAAAAACCAAAGTGACATTGGCTCAGAGGTGGAAAAAAGTGACAGGACGGCCAAAATAAAAACAACCTGGAAAAAAAAGATGGAGTCCAACTCCAGTAAGGAGGAGGAACCTGCTGAGAGTGAGAGTCAGACCCCTCATGACAAGGTCCAATGCAACTGTAAGACCAGAGGTGCTTATAGCATTGAGTAATAGCTTGTCCCTGCAGAAAACAAAATAACATAAGGGCGTTTAAGTCTTCGAATATTTTAGACAAGGAGTTATTTGTTGCCTCAGTCAGAACCCAGATGAGGAGCAAAGGAAAAGGTGGTTTCACAGATCAGGAGATGTACAGATGGAAGAAAATTGTACAAAAGATCAGACTAAAATTCAGCAATGGAGATGACACCAACACAGCATAAAGCCTCGGTGCTTCTCCTGTCTCTCACTGTCTTTTGTCTCTTTGCTTATTGTACAATGCCTGGTTTTAGAGTGGGAACTCTCAAGATAAATGGAGCAAGCGACATTAGGAAAAGAGCATTTCCGTTTGAGAGTTTAAGGGGAATTGATGTCATTTTTCTCGATGAAACACACGGAGATAGTCTTCGTGAGACAGACTGGAAGAACGAGTGGGGCGGGGAAGTGATCCTCAGCCACATACTGTAACCTCAACCAGCGGAGGGATGGGAGTTTTATTCTCTAAGAGTTTTACCCCTTGGTCTTTTACTGTTGAACATGTGTGTAAGCGCAGGATTGAAGGTGGTCCGGGCCGAGTTTGAGGGTTTTAGTGTAGTTTCTATCAATGTGTACGCTCCCATTAAAGGCCTCGATGGAGTACTGCTTTTACAGTTTTTTCTCAATTGTTTGCACATGTTTTCTGAGAACATACCTCATATTCTCAGAGCTCACAAATCCAAAAACACACACACAAAAGGCAAAACTCCACAGATGTCCCGCAAAATGAAACTATGCATTCAAACAATGTTTTGTCTTCTCTAAATTGTATTTTTTTTTATGAAATGACACACCACACCATCATATGAATAGACATTTATAAGAGCCAATGTTCCACGAACCAACACTGATGTGATCAATGTAGAATATTTGCATTTTAGCAGAATACATTTGGAGGATAGGTACATGAGTTACAAGTTGTGGTCTTTGTCTCTCACCTACCAGTGTTAGTGTGTAATGTGTAAACAACGAGGGAAAAACTGTAAGTTGCTTAAATCTAAAAAATAGATGATCTACTTGGCACTAAAGTTCAGGGGGCGCTAGTCCGGTCACATTTTCAGTCTGAGAACTCAACAGTCAAACCTTCCAAGTTGTTCTTCAGTTTGGAGAAGACACAGGGAAGCTTAGGGATCCAAGAGAGATACATGGGAGAGCTGTGCAGTTCAATACCGAGCTGTACAACAGTGAATATGAGGAGGATGAAGAGTTGTTTAACTCCTTCTCCAGCAACCTGGCCCAGGCCAACATGGAGGTGGCAGGGGGGAACTGGCAACCGGTATCTCTGCTCGGACTACAAGCTCCTGTCCAAGGTTCTGGCAAATAGACTGAGGAAGACAATGGCAGAGGTCATTTATCAGGACTAGAGGTACTGGTAAGATGCCTGGTAGGTCCATCCTTGACAATATTTCACTGATTCGGGACATTTTGGACTTCTCTGGTTCATTGGATTTAGCTACTTTGATAGGGTTGAGCATCAATACTTGTGGAAAACTTTGGAAGAGTTTGGTCTCAGCCAAGGTCTCACTGCAAAGATCAAGGTTTTGTATCAGGGCATTGAGAGTGTACTGAAGATCAATGGGGGTCTGAGTCTGCCTTTCAATGTGTACAGGGGGATCCGACAGAGTTTCTAATTATCTGGCATGTTGTATTCACTCTCCATTGAACCAATGTTACAAAAGATCCTAAATGTTTTAGGAGGACTGTTTTTACCAATATTAGCATGAAATATGTTTTATCGGTCTATGCTGACAACATTATTGTCCTCACAAACAAAAAATATGTTGTTGAAGAACCAGTGGAAATAGTTCAAGACTTTGGTACTATTTCAGATGCAAAAGTACATTTGGGAGAAAAGTAATGGGGCTGTTGGGAGCTGGCCCACTGCACTTCACAAATGACCAGGGGGGCGCAGCTTGTGGAGGGCTGGTTTTAAATATTTTGGAGTTTACCTTGGGGATAAACATATAATGAGAAACTCGAAGAAGTCCCAGAAAAAAATGGAGGGAAGTGGAGGTGGCTACTACCCAAAATATCTTACAGAGGAAGGATTTCAGAAATTAATAACTGGGTAACCTCTGTACTATGGCAAAGTGTTTAAAATAACATTTTACCTCCATTTTAGCATAGTATATTTAAAACATGGCCTCTTTTTAAATGGAAAAGGTTGGAACCCGCATCTTCCCTCCTCTATTTACTGGAAGAACCTCTGATCCACGGAGCCGGGTTGGACGTCCAGGACAACCCCACACCAGGATTTTCCCAGAGACTGGTTTCCACCGGAAAAATCACGTTACGCCACATAACGGATGCAGCGGGACCAGGACTTCACAACACCCAGGCGGAAGCTCAGCTGCTAAACCTCCGATCCACACGACACACAAGAGACTTTCTAAACAAAACTTTTAGAAGGGGAGCTGGAGTTGCTCAGGGACAGTGGGGGTGCAGCAGAACTTCCTCACAAAAATGACCCTTTCCCAAAACTTTTTTAGTCGTGTTTTTGACGGTTTCAAAGAGACAGTAAGTGGTTTAAAAATGACAAAAGAAATTGATTTGTACATGGTGAAAGGCCAAGGTGCTTTACAAACACTGTAAAGAACTAAAACGATTTAAATGGAAGGCGGGACACAGTGTGGAGAGAGTGCCTGGGGACAGAAAACATCGTCATGCCGGCAGGAAGGGTCTTGTACAAAGCTCCTTTAAACAAGAGAGCAGGTGATCTCCAGTGGAGGATATTACACGGCTCTCTTGGAGTCAATGCTTTTGTCGGTGCCCTGAGCTCAACTGTCTCAAAACTGTGACACGACAGAAACTAATTTTCACTGTTACACTGGATGACATGAAAGCCTTTATTAGTTTTTTGAGAATTGTTTGCTGTCTTTGGTGAGATATGGTCCAACGTTGCTCTTTTTTTATGGTGCACGGTACAAAGAACAAGTGCTACAAAAGGGCAACTACTGAATTTCTGGCAGGGGATAGCAAAGCCGTCCTACTACAGGAGTAGAAAGATGGTGCAGAGCAGATCTGACCCGGGAGCAGCCGTCCTCTTTGCAGCTCGAGTGAGGTCTCGGGTCTGGGTGGACTACAGGTTCCACCAACTGATGAACAGCCTGGGTGAGATCACACAAAAGTGGTGCTACTCCAATATGATTTGTTCTGTAGTGGAGGGAAACTTTTTTTTAGCCCAACTTAGCAAAAAGAAAATTGTTGCTTAAATGGCAGTTTTTTTTGCAGTTGTTTTTATTTAATTTTTTTTTAACTGAATTGAATAGATTTTTTTTTTATTATTTATATATAAATTTTTCCTTCCCTTTAGTTTTTTTTTGTTTTATGTTTTATTATCGTTTTAGTTGTTTTCTTTTTTTTTGTTGTTGTTTAACTTGTTAAACTCTTATCAACTCATGTGTTTGGTACTATCTATTGAAAATATGTAAATAAAGTTTTTTTTTAAATGAAAAAAAATCTCTCTCGCTCACTCTCGCTCTCTTTCTTTCCCTCTGTCTCCATACATCAGTACCCCAGGCTCGACTTCCTTTCCCGCCTCTCCATGACCGCCCGTCCCCCTCTTCTCTCCTCTCCTCAGGGTTTTTTTCCCACCCTTCGGGTCCGCGCCGCCGTCCGCATATAAATCTCATCCTCTCATCCTGTGACCCCTCCACCCCTGGCGCTCCATCTCTCCAGTGGTAATAAGTTTGGCCAAGTCGCCGCCGCACGTTGACCTCGTGGTGTGGGTATCAAGTCGATTTAGCGGCGGGACGATATGCACCGGCGGACATCTCTCCCGACCAGACCTTCATCCCTCCCCACTTCCCCCATCCCACCGCGCCTTCTACTCCCATCCGGTCCTCAACTGCACGGTCACTGTGACTCAGTTGGACGACATCTCATTTCACGATCCAGACTAACTTTGGACGTGAACTCCATTTGCTCTATTCTCAATGTGTATTGGAGTCACATGTGAAATAAAACAAACGTTTTTTTGGTGCATTCTATCTATCTATCTATCTATCTATCTATCTGTCTGTCTGTCTGTCTGTCTGTCTGTCTGTCTGTCTGTCTGTCTGTCTATCTATCATCCATCCCTCACATTGTAAATCTAAATGTCTTTGTGTTTGACCGACCAATAGACATGTTCACTGCTACGCAGACAGCTCCTCTCCATCCCTCACCGCCCAACCTCCTCACCCGTCGCACCAAACCCTTCCCTTTTTGTTTTTTTTACCCCTTCATCCAACCCACCTCTTCCTCCTCCTCCTCTTCTTCCTCCTCCTCCTCCTCCTCACTCCGTCCCATTTTCCTCCCTTTTCCTCATCCACTGTTCAATTTCCGCAGTAACCCCCACCCCCACCACACACACATGCAAGCACACACACACACACACACACAAGCAAGCACACACACACACACATGCAAGCACACACACACACACACATGCAAGCACACACACACACACACACGCCCACACACACACACACACACACACACACACACACGCCCACACACACACACACACACACACACACACACACACACACACACACACCCTGTCATCTTCCCTCCAACCATCCCCCGCCCCCCTTCTCTCCTGACGATATAGATTCATTACAGTTTGATGATATCAGATGATTGCCCTCTCCCAGCTGGAACAATAGGTTTGTGGCCCCTGTGGGCTCCCGGGGCCGACTTCATACTTCGACGGCACGACAGCGGCTCTCCCCACCACCACGTCCCCTCTCTATGATGCTCCTGTCTTCTCTCTCTCCCTCCCTGTCTCTCTCTCTCTCTCTTTGCGTAGCCTCGCCTCTCCCCTTTCATCTCAGGCTTCATGGCGTTTAAAAACCGACACATACGTTTTTCCCACGGCTGGGACTAAACCCTCCGTATCAGATCCCGAACGAGCCCCCCTGTTTGTGTACTGTATGTGTCACTCCGCGACATTAGGAAACAATATTCAGGGTGGGGGGTACTTTCGGCTTGTTGTTTTTTAAGTCGGTTTTGAGTGACCTGCAGAGTTCTGCAGGAGCCTCGGGTTGTGGCCCGGCTGGACGGACCCCATCGGTGAAACCCAAATCATTAAACCGCTTGATTGACATGCACCGGAGCCGCTCCACAGCCTCGCTTTCCCTCGCGTCGAGAGGAATCCGACGCGACAGCCTGTCGTCCGTCGTGCGACCTCTGAGCGGCGTGCACGGGTTTCCACCTCCCGCCTTCCACCTTAGGTGACACGTGCGTGCCGGCGGCGACGCACGTGAGCGTTGACATGGCAACGCAGGAAAAGGGACCGGACGCCACGGAGGGAACTGGGCTGAAAGAGCGTCGGAAAGGCGGGGTGGGAGCTGAGCGCTTCACGCGGCCCAGGTCTCCTCAGAGTGATGTGGCGTCCGCGAACCCTTTTTTTTTTTTTTTCGGAATGCGGCCGGGACAACCCGATCGCCGTCGCTGCCCGGGTCTCCTTGGCGGTCAATTGTCTGAACTCCTCGTGGTCCGTCTATGCCCTTGTCTGAAGCTCTTGACTAAATTAAAATCTACTCCCCCGTGCTCCCCGGGACCCTCCCTCCAAAGACAAGTTTGTACGATTTACAAAAGATTGGTGCGCTGCGAATGAGTCTTGGACCGACTCAAAGAGTCAAAGGAGTCGTTCGTTTGCGGCTCGGTCACTGCGGCACACGGGCATTCACCGAGGCTCGACCGCCGATTTGCGAATCACCTTCGTGACAGGATTAACGGGGTTATCGCGACAATTTCCGGTCACAACTCGGAGCCGAACCTCTTTGGCTCCCGCTACGCCGACACCAATGGAGCGGACGAAGAGTCGGAAAAACGGAACAGATCATTTCGCCGAGTCGCTCGCGAAAGAGACGGGTCTCCGACAGGAGGCAAGCTTTTCATCGCTACTTTGCTTATTTACCCACTAACTTATTAAGACGTATACCAACAAATACTCATACTTATTCACCGCAGGTCACGAAAATGGATGGAGGTCTGGATTCTGACAGGACGGACGGGGCGGGGCGCGCTGTCAGCGCGGCACCCGCTCGGTCGTGACTCAGCACAGCCAGCTCCCGCCGGAGAGGGAGGAGAGGGGGGAGGGGAGGTGGGGACAAAGAGCGAGTGATCACAGTTTGGAAATAGACCGGCGGTTACTTGCTCTATTTGTGAAGGTGCTCCATGTGATAGCACTTTGCTTTTGAGGTGCGAATTCTATGTTATCGTCTCATTTTCGCAACACAAATGCGCGCCGCCTGATTTTGGTTTGTGCAGCCGGGGAAGTTGGCAGAACTGAAGGTGTCTGCGATGAGCCAACCCTGTTTCGGGGGAGTAGAGGTGTAAAGCAGACGCACCCACACACACACCCACACACACACACACACACACACACACCCACACACACACACACACACACACACACACACACACACACACACACACCCACACACACACCCACACACACCCACACACACACCCACACACACACACACCCACACACACACACACACACACACACCCACACACACACCCACACACACACACACCCACACACACACACACACACACACACACACACACACACACACACACACACACACACACACACACACACACCCACACACACACACACACACACACAGACGGAACACCTGCAAAACTAATTAATGCTGACAGCTTTCTTCAACTCTACTCCGGAACGCACAAATGCGCACACACACTCACTCACACACACACACACGCACACGCACACGCACACATGTTACACACACACACACACACACACACACACACACACACACACACACACACACACACACATACACACACACACACACACGCACACGCACACGCACACGCACACGCACACACACACATGTTACACACACACACACACACACACACACACACACACACACACACACACACACACACACACACACACACAGACGCACACACACACACACACACACACACACAAGCACATCAATCACACACCGAAGCGTTTTCATTCCCATTAATTTGACTGTGGATTAAAGTTGACCTATTTCCTTGCTAATGGAGTCTGCTTTCAACTGCAGAACAGGGGATCGAGGACAAGACAGATTAAGTGCTATTACACACAGAGGTGCGCGGTGGCGGGCGGGACCGGTGTAGCAGGGAAGGGAACAACAACAACAACAACAACAACAACAACAACAACAACAACAGCAACAACAGCAGCAATTACAACCACAAAAACAGCAACAACAGAAGCAATTACAACAACAACAACAAGATTCAAGATTCAAGATTTTTATTTGTCACATACATATACATACTTTCATACATATATGCGGTGAAATGTAATACAACAACAACAACAACAACAACAACAACAATAACTACCTGTTCCTGTGAAGGGGAGTTCAGTGTTTGCGGTGGTGATTCCCTTCCAAAACCTTGTTTTTTTTCTCTATAGTATTGTGTGGTACATAATGAGCGTGATGACGCTAACCCTAGCACCCATTTCAATGGCACTTCAACTGGCAAGTGTAACACAAAAACTCACATAAACATCATAAAAATATAATTAAGTAAATAAATAGATAGATAGATAGATGGATAGATAGATAGATAGATAGACAGATAGATAGATAGATGGATGGATAGATAGATAGATAGATAGATAGATAGATAGATAGATAGATAGATAGATAGATAGATAGATAGATAGATAGATAGATAGATAGATAGATAGATAGATAGATAGATAGATAGATAGATAGATACATGATTAAAAATATTTGTTGTTTATTATATAATAATATAATGTTTTTATTTATTAAAAATATATTTTAATATAAATTTATATTATTTTCTAATAAATTATATATGACATATAGAACATATATTATAATTTAACCCTCAAATTAGTTAACCTTTTCAGTCATAACTTTTCATACTAATGTATGCCTTAGCAGGAACAGCTCATGCAATTTTATGATTGAGGTACTCTGTGGGTTATTATTTTAAGTGGATTTCTCAACGTGAACATACAAAACTGTTCAGGCTTTTTACCACACGGTTGTGTCTGAAAGCCATGACAAAGCTTTTACCAGTGAATCTTGGGCAGAGAATTAAGCATTTCCTCTCACTGTGCTAATTGGCTACATCCGGGGCCACCGATCTCCGCCTGGGCAGCCCGTTGGCGGCCTGCTCGCTCTATGAGGGCGTTCACCTCTGCAGGTCTTTTCATTCTTCTCAGTCCCAAAACCCATCTCATAAATGGGAGTGGGCGCACCTCAGCAAAATTCTTTCTGTGCATCTTTTTCCGCAAGAAAACCCTCCTTTGATGTCCGTTACAACCCTGAGGACGTCCTGTCTCATGCCATTGTCCACCACGGCCTGTTCTTCCCCGACGACAGCCCTGAGGCATCCGTGGCTGTCGGAGACAAATTATTTCATGACAAAGCTCCCTTTCATGAATATACTAAGGAGGCTCACTTCGAATACGACTTTATTTCCCTCATTCTCAATGTTTTCCTTGCGTCCGTGCAAAACCCTACACCTGCCGCTTTGCTACAGTTTCATTTGCACGGTGCAAAGTCTCTTTCATGAATCAAATCTCGGCGTTAGCGCTTCATCAAGTTTGCCGATAATGACGCCTCGTGTGCCTTGCTGTTCTGTTCTTGCCTTGAACCAACCCGCGGGCACTGGAGATAGAATGTCTCAGAGCCAACGATGGGCCGTCGATCCGACGGGTTCACCTGAAGTTTTGCAGGCGCTTCCACCCCTTCCCCGCACGCCACCGAGAACGCTGAGTTATCTGGTTATGCGGCGATGATGGCTCACGGTAGGTTGCTTCGTATTCTCTGCTCACGCCGTCGCTGGGAAGAGCTTGAGCGTCTCCGCTCTCCCGCTGGTACCGCGCTCGAGGCCTGCAGTCGCCAAGGTGAAAAGCTGATTTTTCCTCCCTTCCATGAGACGGCGCACAGCGCTGGGTGCCGGGTCCGCCGACACACGACCGCGCAGCTTTTTTTTTTTCGAGCCGTCAATATGGCCGGTGTTGTCATAGGATCGTCGTCTGCAGTTGTGTAGGCCATCACCTACAAAACTGAAATAAAAACTGGATAGACAACTCTTCCCCTTTTTATTCAACTGTCATCGATGTATTGGCCCAATACCAGGCCTATTGTTGTCGGTAAACTAACTGCTTCACAACGGTCACTATGAGTCAAACATCTAGGGTTTACTCCTTGCTTATACAATGGCCCAACGGAGGCTGAGCGATGGGATGGCGGCTCCTAGACACCTGTCCTTTTTTTTACGGCTTGGCTCTATTACACTAATTGTATTAAGTGAAAACATTCAATTGCCCAGCCTGGTATGCATCAACCACCTATATCAAATCGCTCATTAGTGGTCTCAACGTCCGCCTAAGCCTCGACAGCTTATGTGCTGCTGGCAGACCTTGTCTACCCACATGTGTCTCTGCCCGTGATTTCATTGACTGGTTGATTGACTGAATAATTGGTCCTTACTTCCAGTCAATTCATGAATACATATCAATGACAGCTGGCCTCAGCAACGATTCCCATCGGGAAAATCACAGTCCAGAATGAGTCATTAATGGCCTGTGTTGTTTTTCTTACCTTGAGGCTGATGTTTATGACTTAGACTCCTGAATGATGTTCTTTTGGAAAAAATAAACACAACATAGAAACCTACTGAGAAACGGATGGATGGATGGATGGATGAGGGAAATTGTAGTGTCTACAGGAGGACACATCATAACAATCGACAAAATTAACAAAGTGATGAGAATTTAAAAAAAGAAAAACAAATTGAAATTAACTGAAAAATAACAGAACATTTGACATGAAAATAAATCTAAACATGAAAACATAATTTATAATACATTAATAAAATGTTAATATAATAATATTACTACTACTATTATTATTATTATTATTATTATTATTATTATTATTATTATTATTATATAAAAATATAGTATATATGAAGTTGGTGGCCCTGATATCTTTGGACGTCAGGCAAATAATTTTTCTTTTTGCATTGAATTGCCAGGTTTTTAAACCTCCCTTTCTCCCAGATGGCTCGACCCACGCAGAGGCTAATCATTTACTCCGAGTGAATTTTGTGATGGACTCCCATCCCCCGGCCGTCTTTTTTCATTTCCCACGCCGACAGGACAGGGAGCGGGAGCCGCTCGCACAGCACGGAGGTAGAGCCTGACGGAGATCTCTAGGCTGTGATAGATGGAGATGGAGAGAGAGAGAGAGAGAGAGAGAGAGAGAGAGGGTGAGGGAGGAAAATATGAAAGGTGACCCCCCACATGACCTTGATTGTTTTTTGTGTGTCTGTGTGTGCATGTGGAGTCTGTGTGTATGTGGCTTCTCATGCTGCGTGTGGCTGGAGCCGTCAGACTTAAGACTGTGGCGGACATGTCAGGACCAGATTTTAAGGAAGCGGGAGGCCAGGGGTCTACTGGACGTACCCACAACGTTCAGCGCTGGCTCCAGAGCAAACCGAGTGCCCAAGAGGGCGTCCTGTCCTTGGGGGCATCCTGTCCTGGGTGGTGTTCCATCCTGGGTGGCCTCCTGTCCTGGGGGGCGTCCTGTCCTGGGTGGTGTTCCATCCTGGGTGGCCTCCTCTCCTGAGGGGCGTCCTGTCCTGGGTGATGTTCTGTCCTGGGTGGCGTCCTGTCCTGGGGGGCGTCCTGTCCTTGGGGGCATCCTGTCCTGGGTGGTGTTCCATCCTGGGTGGCCTCCTGTCCTGGGGGGCGTCCTGTCCTGGGTGATGTTCTGTCCTGGGTGGCGTCCTGTCCTTGGGGGCGTCCTGTCCTGGGTGGTGTTCCATCCTGGGTGGCCTCCTGTCCTGGGGGGCGTCCTGTCCTGGGTGATGTTCTGTCCTGGGTGGCGTCCTGTCCTGGGGGGCGTCCTGTCCTGGGTGGTGTTCCATCCTGGGTGGCCTCCTGTCCTGGGTAGCGTTCTGTCCTGGGTGGCGTCCTGTCCTGGGTGATGTTCTGTCCTGGGTGGCCTCCTGTCCTGGGGGGCGTCCTGTCCTGGGTGGCGTCCTGTCCTGGGTGATGTTCTGTCCTGGGGGGCGTCCTGTCCTGGGGGGCGTCCTGTCCTGGGTGGCGTTCCGTCCTGGGTGGCGTTCTGTTGAACGACTGCCTCGGTGGAAAGAGGCTCCCAACAGACCTCTCCCCTTCCCAGAGCGGGGCTTCTCTTACAAAAACGAAACGTGTGGAGCCGAGGGAGACGCCGGGGGTGAACAGAGCGGCGCAGGCAGGGCGGAGCCTTCTCCGTCAGCCTCCGCTCAACAGAAGGTCAGCTGACCTCAAGTGGAGACTCCTTCCTGGTGCTATGGCTGGAAATGCTTTTGTTTGTTTCATCTGTCCAACGGCTTCCAGCCGATGCCCGCTCTTTGGACCTTTCGAGCTTTTTTCCGTGGTTTCTTAAACTGCCAGGGACTTGACTCTCTTTTTGAAGTTGAGAGCGTTTTGTTTCAGACGCTGGATGAACCTTTCTCCGAGACCGCCTTTGCGTTTGGTGCCAGGCACAATTACCTCGAGCGCTGTAACTAAATGGAAACGGTGACATTTTTTTTTTCTTTTATTGTATTCAGGGAGGCAGAGCTCGCAGGAAAACTGGAACACAGAATGATGTAAATCAAGAGGTCGCTCCGGTGAGAGCCGGGGGGTGGCAGAGATTTTAGGTTATACACACTAATGAGTGAGGTGCAGGATTTTAAACCAGGGCGGCGCTACAAGGCCATTTTGCTCTGTGTGAGATGGAAATGTGACCTTTTGCACTGTGTTTGGTTGATTCCTTGGAGTGGTGGTATAAATAGGTGTTGTCGTTTTTATTCTAATGTGGTTTATAATGTTTTGGTTTTTTTTACTTACATTTTTAATTTGTATTAGTATTATGTCATTTAGTGATAATATATCATTATCACTAAATGTATTGATTTATTTGTTGCGTTGTTCAATGCGTTGTCTTCCAGTTTTGGCGCTTGTGCCACTGGAATCAGTCGATACCACATGTGTTGAATAAAAGTGTCTTTAAAAACTCTCTCTCTCTCTCTCTCTCTCTCCCTCCCTCGCCCTCTATCGCTCTATTTGCGACTAATGAGGAGGAGTCCCTTCTGTCAAGCCGGGATGGGATGAAATACCGAGTGCGAGCAGCATCCGGCGACGGTATCCACCCGCGTGGAATTAAATATTGCCATGGCGACCCCGCCTCTTCACACCTGGAATGCGGCTCCGCCTCCGCCCGGGATAAAAGGAGGGGGTGAGCGAGAGAGAGGAGGTGAGAGAGAGAGGGGGGGGGGGGAGAGAGAGAGACGGTATGAGAGCGATTGAAGGAGATGTGGAAATGGGAGCCGGGGTGAAAATAGTGTAGAGTGTGAAAAAGAGAGCCGTAAAGTATGGATTATCTAGGGGGCGCCGACGGCGTAATGAGATCATGTTTCCAGCCGCAAGTAAAGGGGTTGGTGGGGTTTATCTGTAGGCGATGGTAAAATAACGTCAAGAGTTGAGGAAAGCTTAAATTTAGGGTGCGGGCATTTCCATATGTGTTTCATTTATTTCCCTGATAGGTGCCTTTGCCCAAAATATAATTAGGTTTGACAGATTTATGGCAAAAAAAACAAAACGATGAAAAACGCTGCTACATAAAATTAAAGTCTATATTCTATATACTGTATGTCCTGTATGTTTTTTATTTATGAAACATGTTATTACATGAAATTCGTGAAAGATTTATTGAGGAAAGATGTTTTTTCACGTCATTTAAAAACACGTTATTAAAAAGACGCGAGCGTACAGCGTTGATCAACGAGTCTCTTTGATTGCAGTGATACAACCACGTCAGACTCCCCATCATCAACATGAAAGCCTAAAATATTGCGCTAATAACACCATCGAATTATCATAATACGACCATCATCCTCTTTCACAGGCGCCGTAATGCGGTTAGAGCCGCGTTCTTATTGTCTTTATAAGAAAGGGAACGCAATAGCGCAACATCACGTGATGTAATTGACTGGTGCCAGGGTTGTCGAATCCCTACGTTTTAGATATTATTATTATTACTATTGATGTTAATACTCATCTTCATGGGGGCTGTAGGAGATGAGGGGACACCGTCAGGGCGCCTTCGAGCTTCACCACACAGACACACACGCTCGTGCACACACGCACACACACACACACACACACACACACACACACACACACACACACACACACACACACACACAAACACACACACACACACACACACACAAACAAGCCACGCAAATGATCTCGATGACAACTGTGGACAGCTAATTACAATAACCTTCCCGGACGTCTCTACTGACAATTTGGGATATCAGACGCTTGTGGGAGCTTGATTCAAACTAACAGCTCTTTGACACCAGCGTTGCAGATGTTTGTAGCTCATGTGTCGCACGGCAGCTGTGCGTGTGCGTGTGTGCGTGTGTGTGTGTGTGCGCGCGCACGCGCGTGTGGATTACGCAGGACGGGGCCTGCAGGTCAAAACACGGTCGTCTCAAGTGTTTGGATGCATGTCAACGACTACCGTGCCCTCTCAGCTCTTGCTTTGTCTAATATCAATTCATTTTTAACCGTGCTGGTGCCCGACACGCACGCACGCACACACACACACACACACACACACACACACACACACACATATCTTCGCAGCTATATTAATGTGTAGATTTCTAAGTTTAGAGGTAGCAACGTGCTAATACGCCTTTTTTTAAACCTGACCCCACTCGCTTTTCTTTCACCAATGCCAGGTAGTAATTTAAGACTCGCAAACGATTTCGTCGTAACGAACAAATCTTTTGAAGGACTCAGGAGACGAGAGTCACTCTGGCAAAAGGCTGAATGTTCAAAAAAAAAACAAAAAAACTGAACGTCAAATACTGCCAAAAACTGAAAATGATCACAGAGGACAAATCTTAACTGAAAATTCATTTTCAACTGATTGACAAATTTCACATGCTCCAAAATAAAAGACTGATAAAAAGTCGGTAAATGGAAGGACTGTTTTTATCGAGTGTCTCACCAAGGGACCGAAAAAAAAAAAACGTTTTCGTCACCAAGTTGGAAACGGAGCATAATTGTTGATTTAAGTCAAGACTGACCTTGTTTAACCTCAGGCCTGACGTGCAGCTCAATAGAAGGTTTTTTTAACGCATCATATTTTCCCTGAGTGTTTTATGCAATTATTGTTTTATTGCATCACATTTCTTGTGTTGCAAAGTCAGTAATCACTATCAAGAGGCAACGGCTTCCCCTCCGCGCTCGATGCCGCGACTGTTAAATCCCTTAACAAGGGATGGAATAGCCTATTTATTGCCATTCTCCGTCAACAGCAGATATCCAGATGATTACCAGGGGGGGGGAGGTTCACAGTCAATAAAAGCCTACGCCGTTAAAATGATTAATTTCACGATCAATCGTTGCTAATTACGAGGAAAGATCTTAGAAAAAAAAATGTGTTTGGCAGAATTTTACAGACATTGCTCTCCTGCTTTATGGGATTGAGGAAGGCTTGGAACCAGGTCGTGCTGCTGCTCCCGTTTCTCCGGGTCTGAGCATGTGATTGAAATGGAAGCACACTTCCGCAGATTTTAATTTGTTATGTGCATTTTTTTTTTTTTTTGACACATCTTCTGTTTACACAAAGCCAGCTAAGATTCCACTTGGATGGTGCACAAAGAGTCAGATTCGGAAGAAATTGTGGGGTGCTCCACAGGGGGTCTGTTTTAGACCAAGTATTTGCAAGTCTAAAATGGTCCAAAGTCGAGTGAAAATATGCACGATTTTAGGAGGGAAAAAGACAGACATGGCAACCCCATATTGGGTTGCCATGCTCGCTGATACTGGCAAATTTTACAATATTTTCACTGAATACCTGGATATTAATTTGTTAATGTTTTGGCGATGATTATTGGTGCTTTCATAGGATATTTACAGTATGATGGTATGGGAGTATGATAGAACGTCTAGAACAAGCTATGAAGTTCAGAAAGTTATATTACCTTACGAATGACGCCTTTAAGACAACATTTAACTAGATCACGACATTATGATAACCAAAATCCCAGATGATATCTGGTCTGATATCACACTATTGATATTAGATTGATGTACTGTTTATCACCCAGTCCTACACATCAAGTAATGCATTTCCCTAAGTAATAACTATATACTGTGTTTCCTGTGGTGGAAAGTAATAAAGTACCAGTGCTTAAGTAACTAACTCAGCTGCATTTCTAACGGCGTCTTTATTTTAGTTAAAAAAAAAAGAAAAATCTGGATTTATATTCATATTTTCAGAGCCGAATTAGGGACATGGCAAAAAAAAAAGAAAAGATTTTCAGATTCAAGAGAACTATTGCGTTATCCCACAAAACGTAGTTCCCGTCAAATCCCAACAGTAGACAGTAGAAGAAGAGTGCGAAGTACTTCCGGATTGTTGTTGAAGTGGAGCGTGTCACAACAGACAGCAAAGTACTTTCGGAGCGTGCGGAGTCAAAGTACTAGGGAGCCTTTCACTGAGTTTTATTTTCAGCTTGGACTCAAGAAGATCAAAGAGATCACGACAGCGCCGCAGTACTCTGGATGACACCACGGTCGTCGGTGGATGTACGCCAAATGTCGACAAGGTGGCCACCGTGTACGAACGGAGGGGGGAGAGCGAGGTGTCTCTCACGGCACAACGACATCTGGAAAGGGCCCAACTTTATACGGCGTGTTGATTCCGATGGTTAACTTAGACCGTGTTGGTATTTGTATTAATGGTTCCATTGATAGGTATTCGCATAAAATGATCTTTCTTTTTGCATAATCTTAATGCATAATGTAGTGATCCAGAGTTGAGTGGAGGTCAAAACATTGACGCAGTGGAGCTTGAGTCCTCAGGGCAGACCTTGGAACTGAAAATGGCTAGGTCAGAGACTTCCAGCGTTTCTTCCACACGAATCAATCGGATGCAACCCTTGACAGCTTCTGAGAAGGCGCCAGCGCCACCGATACAAGGATGGAATATTGGTGGGCATTTCTGCGCAGGAATGTATGAAGTTCTGGATTTCACTGTTTGCCGATCTGAAAGACGATGCGTTCTACGGTGGAGGGTTTTTTGCTTTATGGGAGGTGATAATGTGCATGTCAATTTGCTGTGATGTAATATAATGATAATGGCAGTAATGACATTATCATTATATGATACTAATTTGTCTGGAATTTGGAAAACGGTTTTGTAAACCGCTTATTCGACAATATCTATCCTATTATGATGGACATTTATGATTTTATGATATCAATATTATATTCATGTATTTCTTAGCTCTACATAAATTAACCAGTTTGAGTTCATTTCTTTTAGTTTATGGCGTCGCCTCAATTAAATTGTCACACGCTTTCACAGGATGAACTGGACGAGACTGCGCTTGTTTGAGATACTTGCACCATCAGGCCATCCAAAAACGTCAACGTCCCCGGTGGCCCGGCCAGTGTGGCGTCTGCACTCCCTGAACTCTAGCGACCCCAGACTCCCTCGGCCCTGTTGAACACCGAGCTCTTTGGTTGTGCGAGACACGATGTGCTTTTCGCCCGACTGTTCCATGAAACCAAGATGTATTCGATATATCTCATCTCATCATCTCAATCTTCCCGGCGACCCGCGTCAAGCCGTGAACGTGTGCATTCCACATTTTACTGCGCTCCTTAAAAACGCTTAAAACGTTTTATTGGCTTTCTCCGTCCCAAGGTCTTTTCTGCAATTCTACGTGTATTTTATCTTCCAACATACGATTTTTAGCCTGTATTTATTATATACGGTTTTATCCTGTATTTTATGTTCTTTTTATGTGCTTATTTGTTATTCATCATTTCCTGTGTAGCACTTTGTTTGTAAGATTTAGAATTCCTATCCAAATTAATATATCATAGGTATTGCCCAACTGTGAGGTGTTGTGTGCATGCTCACCCTTTTACAAAGGAGGCCCCTGGAGAGGACAAAAAACGTTTACAACACATTCGGCGCATAAGAAGAGTACGCTGAGATGAAAAGGCCCAGTCTGCTTATAATTGTAGTTCCATCTTTGGTTTCCATATTTTGAAGTAGAAAACTTACAAAAGTTCCTCTTTGTGTCATCGCAGGACATTCCCGGCTCATAGAGACCTGACATTTGCCTCATCCCCAGTGATCGCTTTTTATACGCTGTACATGAGTTGTAGGTTATTTGCAACATTTGTAAGAATAAGCAATAATAACACCAGGGCCCAATCCTTTAGCCAGTCGTTTATTGTGGAATCCGGCTGCATTCCGGCGACTCGAGACCATTCATCTCCTCCACTGTGTACTGTAATGGGGAACTAGTGAGGATGGGGGGGTGGGGCGAAAGCTTCCAACAATCCACATATGACATTTTCCAAAATATTGTCTCCTCGGTAACAATGTTATAAAATCAACTAGAAACAAAAATAAACAATCCACTTGAAGGAGTGAAAACGGTGGAACAGTCAAGATCTGGAAACAACATTTGGAGCTGCGCACAAACGCTCCGCCTTCAAGTTTGTGCAAATTGCTGTTAACAAATCACTAAGCGTTCTTTCTGCTGGTGCGTACAATTCTTTAATTTAAAAACATTTGATAATAAGAGATCCCTCAATGGGGAACTCCGAGTGTACAGTGTAAATAAAATGACATTCAGGGATGGTAAAAAACTCCTTCATCCTTACCACTGTGTACACTGTGGTCAGAAGTTATGAAGGACAAAAAACTTCTGTTCACAGACGGTTTTTGACCGTGCAATCCTGGAATCAACCCCGGCCAAAGTGGCTGTGGATCAAAAAGTTGATAGCAGAACACGAGCAACATGCGCAACGTGAGCAACGTGAGCAACCACCTCAGCGGGCACCGTCAAGTTCACAGGATGCCATCTCAAAATAGTCGCCGGAATCGGATGTTGTCGAACTCGGTGCGAAAGCTCCGGGCGAGGAGCGTACGCGTCAGGCACATCAAGGGCCGCGCCGCACGCGTGAGCGGCAGGCCTCCTTCTGAGGCCAGATTTGCCATTGATGCATTGCTTTGATTTTTTTTGTCAACAAAATATGACCGGAGAGCCGGTGCAAAAAAAACGCGGCAATTTATTTCCCCCCCACCCTTTGACTTGGTGGGAATTTCTCCCGCATATCGTTTTAAGTCGGCGAAAGTCAAGTCGTCCTCACTCTCCCCGAGTGAGCATCTCCAGCGTTGTCTCGAGTAATTGTTTTGCCTTTTTTTTTTTTTTCCTTTTTTGACTCATGGAGACACAGGAAACCTCCCTTGTCACATAGTTTCAGCTGAATATTTAACAGGGTTTTTGACAAAACAATCAATTATATATGACCGCAGTTGGAGAACGGCTTCGTGAGCCGCCGCCCGGGTGGCGGCTTTCATGCCGTCGATTCGGGGGGAC
>NC_137193.1:9753932-9798932 GCF_960531495.2 Zeus faber | reverse complement strand
TGCTTGTGTTGCTCGCGCACATGCCTCAAGACGGTGTTCAACCTTAATTCCCTTTCTACGGCCACGTTGTTGGGTTTGGTCCGTGGGCTTTGGCTTTGGCCTCTTTGCATGGTGTCAGAAGAGAGGATATAATCATACATTTGTAGGTTATGTGGGTAAAAACAACAATGATAGTACGAGATTCTCTCTCTCGGCCGAAAAGTTGTGTGCTTTCTTATCGGTGAGGAACCTCGCTGTGCTTGACCTTATTGTGGGATCTGTGGAATACCAAACTCCCTACGGCTGCTTTTGAAGGCTTGTTTTTTTTTTGTTTTTTTTTTTCATTTGTGTTGCTGTGTTAAGTCGAGGGAATTGTGCTTTTTATCAGTCGGATCTCACATTGATTTATTTCACTGTATGATGTAAATGGCTAGTCCTGGCATGACATCAACGCGGGTATTTTTCCCTTCTTTGAGGGAAAATCCCTTCTTTGAGGGAAAAGACATTGCTTGGCACACGTTCATGTTATGTCCCGATCCGTCCTCATCCGTGCCTTGACCTTCAAATGGATATCTGTGGTGCGGGGATGGTGTTGTTGAGCAGCAACACCTGTCCTGGGTCTAGGTAATTGGGGCCATCCCCGCACCACAATTAAAAGTACTTGTAGGTGAAATTTAGTCGGAGCAATTGGTGTACATATCATACATAATCATGATGCTTTCAAGTTTTCAGCTGTATTTTAGCTTTGAGCTTCCTGCCTATTAAGTTCAATCACTATTAAGTGCAATTACTGCAAAAGGCTGAACACTAACTAGTGAGCTATATACTGTAGTTCCCGCAGAGGGATATAGTCACATAAGTTCTGTGGACGGACACGCTACAGGGGATCAAAGACTTCTTCACCGTAACAAAGTGAGTATAATAATTGCATCGACATGTCCGTCCCACGAAGACAATGGTTTTGCCACAACCAGCCCTCTACAGATGCCTCACCGGGTCTGTGCTAATAGTGGATTTTGTACTGGTACAAAGTCTATCAGATAGGTCGGTTCAGGCAGGGTCCGCATGGAAATGATTGATAATTCAGCTTTACTACTATTCCATTAAAAGGCATTAGAGAACGGACAATAATGACGGCTTTTATCTGTTACCTCCCCGACTATAGCATAGACAGATATGGAAGTTTGGGCTAAATCGTATCTAACGATATAAGCCTTCCCAGATTGGATTCCCAGATTCCCAGAGACAAGACCTTACCCACCGGGGTTCTTGAGGGTCCTTGCTGTGGAAAGGGTTGAGAATCGCCGAGTTTAACCACCGATGTGGTGTCGTGCAGGGTACAGGCACGAGCAGCCTGTGTTCGCATGCTCTTCTATGTATTTCTTTCTGCCTCGACGGACGGAGGACTTTTATTTTATTAACATGGACATTTGGTCGCGGCGACGTATCCGTTGAGCGGATAGCAGAGGGCTATTTCAGGAGTCTTTCACACGTGGTGAGGGTCGCTTTATTGCCCAGGTTAACTTCTCACTTGAGACTGTCTCAAAAGCCAGCCATGAATTAGGGTGGCAAGGTTACCATGGCAACCGACGCTTCTCCCTCTAGCCCTGTCTGGATTTAACCGAGCGTGGCTTAGCATTAGCGCTAGCGCTCAGCAGACCGGCACTTGACCGGCAGTTGACTGTCGTTCCGCGTGCAACTCTGTAATCATAGCGGTAAAGAATGCATTTAATATATGCAGATAATGCGGAGAAAAAATGAAAACAGTAATTATTCAACCAATATTGTGTTACAGATATTAAATTATTCAGCCTGTGTGTGTGTTCATTTAAAACTATGTGTGTACACTTGGAAATCACAAATCAATTAGAAATAGTTAATGAACAAATTAATCTAGTGGTTTCAATTCAAGCCCTGCATTGTGACAGGATGCACACTGCAGTTACGATGGCGAGTTATGAGTGTGGTGCAAACTGTGTGCATCCAAGTGAGAAAATGGGACAAAAGCTGCACCGCCTTTAGTGGGCCTTGCCCCTAAAAGGAGACTTCAAGGACACTTAGAAGGAAACCGGCAAGAATTGAGCTGGAGTGGGGTGTCATTTTCAGTCGTATGTCGAAGGCTATGAAAATGAGCCACTTGGGCCAGTGAAATGTCTCCTTGTCTCCTGGTCTCCCAATGACCGACGGAAAGCAAAGTGATCTGAGGGAGGTTGGTGTGACAAGCAATGGAAAAAAATGAGGCTACTGCTAATAAAAACAGACAAAAGATCCCAAAAGTTAAGTATGGAGGAAATATATTGTACATTCACTGTTATCAGTGAATGTTAATTATGAGTTTTTTTGTCCCGGAAGAAGAACGCCTGTAGCCTACACACAATGAGTGTCATGGCGTTGATGTACGAGTCAATGTACATCCAGCTGTCAGATTGTGCGCTAAAGTCCTACAAAAACAACTACCGAATTGATAAAGTAGGACACTTAAAACTCGGCCAGTCACCATTCGTCATGTTATTCGTAAAACCCCTTTGTTAGACAATTCTGCGTTTGCGTTTTTCATAGCCTCCCCCGACCGACTCCCGATCTCCGTCGTAATTAAACACCGACGCTTTGCATTCTTCCGCCTTTTTGAAAGAATGGCGTTGTTGGCTCCCAGCAACCTTTTCTTCCCGCCTGAAATTGATTTTGCAAGTGCCGCTATTTTGGGTTAGCGGCGCTTTCCTCCATGCAAGGTTAGTGCATTACTCTCCAAGTGCATTATTTAAAATAATAGGAAAGTAGAAAAGTGCGTTGTTTCTTGGACCAACTCCCTCCTGTGTCCCTGCCTTCAGGCGCCCCACTCCCCCCACGCTGCCGTACGCTTTGTTCTTTTCCTGTCCCACTTGGCAGGAGCCATTGTTGGCATTGGGCTGCTTGGCTTTGACTGATGCCTCTGACCCAGAGAAGCAGAAGAGACCGGGAATGAATAAGATAAAATGAAGAAAACGTGAAGGCAAAACCCCGGCCCTTTTTCCCCAAAAAGAAACCCCCTTATCCCTAGACACGACTGTGTATTCCTCTTATTGATCTCATCTGCACGCTTTCTCATGTCTGTGTATTTTCCTGCAAACAAACACGGAAAAGCCATCGTAGGAGCGCCGGCGTTTTTGTCTCGACAGGTGAAGGAGCTGTTCCGCTCAGGCTGATGCTTTTAATTACAGGAATGTTTTCATCATTGCATTGATCCCTTTTTCTGCAATGTACTGTAGTGCTGGTGTTATTGTGAACACACACACACACACACACACACACACACACACACACACACACACACACACCAATAAAAAATGGGTTTCAAAAATGCGCAAAAAGAGTGAAAATAGAAAAAAAACAACTTTGAAAAGAAAGAAGAGCCTGGTGCCAGCCTGGAGCCTGGTGCCTCATGGTTAGAGTTGTCACTCTCTTATTAGATAATTACTACATGATCACCTGGTGACTGCGTGAAATCCTTAAAGATTGTACAATCCTGACCTTCCATGTCAATTCCTTTGCATGTTTTTAGAGCCGATGTTGGCAGTGCTGCAATGAAATGAATGGATGAGTGAATTTGCTGCATTTTCTTCAGTCAGGTTGAGGCAAAGAACCATCTTCCTGATTTTTCATGTCCCAATGTTCAATATCTTAGAATGTATCTCCTTTTATATGGTGCAAGTTATTATTATACCATTATTAGGAGACAGTGGAATAAAATTGAAAGAAATTTGCATGACAGTCGATCGGCGAATAAAATGTCATGATTCCATGGAACGAACATGTATATATGGGAACACAGATGTGTAAGATTGAATACACTATGAATTTAATTAAACAAATTTGGGGTTCAGACTCATTCCATGAACACCTGCACTTCTGACAGCAGTTACCGAGTCACGAACAAAACGAACAAATGAACAAAACTAACCAACAAAATGAACGAATGAATGAACAAAAGGACTTTTTTGCCGCAGTGACTCTGGATTCCTGACTCATTTAAAAGATGTGTTTGCAATGAACTAATCATTCATGAAGCTTACATTCGACATCTCAAAAGAAAAAAAGTCAACGAGAGCTTTTTAATCATTTCAAAACCTTAAACCTTGACGCGAAGCACTGAGATGTGCGGAGCTTTTACCTCAACCGCACGCTTTAAATCCAAATCTACTGAAAGTGGCAAATGCGTTGAACTCAACTCATTATTAACTAAACTCAATTTTAACATAAACTTACAACTAACACTAATCGAATAACTAAAACATCAGTAAACCAAAATGCATTTTAGAGTAAAACTAGATCTCAACTGACTGCCAAATTAATGTCATTTAGATTAGATGTAACTTTCCAAATCAATGTTTAAAGGATGACGCGATGAGTTGAGTCTACCTGAATTAGGAAAATGACGAACCGCTAGCTGCAGCAAATATACTTTTTAATGTGTCTATATGAAATAAAAAGGTGAGTCAACATATTGTTCATGAAAGACTCATTCCTGTATAACTATATTGTATATTTAGGATAGCACTCATTTTGAATTTACCATTCGTGGGTCTCTCTGGTATTATTTTGTGACGTTTTTCTTTACATTATTATTTTTATTATTGTAATGTGTAATGTGTTGTTGTCGCATGTAATTATTGTATTATTTTATTTTCTTATGTTTGAAATAAAACCAAGTAAATAAACATAGGGATAATTAAATCAATTACAAATTTCTGTAAATACCCCTCTTGGTAGGTATTTGTGATCTAGTTTCAACTTTAGTCCTTTGACTCAAATGCATATTAGGTATAGTGGCATTTTCCTCCGAAAGAATAATAAGATCATAACTTACGATGTATCGACCAACTCATTAGGAATATCTGCTCAATTCTTAAGAATGACTCGTGATGGTTTTAAATGAGCTCGGCAAGAGAGCACTGTTTACTATTATGCACGTCGTAACTTTGCTCAGAGGTTACATTGTAGTCGCTCCGGCAAAGACGCCATTAATATGAGACGCCTGCCCCTGTCAGCCGTCTCATATCTGCCGCCGCGGACGCGTTCATCTTATCACGTCCTTGCAGGCGAGTACAAAGAAAGTGGAGAGGAGTCCATTGTTTCAGCGGAGAGGATCCCACACAGTTTCCCAGACAAAAGTTTTAGTTTGACGGCTTTTTTAATTTTTTAATTTTTTCTCATTATACTGTATGTGAGGGACCGAGCCATCAGACACAGGAGTCGCAGGCAATAATTTGGGGTTTATTCACAAAAAAATTACCAAAATAACTTAAGTCGGATACAACTAAAAATGAGGTCAAACCACTAAAACAGGGTTAACGTAACGGCACCCGTCACATGAAACGCACCCGACCAAATGAAAGAGGAGGGAACATGCGTATGGGGACATAGCTCAAACAAAATAGACCCAAGAGGCTGAGAGAAATATCAGAAACAAAAATGATTTAACTCAAAATATCATTAAACAAGGCAAGATTTCTTCCACAAAAGTTGTGAGGCCCGGTGGCAAGCAGAAAAACAATTTTTATTTTTGCTTTATTGAGCGGAACGGGCCACGCGATCGCTTCCTCTCCAGTGTCTCCATTGCACATGGAGAGGGAGACATGGGCGTAAATTATCCTCTGATCGCTCCCTCAGAGGACACACAGAGGACCCAAAACGTACTTGCGTTTTTTTTACGGTGTCATATCATTTTCGAGGGCTTTAATGCATGATCTGAATGACAGATTAATAACCCTTAGGACTGGACCGCTTGTTATAATATTCTCTGAAATTTTTCAGGCTAAAGCTATTTGAAGCAGAACAACGGCAGGAGTCACGGACATCTCGTTTGAACCGGTAGGTCACAAACATCTCGTGGTTCAACGTTTATCCAGGTCGATCCACAAACAGAGCAGCAATTCGTGAAAAGCCAAATCACGGACGCGGTCTGATGGCGAGTTCAGACTTCCGGGCTGATTTTTCCGCTCGCCGACAGGTTTTCGGAGATCGCCCGGCAGAGCCCCAGTGTAAGGCACGAACGGCCCACGACGCGATCCGAGTGCACGGCGCAACCGACGTGATATCGAGCACGTTTAATATCCGCTCGCGCTGCGGTGGAGTCGGGAGCGGCGCAAAGAGCTACAGCCAGTGAGAGCAGGCGCGGCGCGGCGGGGGGAGGGGAGGAGTCGAGGCGGCGCGACGGGAGTGCACGGAGCAGCAGCCAGAAACACACAACATGCCTGTTTTACTTTTCTTCTCTCGGTTTTTAATACATTTCTTACTCAAATTCAGCTTCTATTGTCGTTGTTTTGTTGAGGTGACCGAGGAAATAAGTAAAAAAATGAATAGTCCTGTGCCCCGCATGGCATCACGTCATTTCATTTCCTCGTCAATTCTCGTGTGTGTTTTTCGTGGCCAAAGGTAGCTTGGAGATTCGTCCTGGTGAAAGGTCTTGTAATGCCTGACACCCTGTCACCCGGCACCCACGTCGTGTGCAAACCACACGGCTGTGACTGTGCAAACCACAGGAAGTTGTGCAAGTGTGAACAGTACAGCGGTCTGACGACTTTAAAAGTCGTGCAGCGTCAAGGATGCAGAATTGAACGGTGAACGGAACAATCCTCTTTCCAAAATTGAAGAAGATCCAAAAAGCGCAAAGAAGCATAATGAATTGATGTACATTGATAATATTGAAAATGCAGATTTAAGTTCAGGAGATGAAAATAAGCATGGGATGTTTATGGAAACGTGTTTCCAACCAGTTGATATTTTACAGGAAGTGTTAGAGCAGCACTCTGGTGACATGTTGTCTGTAGCCGCAGCAGAAGGAACAACCTGCACCGTTATTGGAGATGAAACCAATGAAGCAAAATGTTTCCCAGTTCTTTTCCCAAACAACAATGGGAACGTTACAAAGGTGTTGCCGTCCAAGTTTGATTCACAATTTGCGATCTACATTAGCATCAGGAATTACTGATACAACTTTACAAACCCAGCAAAGTTGAAGAACATTGGCGTTACATTGAGAACACAGTCACGTTGTGACGTCGTGAACCAATGTTTTATAAATCCTCGCCTCGTCTCCTGAGCGGTCGTACAGATCGAAAAACTTATCTCGTGCAACGTTGCACAGAATCCCGAGACCTGCAACACATATCTAACACGACTAAAGCCGACGCCGTGTATCCTTATTTTTGTTTTAAAAAAATTACATCAGGGCCATTTAAAAGATTTTTTTCATGAACTAACCCCATTTGCCTTTCATTACTCTACATATTCTTTTCACACGTTACATGTTAACAAATACTTGACAGTTTGAATGAACCGGATGTTATCGGTAGTGAAAGCTGTTACGAGCCGCCTCTTCTATCTGATTGTGTCAGTGACCATAATGTGACGCTGACGAGCACGGCGTGCACGCGCGTGTGTGTGTGTGTGTCCGACCCGACGGGGATGTTCGAAAGATCCCGCGACAGGCAGCGAGAGGGGAGGCTGTTCCCAGAAGCAATGCAGTGCTGCACTGATTTTCAACAAGTGCACATGTTCAAATAAGTGCAAAAATGAACCCCCGAAAAACCTCAGTCTATGAAAAGGAGATAACATACAGAAACCCTAACCCCCCCATGAGGTCCAACTGAATGGACTCCTCCACCCTGCAGCTGTGAAGGGTGGAGTTCTTGTTCTTTCCGGCAGGGAAGGTGGTGCCAGGCAGCAGGGGTACCAAACGAAAACCTCATCAATATAATGTGCACGTTATATGAAACAAAGCCTGTGTGTCATCATTACCTGCTCCAACTTTGTATGTGCATTATGAATGTAGTGTGTAAAAAGATCAATCCTAACAAACAGAGGGAAAATATAAAGCCGGTTAAAACAAACTGGGCGTGGAAGCCCCCATCGCAGTATACTTATAAGATATACCTGTATACTTATATACTTCTACTTAGTATATTTAGTGCATTTAGTAAACTTTTTTTTTTGTTAAAGTTGCGTTAAATTGCAACCACTAAAGTTAGACTTTCGAAGTTGTATTCAAGTATATTAAAAATACATTTTTCATGTAGCTTTGGTTAATTTTGAAGACTAAATAAACACTTTCAACAAGTACACTAAAGTACAGCTAAGGTTCATGTTTCAAAATACTTTTTGTAAGTGTACTTTCACAACCCTAGCATACTGAAGCTGTACTTTTAATTAGGACATAAAAGTAAGTTACAAAATATATACTTAAAGTATACTTACCAAAAGTAGAAATGGGTATAAATATACGTTTAACACATTTTATATACAAAAAAATGTACTCAAAAAATTTTAAATATATATTTTCACTTTTTGCGTGACATTTCCTGGTCAAGAGCTCATCACATTAGAAAAATATCCTACCCGCTAAAAATTAAAAATCAAAACAGTCAACATCGGCGTCAGAGTCAGAACTCAGTGGAATTCATCTCGCAATGAAGAATAATTTATCATTTACTTATTTATCGATGTAGAGTCAATCCTCAACGTTATTAACTAACTGAGGAACACAATGAGAACAGTGAAATGATATCCAGTCCACTCTATTTTTAGAGTTCTTGGAGCAGAAGGATTCTCCGAGACGCTGCCCCAACCCCGGAACAAACCACTTCACACTGTTCTGAGGGTTGTTGCCTTTTTTGGAAAGCAAAAAAAGAGATGCGCTGGGAAGTGACGTCGTTCTTCGGCCAGAACCCCAGCGAGAGCCTGACATGCAGAGGGAATAAATTGCCGTGAAGTCATATCGAAGGCATGCATGAGGGATGATCAAACTCATACCGTAGATGGGATTTATTTATTCTTATATTTAGTTATTCACTGACTTACTCACTTATTTAATTACTTATTTACTTATATCGGTACTTATTTAGTTCATTACTCACTTCTTTAATTACTTACTTATTTAATTGCTTATTTATTTACTTATGTATTTATGAACTTACTTATTAAGTTACTTATTTAGTTCCTTACTCACTATTTACGTACTTATTTACGTACTTATTTACTTACTTTCTTACTTACTTACATTCCTACATATTTAGTTACTTGTGTAGTTACTTACTTATTTGCTTCTTTACATTCTTACTTATTTATTGTGTTACTCATTTAGTTACTGACTTATTTGCTTATTTACTTTCTTGTTTACTTATTTTGTTACTTACTTACTTATATAGTTACTTATTTACTCATTTATTTAGTTATTTACTTAGTAACTGACTTACTTATGAATGTACCAACTCTTTTTATTGCTTTTATTGAACACATTCATATAGTCAGGGTAAATTTGCCCAAAATGTAATGGCAAATAGAAACATAAGGTTTTGAGAAAAAGCCTCGTATAATCCCTAATATAATCAGAATCAATCATCAATGTCATCAACATAAATAATAATGTCAAAATAGATAAACATAGATGTTGTTTAGATAGATTGTAAAATAGAATGTTAAATGGATAAACATAGATGAATAAAAAACAAAGATATTTGAATCTCCTGCATCACTTTCCCTTCACCTTGCAAGCGTTTCTTTCCTCTCCTCCTCCTCCTCCTCCTCCTCCTCCTCCTTTCCTGTGAGTTGTTGTCACTTCCTTTTCCACTGCTTTGAACACTTTCACACGTTTCAGTGGAAAACCCACCTGAGGATGGAGCAGAACAGAATGTTCTGGCAGACTATAAGGTTAAGAGGCCAGGGAGGGTGTGTGTGTGTGTGTGTGTGTGTGTGTGTGTGTGTGTGTGTGTGTGTGTGTCTGTAGATGGATGCAGTACACCAGCCGATCTTCTCCACTCTCACCTACTAAATCATTAGAACGCTCGTCTTTCAGAGATTTTACTCTGTATGTTTTTACACTGTAAAAACCCTTAAGCTGTATATGTATATAAATGAAACTATAAAACATTGGTATAGTTGCCAGTACAAATTGATTTGAACTTAAAACTTTTGTTTTAACACTCCTGTCTTGTAGGTGTATACGCTGTGTGATGTGAGTTTTACCAATTCAAAATTCTTACTTCAGGCTACAAAATGAGATAATAATAATAATGAATAATCACATTTCAGACAGAAACTAGCTTGGTGATAAAATAAAAAATAAAAAAAAGAACTGGAAAGAAAAGCCGAGTAAATAACCTCGGTGTTTCATGATGCAGACATTCTAACTCACAAAAAAAGAAAAGCATAAAAGAAAAGTCTTTGAACTCAACGGCAAAATCTGGAAAAGCATATAAGCTGCTCATATACAGTAAACAATGTATGGACAACTTTAATATTATGCCTCAAATAACCTACTTACATAGGTTTTGCGATATAGTTAGTTGGCAAAAGTTTAGATATCAAGGCAGAAATTTTACATTTATACGTCAAAGTGCCTTTCATTTCTTACAGTGTTATTTTGAATGATCTTCCATCTTAACCAATCGGAATTAAGTGTTTGATTGATGCTTCGCTCAAAGAAAATAACAGTTTTGTTCCGGTGTTAAAAAAGATTGATTCCAGCCATTAGTTCTGATGTTACATAAGGAACTTTCTGACCGCTTCCATAAAAAGGAATAGAAAAGCTGCCGTGCTTAGGAACAGTTTGTTTTCATTAGAAACTGGCAGAATCACAGACAACTTTTGAAATTAATAAAATTAATAAATCATTGAAATGCCTTATTCATGTCACTTTTGGCGCAAAAGCCCCATCGCAACCCCTTAAAAGGAAGGATCAGGTGGTTACGCCAAAGAGCTAGGTGGATTTAATAGGTGAATAATGGGTAACAGACAAAGAATCAAAAAAAAAAAACAATGCTGTAAATATGATGTAAAGTTTGGTTATTTGTGTATACAAATAACCCAAAAATACAGAAAATAAATAGAAAAATATATAAAAAAAATACAGAATATAATCTTTTTTTTCATGTGATTCTATGTCTGTGATTCTGTGTATTTTAAAAATAAAATACTAAAATAAATTATAAAGATACCATATTTTTATATGGGTATCTTTATTATTATTTTCGTGCTAATTATCTATAGACAAATGCAAGAATACTCATCATGACAAATTCCTTGTATATGAAAATATACTTATTCGTAATAAACTCAATGTGAATCTGATACCGGGACATGGCACGCTGCCATTATCCAAGCCTCGGCAATGCTCCAGTTGGGAGGTTTTTCTATATTTTTATGGAATGTAGACCAGCTCCTGGACACCTTTCGCTCACTACCCTTGATCACCGAGAAGGACACACCCCACCCCAGGTTAGAGTTCATCACGGGTCCACCCGCACCCAACTAGGCCTGGAGCCGGGACCCGTGTGGGTTTAGTTCCACATTTTATCATGGCCGGCATTATCTGACAAATTTCCAGGGTCCGTAGGGTTTTCAGCTTGGAGTTTTGGGGCCCGTGAAGACCTCCACCGCAGGTCACACTTTTCCTGGACTATGATGTGTGACAAAACTTTAATGACCTCAAAATTGCAATTGAGACTTAAATGCCTCCAGTAAACAGGAAATAATAAAATAATTCACAGGCTATGCACACACATGGACTTTTGGTCCGCGCTGAAGCACATAGCAGCTTTAAAACGGGTCGCTTGATTGGTATCTAACTACCTAACTAACTGGCTGATTATGCCATTTGAAGCAGCTACCAGAGCTGTAAAGTCACAGTACATGCCTGTGTGTGTGTGTGTGTGTGTGTGTGTGTGTCTGTGTGTGTATCTGGGTGTGAGTGCATGGACAGGAAAAAGGTGGAGGGTGTGGGGTTTTGCGTGGAGAACGAACAGCGCGAGCAGAGCGTCAGCGAAGGAGAGACACAGACATCGGTGCTTGTGACAAAGTGCCAGATTACTTTGTCACACAATCTTCCCGAAAAAGATTGTGTGACGCATGTGCACTGAGAACGAGGCCCGTGCGACGACGCCGTGTGGCTGTATGTATATATATAATATTAATATTAAATAAAAATACAAATAAATAAATAAACAAATAAACAAACAAACAAACAAATAAATAAATATAATATAATATAATATAATAACAAATAACATAATAATATATAATAAATAATATAATAATAATATAATAAAAAATATTATAAAAGAAAAATATAATATAATATAAATATATAAAACTAGTTTTCCCCACTCAGGCCGTTGGGGGGGGGGGGCACGACGAAACAAAAATGATGCCCGGTGTAACACGCAAAGAGAGAGAGAGAGAGAGACAGCGGCTCTCCCCATGCGGCTCAACACAGACGCTAAACAGTCGCTGTTTAGTATGGACGCCCACACCTGCGCCGGCGGAGAGAGGGGAGAGACTCTCCACGTATTGATTTCGCCCCCGTCAAGATGATTGAACTGAATACAGTGCAGAGAGACGGAGCGAGAGAGAGAAAGATGGGGAGAGAGAGAGAGGGAGAGAGAGAGAGAGAGAGAGAGACAGGGCTCGGTAGTAAATGGGCTCTTCCCTTTCTGCGGGCACGTGTTTATCAAGGGGGGGGGCGCCGCGGTCGACGTTCCAACTGCCCCTTAACGCCTAATATTTCTCCTACGTCCGTGTGGTGGATGGATGGGAAGTCGCCTTGTTTTTCTGTTGTTTTTTTGTTTTGTTTTTTTTACCTCCCTTATATGGAGCAGTTACATAACAAAATGGGGGCTTTTCTGCTTGGCGACGACCGCTTTGACGATGTGGGAAGCCTCCCGTAGAAGAGGTAGAACCGCGGGATGCCCGGATAATGGGATACGAGGGAGTGGGTGAAAACAAAACAGATGGAGGAATTAGAGGGAGGGGTAAGGGAGGAGAAACGCTGCACGCTGCCGTCTGCTTGTGCCAGTGTGTGTGTGTGTGTGTGTGTGTGTGTGTGTGTGTGTGTGTGTGTGTGTGTCTGAAGCGCTGGAGGGCTCCGTGCTGGAGTTTTTTACCTTTCTCTCCATGCCTGAGACCTGGGCCCAGAGCACACTGATATGGACTGACAGCCTCACACACACACACACACACACACACACACACACACACACACATATACACACACACACACACACACACACATATACACACACACACACACACAAACACATTCACACACACTCACTCATACTCCGTCTGTATTCACTGGGTGAAAACTCCAGAGTGCCATCCTCCTCTCTCTCTATCTCCGGTGGGGAAGAAAAAACCCCCCCAAAAAAAAACCAGCCCAGACGATGCGCTTCACCTGGAAAACAGCCTTGAAACCTGTCACCCAGGCAGATGGGGCTGGCGTAGGAGGGGGCGGGGGAGGACGGGGGAGAGTTTTCTGGGGTAGGCAGACAGCCCAACACCTGTCAGACAGCATCTCTCGCACACAAAAAAAAGGTAGATCTAAAAAAAAAAAAAAAAAGCTGAGAGCTGAAAATTTGATTTGATCTCTGACGCAGGGCATGTGCCGTGTGTTCAAACTGTCAGATACTGTCTTCACAATAACTGTCACTCTATTTCCTAAAGTGGATCGTACTCCCAACCCCCCCGAATCGACGTGGATCGGCCATTTTGAATAATCTATAGCGATATTGTCGTAACTTGTGGAAATGATTGTAGTAACAGTCGTGGAAATAGCAACGTTGTTGTAACTCAAGCCTTCTCCCTCATTGTCATCCATCTACGTAGCATCATGCATCGTTTATTCATCCACCTACATTTATATATTATATTCTGTGATATTTATTGAATTTTATTTATGCTCATAGCCATGGCCCTTTAACTTAAATCATCCCATGCATGGTCACACTTTTTTTTTTAGTACGTTTGGATATTTTGTACATTTGGCTTTTTGGCCTTTTACCAGACTGCAATCAATTGTTTATGCAAATTGTCTGTTCAGCAATGCACCAATCTGTACCGTGACCAATTCTGCGTGAGTGAAAATGTACTGAAATGAATCTTGGTGATCCTGCTTCAGTTTATTTCTGGAGCCACGGTGTCACAGTGCATTACACTGCTGCCTCACAGCAAGAAGGTCCTGGTTTGGATTCCTTCCCGGGGCGCTGTGGGCACCGCGCTCCGATGGGTTATCTCCCTATAAGGGGGCCTTTCGTGTGGAGTCTGCATGTTCTCCCGTGCTCACATGGGGTTTCCTCTACATAACATAGAATAACCCCCACTAAAAACATCGTCCGACCAGCGATGGACGCTGAAGATGGCCCCCGGGCGCAGTCAGCTGCCCACCGTTCCTGGCTTGCCCCCTGGAGGAAGGACAAGCCTCGATGGGAAAAATTTGTAAAAATACATATTTTGATGTTTGTGCATTTTATGCAATTTGTCCACAAGTGTAGCCAGAAAAAAAAAAAAAAAGACATGAACCCTGCTGCAATTCTGCGGTCCAAAATGGTCAGAATTATTATTGTATTTGGAACGGTACTCTCTCCCAGTGGTGTTTTTTTTTTTTTTCTTGATTGGTGTTTTGTTTTAAGGCCGCACTGTTTGACATTCTGTCTCTACCAACGGCAAACGAGTGTGCTCCAGCCGGTCCCTGTAGTTTCGAATTTGAGAACGGCAACAAGGTATTTTTCTCCACTACCGAGCGGCTTGGAGAAGAGGTTCAGGGCTCAAGGCATTAAAGCTAAAACTCTTAATGGATGGGAAGGTATTTCCACCACGGCCAGCGGAGGCTATTTATAGGCGACCCCCGCCAGGAGAGTTTCTGAACCTTCATTCCCGAGATACTTCTGAAGTTGAATGCATTTCTCTCAGACACTCCTCTCTACATGTCGTCTGTCCATCTTCACAGCGAACACGCACCAACGACACGACCGAACCCTTCCTCTTTCGTCGTAAGCTTTAACGGACCTAATAGCTCAGCCACACACCCTCAAATAGTGGCTGTAGGATAAACCGCACCCTTCCATCCGTGTGGGTGTGTGTGTGTGTGTGTGTGTGCGCGGATGAGATGAGAGGGATAGAGATGGAGAGAATAATGGACGGATGGACGGACAGTGACAGAGGGAGGGAGAACGGCTGGGGGGGGGGGGTATGGATGAGACTGGCCAAAGCTCCGTCTGATGGAACGTTTTGCTCGCTGAGTGACTAAGCCATAAGTCTCCTGCCGTTTGCCCCCTCGCCTCTTCTCTCTCTCTCTCTCCCTCTCTCTCCCTCTCTCTCTCTCTCTGTCTACCGTGTGAAATAACACTACCGTGCCGGATGAAAAGATCCCTCGCCGTCTCTGCTGTCTGCCCTCTTGGACAATCGTCACACACCTACAACACCAGCGGCTCTCTGTTCCTTTATGTTTTGCCCTGCCCCAGCGCATCGCGGGTGTTGATCTGTAGAGTTGGGGCCGCTGGCCTTGGAAGCCGTGGTTTTGAATACTCGTGGCTTGTTGCAATGGAACATCTGTAATATGGACATATGCACTGAAATAAATCCTCACCTCGTTTGAAATCATCTTCACCATAGATGACTGTTGATCTGCCTTTGAAGGCACAATCAGTTACTTTGGACAAATAACAACCACTGAAAGAAGCGGTAGAAACGACACCCACATTGGCAAACACGACGCTCCCCCTTTACAAGACATCTTAGCCTTCATAGAAGAGGGGTCTTGCAACGTCAAACGTTTGGTAACTGAACGTTCGTCCATGTTTGCACCAACAGAAGTGAAACTAGTCCATGGGGAAGCCATCGGTGAAAGCAGTTCAGGGAAGCGTGAATCGATGAAGGTGAAGAGGAAGCGGTGATTGACAGGTCTGGGGATGAGGAGCATTGGCATAGATTGACAACCCCCCACTAAGTCACGGTCAGCGTGCGCTGCGATCCAATAAAATGTTCCTCATCGTGCCATTACAGCAAGTATTTTCCAGTTTAAACAGGTTAGATGTTAACGACTTGGTTGTTAGTTGGTTCCTCAATGTTAAGGGCCACCTCTGAAAATATGAGGGGAAATGGTGCGCTTCCCTGCTTCTGGATTCCTTTGCTATATACACTATATATACTGAATACACGATATATACTCTATACACTGTATACACTATATTTACTATACACTATATATACTATATTCACTATATACACTATATACACTTTATATTCTCTATTCACAAAACACACTATAACCACTATATGCACTATTTTTACTATATATACTATATACACTATATATACTATATTTACTATATATACTATATATACTATAAACACTGTATATACTATATACTCTATATATACTATATACACTATATAAACTACATATACTATATACACTATATACGCTATACACTATATACGCTATATACACTATATATACACTGTATACATGTCATCTCATCAGCGTTCTCAGTCTCTGTATCGTTCCTGTCGTCTGTCAGAATTCACTACACTAGCGCTCACAATGGCCACGCCCCCTTACCGTGAATAACACAGGTCCTCGCTTATCAACCAACTCACTTAACAACCTGGTCCTAAGAACGGAACGTGGTAAGTGAGGAGTATCTGTATATTTATTTTTTTAACCATCACATGTTCACTGCTGAAACTTAAACAGCTAGTCGGCAGCTTTACCCTGACTGATACTGCTATATTGATTTGACAATGAACGTGTACTGTTCCCACAATTCTGCTATAGTTTTTGGATGTGATTTTATTTGTTTCTTGCTCGTTCATTCGTGCCTGCTGGGTGAAGGTGGGTGGCCATCATTGAGGTTGGAAGCACTTGTCTTACCAGCGTGTCAACTAAAAGCTGATTGGACGAGGGGGTGATCGGCCATGAAACGCCCTTATATTCGGAATCATTACATTAGTGGAACAAACACACAGAAGCCATCAAAGATGAAATAGTTACAGGAGAGACACGCTGAAGAAGTTTGACCATGCAAATACCTTTATAACTCTTAAAGTTATACTTTGTAGTTGGTACATTTGTTGATCGACACTGATGCGCTTATTTGATTTGCAATGGATATTGTCCCTCATCTCATGCATTGATTTACCGCATTAGGGATAGGCACTTTTGAGATGTTGTGTGAGCAGTTATGAGATTCAGCTCCCAAGTGAGTTGCTGCTCACAATGAGCAAAAGGAAATTGCAGCTGCAGATTCTACTGTTATGGCTAGTGAGTATGAGTATGTTTATGTGTGCTAATAGAGAGTTTGTTTGTTTATTTATTTATTTACCTATGTATGTATTTATTTACTTATTTATTGAATGTAATTTAATTTAATCTATTTTAATATAATTTAATTATATTGAATTGTATTTTATTTTATTTTATTTCATTTATTTTAAACCTGTGCTGTCAGCATGCTGGGCATTCAACACAGTATTTGTACAGAGTATTTGTATGCCTTTGGATCTGGGACAGAGTTAGTCTGCAAGTTCTCAACCTGCAAAGCAACTCTTTATTCAGTCATTAATCATCAAGAACTGCTGCAATAACTCTGTCCTGTGGACGACCTGTAGGATGACAAGAGCACAGTTTTTGTTACACAGAACCACCAACAATCTGCCTCTTTGGTGAACGATCTAACCATGTTTTGGTCTTTAAACAACTATTCACTACTCCAAGAGGGGGAGAATCACCATGGGTGAAACAAATAAACATAGAACCAAACAACATGTTCATGGAAAAAAATAAACGAAGAAACATCAGACGACAACATTTATCTACAAAGCAGAGTTAATTAAGTCCAGGAAAACTGGAACAGCAATTGGGCACACGGCCACCTCCTGTCATAGCTGTGGCAGTAAATGAGGGAGGAAAGGAGAGGGGTGTAACCAGGAGGGTGCTGGGGGTGTGTTCAAAGAAGGTGCTGATAGTGTGTGCGCCTGTGATGAGACCAGCTGTATGTGTGTGTGTGATGTCTGTGCCTGTGAAGTGTCCACCAGTGAGTGTACGGGAATTGTTCCAATTGGTTCTGGTGTTTAAAGTCTGTATTATATGGTAGCGTTCCTAAGCAGCGGAAAAGGCCCCGAAGCCAACCATGAGTCCCCGGCCGTACAGACACCACACGACCGCAGGAAAACCCCGAGGACCCTGTCTTCAGCCACAGAAGACTCCCCCAACCTCAGAGAAGCCAGAAGCCTGCGGGTAACATCCAAGCCCGGTAGTGGGCAAAGCCCAGTACCGGAGTGCGAGGAGACCCTGCACTCCTGAGGCACACACATACAACCCACCCCCACGTGTAGGCACAAGACGCAGCCGCAGAACCCAGGCCGCGGAAGCCAGGCACGGACCGCAGGCCCGGGGGCCAGGTCCCGTGTCGACAGACCGACACCCTGCCCGAACCGCCCGCCCCGCGCAAGGGGGAGGCCCGCCCAACCACAATTGGCCAGACACCCCATCCGCAAGCCCCGAGCTCCCATCCATGTAGCTGAGTGTGCTCAGTGCAGGGCACCTGGATGTCAGCCCCACCCCACGCCCACCGACGCTTGCAGGCTGCCTGAGGAATACAACGCGACTCCCATATGTGTGAGTACGCCGGCGAAAGGAATAATGGAGAGTTTAAAGAGAGGTGCGGGACAGAGTCAGCCAGACAACAGAGAGCACACATCCTATCCACTTCTCTTTTTGTGTTGGCAGTCATTTTCTTCCATTCAACACTGACTCATAAATCTTACCATGAGTGATTAAGTAGGCCTGATTAATTGCGATTTTACCACAGAAAATTCAATCAGTAAAGCCCCATTACATTTTTCTGTTGGGCAAATGTTTGGAGATAGACTCACACACTCGATTGGCTTAGAACTGGTGACACAACGCTATAAAATAAGGGAGGAGGCGGACTGGTCGCACAGTTGTTTCAGTCACACGGGCAGTAAATTAGTTTCTGTAGAGGCAATTCCATGCATAATCCAACTTAAACAGACTGTTCAAAAAGTTTTGAAAACAATGACATCCCGCCGGTCCACAGAGCATACAGCGTATGACAAAAGCTAAACTTAAAAAAAACAGTCAATGTTTTCAACATTGCTCTCTTCACATAGACTACCGCCTGCTAGCCTACCCCCTCTCGAAGACTAAAAACTGAACGATTTACCAAAGCCAATCGGATTGAATTGCTCATTCGACCCATGTTGTTTCATTGGACAGGATGAATGCATGATAAATGAATGCCCCTGTGCAGGGTTGCAACGTTCCCTACACCCTGGCTGGCATAGTGCACTACAAAGTGAACTGCAGCCCAAATGCCCCCATTTTGGATGCCCTAGGTTGTGATCAAATGTGCCAATGTCACCAAATGCATACCGGATGCACACTTTAGATTTCTCCCCTTTGCAGTCAACTTCAAAGTGGACTTGGTCGCTGCCTATGGTTGGGAATTTGACACGGGGAAGTACCCTTCACATCGCTTGTCTTGATTAGGTATCCCAGCAATCCATTTAGCGTCACAACAATTATAATTCATGCACGTGTAGCAGCATTTCATCACTTCTGTTGGGTTCTAAATCACTTTTCTTTTTGCACTTCACTTTGAACTTGGGACCTCAATGAATTCCCTTTGTGTTGACAATTCCATTAACCCTGCACCTTTGTCCCAAATTCTCCGACCAAGTGAATTGAAGCGCAAACAGACGACGAGGCACACACAGACAGAGGAAGAGTTGCGGGGAGAGAAACAATAAAAATTTGATTGAATGATTCCTTGAATACATGCTGTATAATTAAACACACGGCAGGATACACGGGAGAGTTTCGGGATCCGATTGACAGCCCTGGTCATCGGTTGGCGGTTTTTCTAATGATCTCCGGAGCACATTAGAGACTGAGGGGATTGGCTACGCTTCTCCAACCAAACCCACCTCCGTCCCCACCTCCCTCCCTTACCCTCTGGGTCCACGGCTCACGGCCGGTCCACGGCCGCGAAAGGCAGGAAGAGGAAAGGCTTTGAAGAGCAATAATGAGGAGACAGACACTAGGTGGGAAGGGAGAGAGAGATAGAGAGGTGAGAAGAATGAGGATATAACGGTGGGGGGCAGGGTGGCCACCAAGAGAGCATATATGTTGTGAAAAGATAATGTAAGAGGGTGGGGGGAGAACGGTGGGATAAGGCGGAGAGGCCGAAGGGGGAGGAGAGGCGGGAGGGCTCAATTATCGCGGAAGACACGAAAGGTGCAGAAGCAAACAAAGCGGGCTGTGACGAGAGACAGAAAGGAGGAGGTGGGAAGCTAAAAGCAGGAGAGAATGACGGCGTGTGACATTTTGGTCTTGACACCTTGGTGAGGTCAAGGTTCGTCCTGTGATTCGTCCGCCAAGGAAGCGTGAGAGGAGTCGTCCTTTTTCCCTTCCCGCACCTTCATCGGTCTTTGTCTGCTCGCGAACCAAAATCTTCGCTCCTGGTCGGCAGCCGTCTTCCCAGGCCTGGAGCGGCGATGCCTGGGAAGACGGCTGAGGCCGACGTCCGTGACTCTCGACAAGACTCAGGGATCCCGCTCGCACAGGGCTCAGTCTTCACGGGCCCCGCACGTTGCGTTCTTCCTCGGTAAATGAATCGTTGTTGAAAACTCTATCTATCTATCTGTCTGTCTATCCATCTATCTATCTGTCTATCTATCTATCGTTCTATCTATCCATCCATCCATCCATATATCTATCTATCTATCCATCCATCTATCCGTCTGTCTGTCTGTCTATCTATCTATCTATCTATCTATCTATCTATCTATCTATCTGTCTGTCTGTCTGTCTGTCTGTCTGTCTGTCTGTCTGTCTGTCTATCTATCTATCTATCTATCCATCCATCCATCCATATATCTATCTGTCTATGTCTGTCTGTCTGTCTGTCTGTCTGTCTGTCTGTCTATCTATCTATCTATGAGTGACATTGCCAGTACCACAATTACGTTAATAGTCGCGCAATGAAAACGTAACAGCCTGTGGGACTTTTCTGACCTTGAATTTTATTTATTTTTTCATATTTTTGACCTCGTGTTTGACTGGTTTATGGGGAACATTTGCTCGGTGTTGACTGAGAGAAAAACAGAGAGAGGGAGATTTAGAGGAAAAGGCAGAATGGTGAGGAAGAAGAGGAGCGAGAGAGAGAGAGAGAGGGAGAGAGGCAGACGGAGAGGAGACTGCGGGGTCGTGAGAAAAAGAAGATCTGGATGATGGATGAAATAACGCGTGTGAGGGAGCGGAGGAGCGGGGAAGCTAAGGAGGGAGTAGGAGGAGGAGGAGGAGGAGGAGAGTTAGAGCGAGGCCGGACAAATAGACCGAGAGAGTGAATGAGACAGAAAGGGAAAGAGGTTTACAATCTGACAAAACTGCTGTTTAGCGAGTGGCATGTCTGATTTAGATTGTCCACCAGATTAAAAACGCAGACTGCTCTTATCCTTCCTCGCTCTCCCTCTCTCTCGCCCCATCTCTCTGCCCCACACACACACACACACACACACACATACACACACTCATACATACACACACTCACACACACACACACACACACACACACACACACACACTCATACATACACTCACTCACACACACACACACATACACACACACACACACACACACTAAATCTCTTTTGCAATAATGGGAGGATAAACCCAGTGGCTGTCAAATTAGGTTAGAACAGACACTGTGCTCGGCAAATTCTCTACATTTCAGCCTCTTGGCCTCTACAGTAGGTAACCACAGCAAACTCACCTGTAGAAAGCAACAAATAGACTAAAAACGCACCAGGTAGCCCCCCGAGGCGCTCATGGGAAATTTATAATCAAGGTGTTTGAAATAACACAGCAATAACATTGTAGACACTGTTGCAATGTTGTATTGGATTTATACCTTATATTCATACGCCGATGATGTATCCAGTGCATAGAATCACATTTGTATATTCTGTATATTTCTGCTCGTTATTTTGGGTTGTTTTTGTATATTTGTATATTTTGGCAATTTTTGTGCTGTAATTGTGGGTAAAGCGATGCAGCAATTGTCACCATGACAAATTCCTTGTATATGAAAAGGTACTTGTACTAAATCTGCTAATGGACTCAGTTACCGTTGCTCAATGAACTAGTTACCCTTCTTTTCTCGGGTTCCATTCGTTTGTTGATGAACGTAATGTGTTTTAGTGGAATCCTTAATCGCTTAATGCGGAAAGGGCTGTTAAGCCAATATTCTTTTTGCCTTGGGTTGAATCTGTTTCAAATGTCATTTCTTCATCATCGCGTACATTTTAATGTACGCAGAGTTGGACTCAATACGGCACAACATTTTCAGAATTTATGAAAATTAAGTGATGAGAGTCAATACTGTGGACATAATTGGTGAGTTGTGCTCATAATCGGTGGAGTGATTATAAGCTCTAGGCGGGGGACCAATTGACACCACATGGAATTATTTTACTTGGGGATTATTTGTCTTTCGAATGACAAACAAAATAAGTATGGCCGACCCTTTTAACAACCATTTCATCTCCTCCTGCAAATGGTTTGATAAATGATCTACAAAAGTGTCAAAAGCTGTTAACTTGCTGTTATCTCCGTAGCAGCTTTTATCCCCCCGGGCCTGTGCCAGAACGTCCGTTGGAGGTAGACCATTTTGAATCGGGTTGCTTTTTCACATTTCGCACTTGACCAAATCACCAGCGACCAAAATAATTACAGTCCTCAATCCATATTCTCCCAGCCTGTCCAATATTTTAGAGTCGCTGGTTTGTTCACAACCCGGGTGTCTCTCTGGAGGTTAACAATGTTCTCCAGCAAGCAGCCCGATCACAGCTCAATAAATGCCACAGCTGTTGTTTTGGATGACATTGTTAACTCTCTGGATGAGAAATAACTTTGTGCCGCACTCTGAGGCTTTTGGTACTTTTGGTGGATAAGTTGCTTAAAATGGGTTTTATTGATTCTGCTTATACAGTAACTGGTGTGCCCCATATTGCCAAGTGTCCATCAGGGATCCGTACTGGGTCCTCTACTATTTACTTCAAAGATACAATTTAATGTTATTTAACCCCAGGCGAAATTCAGCATGAATTCAGGATAACGGATAAAGAAATTAGTAGGCTTCGCTCCGTAACTCAGCATTGTTTGTTGTGTTGATGATATAACATCGTCTCCACCGCAGAGTCAGGCCTTCACCATGTTACATTCAGTGCGGGATGGCCTCCCGACATCCTTCACTAATCTTGAATGTGTGATGAACTAGGTAAAAAACAAAATGGAATGTGTGCAATAGTATCAATACTATTAAAATGTGGTTGGATTTGGCTGTGCTTGAAAAGGAGAAGTGGCTCAGGCGGAACATCTTCCACTTAAACCTGGTGTAAAAATGTTCTCGTTTACACTGGAATAAAGCACATTCGTCCTTTGCGAACCAAAAACAAACATCATATAATATAGAATTAATGTCATAATGGAGAAAGAAAGAAATGTTCCATAGTTATGTTTCATCCATGACTCAGGACAGGACAATTATAAATTCAATATTGCGGCGCTCGGTTGCAGGTTGTTTTACGATGGCCTTTTCCATTTGCCAGTTTCCAGACCGCCCACTCCGCCGAGTTGACTGATCCTTCTGAGGCGGAAACAGAGTCTAATGAGTTGACAGTTGTCTCTGATATCAGGCGACTTGAGGGATTATGTTAATGCCGCTAACGGTTTTGCGGGCGATAGACGAGACGGAGAGCAATTTTTTTTCCGTTCTTGTCAAAGTAGCCTCCACGCCGTCATATTGCAACGCTGGGTGTGATTGTGTGTGTGTGTGTGTGTGTGTGTGTGTGTGTGTGTGTGTGCGCGCGCGCGCGCGTGTGTGTGTGTGTGTCTTCAGCTGTGTGGTAGAGACCAGGGTTCAGGTTTTAGGTGGGGTTGTTGTGTTCTTTGGTTCTTTTAAATGGTGGGGAGGTGTCCAGGATGTAGTGCAGGATGTATCCAGGATGTAGTGGGTTGTCGGCCCAGGCGTCGAGGGGGCGGGTTTCATACGCGAGGAGTCCGGGAAAGGGCAAAAACTGTGTGTGTGTGTGTGTGTGTGTGTGTGTGTTGTGTGTGTGTGTGTGTGTGTGTGTGTGTATGCGAGGGGAGTCATTGGAGAGAGAGCAACGGGGAGGAAGCGCCAATGAGGAGGGAGAAAAGAGACGGGACACGGTCAAACCTAGTTGTTTTATTTAGTTCTTGCTGGTCACCTCAGCCCCCCGGGGTTGGTTGTACGCCTGGCGGCGGGGAATGAAGCCTGCTCAGCTTCCCACGCAGATACAGTCTGCGTCTCCTTCACTGCGTCTGTCTGGCTGACACCGCCAAGCGTCACAATATTCTATTTATGTGATGCTACAAGAATGCCTTTTCCTCAAATGTCACAATAAATCTTTGATTGAGGAATGTAAAATATAAAATGTTGTAAGTTGTATATCATAAGCTGTTATTTAGCGTTCATGTTATCAATTACTCTATGATTGTTTGTGAAAGTGAACGACGGTCGATTAAGGAAATTGCTTCGAATTTGCATCCCTTCACATACTCAAAAAAACTGCAATTGCCGTCGCACCATCCGCGTACTTTCACGAACAGCAACAAATCTATGTAAGTGTCCAACTCCCTAGGCTATTTCCAGGAAAACAGGCTGATTGCGTGGAAAGAGAACCCACCTGTGAAGGAGATCAAAACAAGTCATCCTGCGGACGGGGGGTGTCGATATTGGATACTGTGAAAATTTCAAATTTAGTGGCAAATACGTGATATATATTATGGAATATTGGTCCAAGCCTAGTGTCCATTGTTCCTCTCAGCTTAGATTTTGGCTTTTAAAGTTCCCAATGGCTGAACGGCGGCTGGTGAACACTCCGGTCCGATCCATTCCATGCTCCGTGTTTGGCCTCGAGGCCCGACGGCTGACAACGGCCGTGTCATTGCTCTCTCAGACTGCACTGTAAAGAAAAAAGGACACCTAGGAGAGTAGGAGAATGAAAGGAAAGCCATTTTCATTGATTGGTCTGCTGTTTTTGTTAATGATCCCATAATGGCACGGCGAGAGTGCAGTTTGGCTGCCGTAGCGGCTCGGCATGGCTTTGATCTTCTTTAACGGGGAAAGAAGAGAATTATTAGCGAGCCATTAGGTTCGCGACTTTTTCCACTTCGTCTCGGTCAACAGATCCGGCGCATGGCGGAAACCTGGTTTTCACTCCCGTTTTTCAGAGATAGCCAGATGGACAACTCTCAGTGATTTGCTCCCTTTCTCCTGGTACGTCACCGAGCCAGCCACGAGAACCATTTGCGGTTATCAAACACTTAAGGGCGAATTCACAAAACGATTGCATGCTTTTGTGGCCGTTAAACCTGTTCAAATAAGCGCATATTAAAATGTCTAATTCACAAAGCACCCGGAAGCGTTGAAATGCACCATTGCATGCAACTGCGCTGCCACGCAAATAGCGTCTCAGTGCGCCGGTGCCATTTGCGCCTTTTAAAATATTTAATATTTATAAATATATATAAAGTATTATTCATACATTTGGTTGGAAAATTGGCCCCTTTCTATGCAAATGAGCCTCGTTGCAAGAAAAATCCTATTCACACACAGGCCCCACTGCCTGCACGATCAGATACCTGTCATTGGGTTTTGAAAATAAGCTAAATTGAAATCCGTGCCCTGCCCTGGACTCTGTACAAAATGGTACATTTCTCTAGAACGCTGAACAGGGAGGGCGTTATATCACGTATTTTTGGTATATACGCTTAAAAGCCTCTGAATCTAATGAATGTATCGCTTTTATTAGAGTTATGGACTCTCGCTCTCATTTTTACTGCCACGGGCCAAAGCTGCATTTTTTTTATACTGTAAAGAAGATGAAGAATCGTCCGTGACATTTACAGCATATAAAAAACTGCAGTATTGTGCAGTGCAGCAGCGCCGAACAATAACTCGTAATATATGTATATGCACATATGTTGACATTTTATGACACCGTTGCAACAAAACCTTTTCCTTAGTGAGCAACAGCGCAACACAAGTGTCCAGGGACTCATTGTGTGTGTGTAGGAAAAGTATTAGACCTCAATTCTTTGGGCCGTTAAAACTGCTACCGCAAAATGGACTACTATAAGTACTATTGTTTCGAAATATATTTATAGAAATCTTTCCTCGTGAATGGGAGTGTATGTGTGTGTGTGTGTGTGTGTGTGTGTGTGTGTGTGTGTGTGTGTGTTTGTGCGTGTGGAGGAATCCTTTGATTTGATCTTTATCTGCTTAAACGTATCGTGTGTGTGTGTGTGTGCAGTATTTTCCTGAGGTTATCTGTACTAGCGGCGGTACCCAGAGAGGAAAAGATAGCGTCAGCAGATAGACAGAAAAGAGAAATAAAAAAACAAAAGAGAAGAGCTGTGTGGAAGAAAAAATGGTGGGGTGATAAGTGAAATGAATCCGCGGGAAACTGTGGGTGGTGTTTGGACCTTTTTGGAAGATATGTCACATTGCTTATCGCTCCACTCTGATGTTCGCAGATGACGCAAGTATATTGCTGAGGGCTCAACCCAGGTGTGGAAATATTTCTATGAATTATCAGTAATTTTACTGGAACATTGACGTGCTTTCTCATCATATCTGCCTGTTTTCAAAAATCCCATTTGATAGAATACGGCAGAGGCCAGATAGAGAGTCAGAGAGTACATAACACGGCCTGAAACGCATCGTGATGCATTTGGAGACACAAATGCATCACAATGTGTTTGAGGCTCCCACCTTCTCACGGTTGTTCATTTTGACGACAAAATGATGCATCGCAATGGTACAGCAGCTAATACCGCACGACACCTTTTGAGGAGATGATACACAATCAATTTCAACAGAGCCCTGTAATCAATAATCGTTTGCACGTGGGCACCTTTGTGCGGCGGCGTTCCTGAGACACAGCTCAGTGTGGGGACTTTACACAGATGAATTCATCATGAGAGTAATAAATACAATATATAAAAAATGTATTTAATATATAAATACAAAAATATAAAAATATATAAATCTTTAGTATTGAAATTGATAATTTATTTGAGTATGTAAGTGTAATTGAATATGTATTATTTGTATTTATTATTATGAAGTATTTTAAATGTATTAGTACTTTGAAATGAAAGAAATATATATAGATGTATTTTATTAATTAAAAATCATCACAGCGAGACAAAGGGAGGGAGGTAGAGAGAGCGAGAGAGAGAGAGAGAATCTACCTGTGCATGTGCATTTTCTTTCATTGTTGCTGGGAAACAGTATGTTCCACTAATGAATATCACTTTGTTTGTTTGGCATGTTAAATTAGCGGGAGTCAAACATGCACACACACACACACACACACACAAACACGCCCACACGTGCGTACCATACACACACACACACACACACACACACACACACACACACACACACACACACACACACACACACACACACAACACACACACACACAACACACACACACACACACCTATGCACGTAGTGTGCAAGCTTTGCACCCTCACATCACAGGAGGTCTCTACCTCTTTTGGTTTCTCCTCCTCTTGTTTTCCACTACTTCCTGTTACCTGCTGTTGTTGTCAACCTGGAAACCTCCTCCCCTCTCTCTCTCGCGCTTCCTCTCTCTCTCCCTCTCTCTCTGTCTCTCTCTCTCTCTCTCTCTCTCTCTCTCTCTGCACATTTATGCGCTTATCACTGACGTGCACGCGTCTCAGAGGCCATACGTCAGAAATGGAAATTAGGAAATATATCTACCTGTTTGTGTGTTTGTTTCGCTGGACTTGTGAGGTCCGCTGTCCTAGAATAAGTGTCTGAGTCCTCACTTAGTGTCAGGTGTATTTACTCTGACCTCACCTTGATAACATTACAAGAATGTGTTTGTGTGTATGCGTGTGTGTGTGTGTGTGTGTGTGTGTGTGTGTGTGTGTGTGTGTGTGTGTGTGTGTGTGTGTGTGTGTGTGTGTGTGTGTGTGGTTAAGTAGGATTTTCTCTATTTTGAGAAATGTGAAGGTGAACTCATTCAGATGGAACACTGACTCTGAGAAAACAGGGGGGGAAAAACACAGAGCGAGTCTGGGATGACAAGTGTTCTGTGTTCTTCATCTCTGTCTCACACACACGTGCACACACACACACACACACACACACAGACACACACGCGCACACACACACACACACACACACACACACATATAGAAACACACCCACACCCACACGCCTGCACCCACACATACACACCTCTCTAAAGATGTGCAAGGAGCTGACTTTAGCTAGAAATACGAAAGCATATGTAAAATGAAACATGAACACACACTTACACGGACTACACACACACACACACACACACACACACACACACACACACACACACACACACACACACACAATGAGGTTGACTGGTCGTTGGATCGTTAAAATGAATACTCTTCATCACATGTACTGAATATTTTTGTAAGGTCTTTCCATTACAGTTGTCAATAGTGACGAAAAGTTTGCCTCCTTTTGGAGATCAGGTTCTATGCGAGTCCCTGAGCTAAAAACATTTGTGACATTTTTCGACTCGTCCATGTTATTCGCTTGGTACCAGTTGGAGTGCAGTCCCTATTCAGCGGGCGTGGCTCTCTTATCGGCGAGGTGACCGAATCAGACTCCTGAACGCCTGCGTGTCAGGCTGCGGAGCAGGCGCCAACGGACTGAGACGCCAACGACTCTTTGGTCGGAGAGACTCCTGAGGCCTGAGTCACTGAATGAGTCGTTCGATGATCACTATTTGTCGGGTGTCAAGGTAATCAGCTCGTCTGAGTGAATCATGAATCAAACTGTTTCAGCTCTTAACCTGCACCCGTTCCAGGAGGAATGAACGTGTACGGCTCTGAAAGTTGAACGTCATCAAGCGGCAACATGTTTTTTTTTTTGACCAGCCTGTGATGGGAACGCAGTGCCAGTAAAAATAGATGTAAATGAAACACAATGACAGTCATGTCTGAAACTAATAATTGTTTTTTTTCTGCATCATAGGACAAGCCCCCTGGACTGGTGGCCAGAGCTGTGTGACGCGAGGCGTAGCGGCTTCCGTGGGGAAAGGGGCCATTCATTGCCGATGCTTGGGAAAAACCGCCGCTGACCACGGTCGCCTTCCACCGTCACCGCTGCCTCCGCTGCTGCTGTGAATGGATGTTGGGTTGATGTCCAGCCACCGCGCTCCGCCTTCGCCGACTCGGTGAGCAGTGGCGTGTCTTTAGGATGTCGCCGAGGGAGCGTCCCGCGTGAGACCCCCCTGCCCACCTCCGGTGATAGTACCGAGTTTGTCTCTCCAGCTCTCTAGGGGGACCATGACATGGCTGCTCCATGGATTTAAATGAGGATCGTTGTTGCTAGCAGCCACCACCACCACCACCCACCCACCCCTCCACCCACCCAGCCACCCTGCCACCCAGCCACCCAGCCGCCCACCCCTCCAGCCACCCAGCCGCCCAGCCACCCAGCCACCCAGCCAACCAGCCGCCCAGCCACCCAGCCACCCAGTCACCCAGCCGTCCGGCCATCCACCCGATCCACAAGACGGAATAACTCGCCGCCAGACGGAATAACCTGCTCGTTTGTGCTTGTTCCATTGTGTGCGTGTCTGTTTTTGGCGTGAGTGTGTGTGTGTGCGTTTGTGTGTGTGTGTGTGTGTGTGTGTGTGAGTGTGTGAGTGTGTGTGTGTGAGTGTGTGAGTGTGGTGGCGTTTTGTGTTAGTTTGGTCGCTGTTTGTTTTTCTGTTGGTGTGTGGTGTACGTGAGCAAGAAAAGGAATTAAAACCAGAAGAAGACGGAGTGGAAGGATCTGTTGACGTTTGACATTTGAAACGGTTCACAAGGAGTTCAATAAAAAACGGTGGCCATGGCTAAGCCTTCATCCCATCGGCGGACTTTGTGCCCAGCCCCAACCCAAGGGCCCCAAGGGCCCCAGAGACCAAAGAGGGCGACCAGGCGGGTCCTGTCCACTCTGTTTTGCACGGGTTTGGGCCTGCTACTCCTGCAGGCTTCCCTGGGCAGGGCCGGGGCCCAGAAACTGGACGAGGGCGACCCGGTGGTGACCACCGTGTACGGGAGGCTACGTGGCGTAAAGAAGGAGCTCAGCAACGAGATCCTGGGGCCCGTGGTGCAGTTCCTGGGCGTCCCCTATGCCGCACCGCCCACGGGCGAGCGCCGCTTCCAGCCGCCCGAGTCGCCCGTGCCGTGGCCCGAGGTACGCAACGCCACCCACTTCGCCCCCGTGTGCCCGCAGACCATCGTGGAGGGCCGCCTCCCCGACGTCATGCTGCCCGTGTGGTTCACCAACAGCATGGACGTGGTGTCGTCGTACGTCCAGGACCAGAGCGAGGACTGCCTCTACCTTAACATCTACGTTCCCACCGAGGATGGTGAGTTACAGACCCTAACCGACGACACCCACCCCACGCCCCCCCCCCCCCCCCCCTCCGCCCTCCCCAGCGCCACCAAGGCCCCGGGACGCCGACTTGGGGTGGAGCGGGTGGTGGGCTGGAGGGGGCCAACAGTGTTTGGGTTGACTGATTCTGATAATCTACGGGTATTAGCGTTATTGTTTGGCGGGGGGGTTTATTCCTTGTAAGAATCCGTCTGTCCGTCTACCTGTCTGTCTGTCTGTCTGTCTGTCTGTCTGTCTGTCTGTCTGTCCCCCCCGTCCGTCAGCCTGTGGCTCAGTCCCTGTAGGAAGTGCATGCCCTCACGCATGGATATTGTGCATGCTACGTCTTACATGAGCAAGTGCGCTTGGTGTAAAAGAGAAAGACCTGGAGAGAGTTTGTGAGCGTGAGCGTGAGCGTGAGCGTGAGCGTGAGCGTGAGCGTGAGCGTGCGGTTACTTTGGCAAACCCCACTTTCTTCCCTCTCTCCTCTTTCCATTCCATTGCCTTCTGCCCTTGCTTTTTTTTCTCTCCTACCTTTCCATTGACCTCCCATTAGGGACGCCAGGGTGAGGATTTTTTTTCCCACCGTTTAATAAACTGATGACAACACCGGTCTTACTGGTAAAACTGGACTTTTTACAATGGGGGGGCGCGTTGTGACCCCGTTATGCACGGGCGCTAATTACGGTTGGAGGGAGACGGGTCCCGATCGATACCCGTCTAAGGTCTCCTATAGCCACCTCTCGTCTCCTCCCGTGATAAGTAGACTGTGCTGTAACTCACTGTGCCCACTTTCACTTTTGTGGTAGTATTTATAACACGCTTAGTATTTTACAAATTAGAATTTATTTTGTTTGATGAAGGTCCCCGCTGATATGTGAAAATTAACTACATGGGTGTTTATTTCGATATAAAAAAAAGCGAAACGAAGCATGTAACGCTTGTAGCCCCACCGTTGCCCCCTGGTCTTACTCACCTCCATCGACTGCCCTTCCTCCACTTGACCCCCTTATGTCTTTGCATGTCTCCGGATCTCCCACCCGTTGCACCCGTCTAGCCTCCCGTCTAGCCACCCGTCTAGCCACCCATCTAGCCACTTGTCTAGTCACCCGTCCAGCCACCCATCTAACCACTCGTCTAGTCACCCGTGCAGCCACCCGTGCAGCCACCCGTCCAGCCACTCGTCTAGCCACTCGTCTAGCCACTTGTCTAGTCACCCGTCCAGCCACCCATCTAGCCACCCGTCTAGTCACCCGTGCAGCCACTCGTCTAGCCACCCGTCCAGCCACCCGTGCAGCCACTCGTCTAGCCACCTGTGCAGTCAGCCGTGCAGCCACCCGTCCAGCCACCCGTGCAGCCACCCGTGCAGCCACCCGTCCAGCCACCCGTGCAGCCACCCGTCCAGCCACCCGTCCAGCCACCCGTCCAGCCACCCGTGCAGCCACCCGTCCAGCCACCCGTGCAGCCACTCGTCTAGCCACCTGTGCAGTCAGCCGTGCAGCCACCCGTCCAGCCACCCGTGCAGCCACCCGTGCAGCCACCCGTCCAGCCACCCGTGCAGCCACCCGTCCAGCCACCCGTCCAGCCACCCGTCCAGCCACCCGTGCAGCCACCCGTCCAGCCACCCGTGCAGCCACCCGTCCAGCCACCCGTCCAGCCACCCGTCCAGCCACCCGTGCAGCCACCCGTCCAGCCACCCGTGCAGCCACCCGTCCAGCCACCCGTCCAGCCACCCGTCCAGCCACCCGTGCAGCCACCCGTGCAGCCACCCGTCCAGCCACCCGTCCAGCCACCCGTCCAGCCACCCGTGCAGCCACCCGTGCAGCCACCCGTGCAGCCACCGGTCCAGCCACCCGTCCAGCCACCCGTCCAGCCACCCGTGCAGCCACAGCCACCACAACCCAAGCCTCCCTGCAGTCGCTCTGGAGCTCATTGTTTTGTAGCTCCTTTGTTCTACAACACAATGCCTAGAGTTAATCTAACAGGACTCTCATTACAATAATCACCACAGATTGCTCTGGCTGGCTGACTGACTGACCGCTTGGCTGACAGGCTGAACCGGCTGGCTGACGGACTGACGGATGGACGGGCTGACGGGCTGACTGACTGACTGGCTGGCTGACTGACTAACTGACTGGCTGACTGGCTGACAGGCTGACTGACTGACCGACTGGCTGACTGACTAACTGACTGGCTGACTGGCTGACTGGCTGACTGGCTGACTGGCTGACTGACTGAGTGAACTGCTAGGAGAAAATGCCTGGCTTGATTATCATTTTCCCATATTCTCTTTCTCGCTCTCTCACTTCCTCTTCCTCTGTTGCTCAGTCAGCTGCGTATGCCTCTGCCAGTGCACAAGTGTGTGAATGTGTGTGTGCGTGTGTGTGTGTGTGTGTGTGCGTGTGTGTGTGTGTATGTGTGTGTGTGTGTGTGTGTGTGTGTGTGTGTGTGTGTGTGTGTGTGTGTGCGTGTGTGTGTGTATGTGTGTGTGTGTGTGTGTGCGTGTGTGTGTGTGTATGTGTGTGTGTGTGTGTGTGTGTGTGTGTGTGTGTGTGTGTGTGTGTGTGCAAATGTGCATGCACGTCAGCTCCTCCGCGTGTGTGTGTGCGTGCCTGTGTGCGTGCGTACGTGCGCGCACCTTGTAAGGAGCCCCATGTTATTCTTTAGTCTTCTATTCATTTTTCAGTCAAAAGAATATCCAAGGAATGTGCCAGGAAACCCGGCAAGAAAATATGTAGACAAGGAGGTATGTATGATATGAACGCCACTGTCACATTGCCAATATAATTAAAGTAATAATAATGCACATGCGTGTGCGCACGCGGAGAACCAAGACGTCGACTGTGAGTCGCCGAAGTGGAGGGAAGACGTGCGTCTATCTGCTCCAAGGCTCCTGTTTGCCTTGTCTTGCCTGACTCCAGTGATACCTGCCTACCTGCCCATCCCATATCTTCAGAACACTCCACCTGAGTGTTTGAGCTTTTAGAACCAGAACTCTAAATCCAAGGTTGCTGTGCGTTATGTCCCTCTTCCCTCCCCGTAAGCTGTGAGATGTAAAGTTCCGCTGCTTTTCATTGCTGAGATTGCCAAGTCCAAGTCCAAGTCCAAGTCCATGTCAATGTCCATGTCCATGTCCATGTCCATGTGCATGTCCCGCTTCTGGTCGTCATCCTGATCCTGCAGGACGACCCGTGCGGGATGGTCGGGTTTCGTTAACGTAATGATATTTAATTGGCGGATCGCCTCAATATTTCCACGTCAAGTCTTCACGGTCGTTAGTAGCTACTTTTCTTTTAACAGAATTAACAAAATAGCCTCTTTTTTCTCCCCTGCTAAACAGCCTTTATTGTCCTCAGCCACATCATGATCGACTGGGGCATAAAAGTGCATTGATATGTTGCGGACCCCTGCCGGGCCCCTGCACAGGATACACACACACATGGATACACACACAGGCAATTCAGATGTGATTAGAGGCTTAGTTACTATACAAATAGCAAACAATGTTCCCGGCCCTTATTTATCAAGCACCTAGGAGTCGGAAATTGCCAAATGGCCGGAAGGTTCTCTGTGACACAAATTTGGTCCGACTTTAAATCATCAGAGGAAATACATTTCATCCACTTTTTCACTTTCCAACTAAGAAACGACTCCTTTCTGACTTTAAGGCTGATTCCAAGTTCCTAAGCCTGAATACGGGCCCTGATCTTTATTTTATGCCGTAAGTGATGGCTTCCAGTTTCAAGGTCCTTGTTCGTCTACACAATACACTCCTTGGGCTTTCTCCTCCTCCTTCTCCCGTTTTTCATTTTTCGAGGGCCTCATCTTTGAGCAGGTCAGCCCATGAGCGCTAATCATCTCCTGGAAGTGACGTTCCTTTTGTGCGAATATATATATACATATATACTGTATATATATATATATATATGAATGAATTGTGGTTGTGAGTGGTGCCTGTTTTTGGGAAAAACATTCATATATGTGTTTTTATTCAAACAGTAAGTGGGCGGGATTAAAGCACCCGCAAAAAAAAGCCTGTTATTGTTAATATGTGGCTGGATATTATTCTTTTTGGATTGCATTGATTAAAGCAAATTGTAATGACTAAAATATGATATCTTGCTAAAATTGGGTATAACATGGTGACGTATAACATGGTGACGTATAACATGGTGACGTATAACATGGTGACGGTTGTGATCTTGAACTATTCAGCACTTTGCTCTACTCTTCTCTGGCTTCTGTTCGCTCTCCTTTCCCTCCTCTTTTCTCCTCCTCTCTCCCCACTTTCCTTCAGGCTTTAGTGGCTTCTTAGGAGGAGATAGCAAGATAATAAATGTCTATGTCTGTATTTTCAGGGGTATTTATTATTATTAATCTTAAGGATTATTGCATATTGACAATTTGTAATTACGATTTTTAATATTTCATCCTAATTTATTATTTGTATTTGTTGTTTAATTGAGTAATAAATAATTGCAAAATATGGGAAACATATTGCTATCTATCTATCTATCTATCTATCTATCTATCTATCTATCTATCTATCTATCTATCTATCTATCTATCTATCTATCTATCTATCTATCTATCTATCTATCTATCTATCTATCTATCTATCTATCTATCTATCTATCTATCTATCTATCTGTTTGTCTTTCTGTCTGTCTATCTATCTATCTATCTATCTATCTATCTATCTATCTATCTATCTATCTATCTATCTATCTATCTATCTATATATCTATCTATCTATCTATCCATCTATCTATCTATCTGTCTTTCTATCTATCTATCTTTCTATCTATCTTTCTATCTATCTATCTATCTATCTATCCATCTATCTATCTATCTGTCTTTCTATCTATCTATCTATCTATCTATCTATCTATCTATCTATCTATCTATCTATCTATCTATCTATCTATCCATCTATCTATCTATCTGTCTTTCTATCTATCTATCTTTCTATCTATCTTTCTATCTATCTATCTATCTATCTATCCATCTATCTATCTATCTGTCTTTCTATCTATCTATCTTTCTATCTATCTATCTATCTATCTATCTATCTATCTATCTATCTATCTATCTATCTATCTATCTATCTATCTATCTATCTATCCATCTATCTATCTATCTATCTATCTATCTATCTATCTATCTATCTATCTATCTATTTATCTATCTATCGATCCATCTATTTATCTATCTACCGAATACATAATCAACACATAATGCCTTGTGGTCTCTGGATCAATGGATTGTCAATCTCTCCTTCTATTTCGCAAACAAGCTAAAGCCCAAAAAGTCCCTGAGCAGATCCAAGCAGGGACCAAAGTGGAGCGCAGTGAAGTCCCCGTGTTTTCTTGATGGAATGGCCATGAATGAATTCATGGAAGAAATCAGCGTTTTCTTTTGTCAAAGTGACGCTGAATTGAAATCTGCCTTGAATTGTTTTTTGTTTCTCTACTATTAGCGTAATTACGGTAGCGTTGGTTTGACCCCTTCGAGGGGGAGGTTCTTGCAGGTTTAAAGATAGATGGATAAGATAAGAAACAGCACATTTTAATGACGGACACCGATGAAAATCTGGCCACGCCTAGTTCACAGTTGGAATGCTTTCCCGCCAAAACCATCTGTTGAAACGGCGTTGGTGCATTTATGGCATTGACCTGCCGAGAGGAGCTGTCTCAGGGTAAGTACAGGCTGCGATTAAAGGTGCAAATCCATCTCTGCGGCGGTTAAGTGACGAAAATGTCGCAAGAACGGCCCAGCTACTTTATGGCCGCCTTTGTTGGGTCGAGAAGGAACAGTGGTAGCAGTCAACGTCAACGACCCTCCATTATCTTTTGTAGCCAGCTGTCCCTTCGCCGCGTCGGTAGAGCCTTTAAACAAATACCACCACCACAAATTGTAGAAATACTCGGCGGCATGTTTTCCGTCACAGTCCTGCCGGACCCGGTCGTTAAAGCCCGGAAGATCCCTGATGGAAGTCCAGGCCCAAGCTCAGGCGCTAGGGTTAGGTTGAGATGCACCGTTCATCCGGAAAATCCTCATTCTGAAGAGTCATGTCTGGCTTTCTGGAATGAGGATTTCAAGTACGACGGCAGCGTTTCTACAATAAATATAGAACGATAAAGCCGGACTCTCCACGCGCTTCTCCACCCGCGTCGGAAATTGTCTTTGATATGTCTTTGATACCGCAGACCTCATCTGCATTCCATTACTCAGCGCCAGCCTCATCTAACCCCTAATAAATGAGCCCTTAAACACTTCCTTTGTGTTCCCATTTAATTAAAAGCCACTGCACTCGGTGAAGGAAGCTCCTCACGTCCTCGGTGTGACGGTGGCTGTTTCAGCTTCCTCGCAGATGGGACTCAGCGGGAGGGTAGTTACTGCGAGCTTAAGAGTAAGCTGTGGAAATGGAACAAAAGCAACCACAATACAGGTCTATTACTACTACTAATAAAAATGAGAATATTATTCCAAATATATAATTATAATAATAATCGTAAAAAATTACAATGACAATAATTATAATAATAGATCAATCCAGATTAATAAAATACATCGATTTTTTTCATCCCTGTAGGGAAATTAAAGTGTCACAGCAATTACATATCAAACATCAAAAGCGATAGCGACACCCATTAAAACTGGCTACCAGTGAATAATTCCTTGGGACCAGGCTCCAGGTTTATGGTGATGTGATGTAAACAGGAAAACAATGATTTCCGTCAAAACAAAACAAAAAAAACACGCTACGCTTACAGCCCGTGTCATACCTCTAGAGGATGCCTTTGCTCTGGGCGATGCGGCCAGAAATCTTATCACGATATGTTTTTTTTTCCATTTGGATCGATGTTGATAATAATCACAATATTATAGTGAACAGTCCAATATTCACACTGAACGGTCAAATCCCTCTCGACTGACAGTAAAGATTCAGGTGCGGCCCGAGTCGCTTCTCTGCCGTGCGATTGGCTGTGTGTGTCACATGGTTCTTTCTCTGCTGTATGATTGGCTGTTCTGTCGTGTCTTTGTAGGCGGAGGAAAAGTGACTCCAAAAACTGTCAAAAGTAAATCTCGTGAATTTATCTGCGCTACCGCGGAAGATTTTTATTGTGAAGATGATCGCGATCGTTGAATCGCCCCGACCTGCGCTGGACAACCAGCGTTGTCGGGCAGGGTTTGGAACATCCTTTTTCAACGTTTTTTTTATTTTTCGGCAGAAACTAGGCCGCCCAAAATGTGAGGAGCAGGACCTGTCCCAGCAGTTAAGTTGCAATTTGAACGTGTTGCGTTATTTCGGAGGAGACCTCGTGCCCGCCCCCCCGCCCTCCCTTTCCTCTCTCCAGTCTTTCTTCTTCTTCTCCTTCTTCTTCCTTCTTTCCCGTGCTCCTTCCCACTCCTTTTCCTTTGCCCTCCTCAGTCCAACCCCCCCTTTCATCTCTAACTTTCCGTCCTTTCCTTCCTTCCTTCCTTCCTTCCTTCCTTGTCTCTCTCTCTCTCTCTCTCTCTCGTCTTCTCCCCCTCGCCTTCGCTTTCATTCCCGAGGCTTTGTTCCACTTTTGTAGCGGTTGAAGGGGAATCCTGTGGGAGGTGTTTTACCTTGCGCGCAGGCACGCACACACACACACACGCACACACGCACACACACACACACACACACACACACACACACACACACACACACACACACACACACACACACACACACACACACACACACACACACATGCGCATACATAAGATGAAGCAGGAATAAATGCGGAGCTTTCTCCCTCGAGTGTTTCTGTCTCCTCAATGTCCAATTGAGGTTCTGGGCACATGTTCCTTTGTGTGTGTGTGTGTGTGTGTGTGTGTGTGTGTGTGTGTGTGTGTGTGTGTGTGTGTGTGTGTCTGTGTGTGTCTGTGTGTGTCAGGGGATCTTCACGGCCCCGAATTTGTGCCGCTGGCGTGGAATCTGTGGCGACTGCTTGGCAGGTCTAAGACTTTCGGAGTGTTTTCAAGGGGCCCCCACTGTCCCGCTGAATCTTCCTACACATTTAGCGACAAAATTCGCATCCCTTTCTTGTCTTTAACGGTTATTGAAAAGCGATGGCGACCAGCAGCAGTGGGGTCCACGTGTTGAAAACTGCAATGCGAAGCAACACCCGTTCAATGAGAAACGACCAGATTTTGTGTGAGTGGATTCATTCGCCGTCCTTGTATCAGGAGCGCATTCTAAATAATCGCGATCATGAACGTTTCCATATCGCCCCGTCGAACCGCCATGTCATCACACCTTTGCTATCATGGAAACATAAAATGGCAATGGCAATGACATGATGCACCAAGGCTGCACGGAGATGTGAGATTCGTCGTCGTCGTCGTCAAAAAATAAAAAAATAAAAAAATAAAGAATAAATAAAAAAATCGATCAAATCCATCTTCATCATTCTCGCATCTCATCCCGAGTCAGAAATTGTCGGCGATAGATTTTTCGGGAGTCCTCGCTTGAGCACTGTGTGAGGACGACGAGCGGCTGTTAATTTCCGCCGCTCCGCGTCGGGTCTTGAACGGTCGCGGGAAGTGAAATTGGACTCGTGGGACGGTTTCTGACGTGACAGTAAGTGTCGCGCGTACAAACGACAAGACAAATGTCGTTTGTCATCTGAACAAAACAGATTCACGCCCAGAGTCGCTTACTGCTTCTCTTTTTTTTTTTTGCTACAGGCGGTTAGGGCTGCAGGAACGAAATTCAAATGTAATCCAATATTAAACAACATTAAATTTCAACATTAAACAAATGCTGAAATTACCATTCAATTGTGTGTTTTTTAAAACAAGTAAATAAATAATTGATTGTGAATGTTTTGACTTACATTAGCGAATCAGTTCACATGTGATGAGCAATGAAGTTCAGTATAAGTTCATCCAGTCCGTTGCACGGTGAACGCACATTTGAGGGAAATCTTCCCGGTAACAGTGTGTGAAGTCCACGTCCGCAGGGACATTCGCGCGCACCGACGCGTCTCCGTCTCCGTCGCCTCCGGCGTTTCACTCTGTGTACAAGGGAGACTGCGTCTTTGCCCAGAATGTCCAGTAATTCCACGTGTGTGGCGATGAAAGTGGGAAATAAACCCCGACCGTCACTGACGGAATGTCCTCCAGTGCAGAGGTTCCCGGGCCGGATGTTTCTCAGGAGCGATCAGTGATCTGCTCCCCAGCGGAGTAGCAGCAGGAAACGGAGTAAATTAAAAACATCTTTAGAGTTTTAACTTGCTTTGCTTTGAGAGAAGATCGCTCTGATCGGAGGTGCGAAACCCTGCGTAGCCCCCCCCCGCCTCACTAAATTTGACCATAACATTTTTGAATGAATTTGAATATTAAAAATAATAAAGCACACAAATTTGAATGGGGTTATAGAGGAATATTTGCAGCCCCACAGGTGGTGTTGTTGCACTAATCAAACTGCGCACGCATTTTTAGGGAAATTCTAATTTATCGCACATGTTGAGGAACTACATCTAAAATTAAATGAGAGAATATCTTTCAAATTAAAATTGACACGAAAAATATTACCTGTAAAGGATGTTTCGCAATAGGTCAATACGGATCGGAAATAAAAAAAATAAAAAGAATTCTGTGAAGGAATTGGTTCCCTTTTTCGTGACTTTTGACTACCCAATTTTAAGGGACCGTGGGGCAAATTCCACAACCGTTTGGGTGCAAAATGTTCAAGATTTTTTAGGGTTTCAGACCAGTAGGGCTCAAACCCTATTGTTCTTGTTCACAAATGTTTTTATTGAAGAAAATTATACACATTATTATTATTATTATTATTATTATTATTATTATTAATAATAATGATAATAATAATAATAATAATAATAATAATAATAATAATAATAATGATAAATACTACTTCTACTACTAATAATAACAATAATACTATTAATACTAATACTACTAATAATAATAATAATAAATTATTTTACATTTTTTTGAATATTATTATTATTATTATTAATATTATTATTGTTATATATCCATTCAAGGAAAGCAATACACAGATTTTTATGGATAGATAGATAGATGTGAGTGAAAAAGTCCTTCAGTCACTCATTATGACCGGAGAGATTCAAATACGTGGGACTTAAACGGATTTTCCTGGTCACACTGGTAATTACCGGATAACGGAAACTCTGACTGATGATGATGAAGCTCACTGTGGGTGGGTCGAGAGAGGAGGGGAGAGACAGGAGAGAGAGAAAAGAGAGAGAGAGAGAGACAGGAGAGAGAGAGACAGGAGAGAGAGAGAGAGAACAGTGGCTGAATGAACATAATGCTGTTTAACACTGCAGCATATTTACAATTATCATGTTATTTGTTCCTCTGAGAATTGAATAGTCGACGCAAATAAAATCAAATAAAAAACAGAAAACAATGATGAAAAAACAATATTAATAACAGATTCCAGGAGTGAGAAAAAAAATAAATAAATATATATATATATTTTAACCTATTTTACCTCGAAAAACAGACCCATTTTTGAAAACAGGTTGTGTTGTTTGGGGAGGGATTAAGACTTATTTTATTACATTTTTCCTTTTAATTGAGACGTGCCACTGTGGGAGACTCCACCCAGCGGTTGGGGTTCAGGGAGACGGAGACCTTCTGGCAGGGAGGTGTCGACGGGGCTTTTATTCATAAGGAAACCAAAAAGGCCCGCTCGCCAAAGTAAACATGAGGTGATCAGAGGATTAATCTGCCGGCGCGGTCCGGTCGCGATCTGGTCCACGGGCTCCAGCCCCTACCCCACGCTGCCCTCACTGAAAGAGAGCATATGATAACAACACATACAAAACCTCACCCCACGCATGTAAGACCAGTGCCACCCGTTATAACCTGATCCGGTGCAGGAGCGCCTCTGCGGGAAGGAGCCGGCGCTCGCTCCCGCAGATCGACGCTTGACCAAACCCCTCCTTGTCTGTCACGGCCACGTTAATTCTATTTACAGTATAATAAACATTTGATTGTTTTGTGTCTGTCAACACGTAGCCACGAGCGGGAATGGAGAGCGAATCATTAGAAATTATAAAAGGAGCTAATTAAAAGTTACAAAGTTGAAGCAAAGTCCGAAAAGATCAATGAGCAAAATATTGTCCTTTTTTTTGTGTGTTTCTATCTATATTTTTAAACCTATTACATTTTTTTTTTTTGTTCTTATCTTATTTTCTCATCTCTACATCCAATGAATGAGCTGATCATTGGTTGATAGTCAGCAGGAGGGATAATATTGAAGGATACACACTGACACACACACACACACTGACACACACACACGCACACACACACACGCACACACACACACACACATACACACACGCATGCGTGCATGCACACATGCGTAGACCCTAAGACACTTTACCACCTTCAGACTACACCCAGGCCGGTTGTTAAAAGACATATAAAGACATATTAAGAATTCACTGTGATATGTGTCCTCCTCAACTGCCCTCCACCCTGTACACACATGCACTCACTTGCTCTCTCTCTCTCTCTCTCTCTCTCTCTCTCTCTCTCTCTCTCTCTCTCTCCACCCCTCCCAGCGCATAGTCTGGTGCAGGGGAGTATGAAATCTGTTGTTGGGTGGGGGCCGCCAAGTCCCTTTAATTATGCTGTGATGTTAAATTGGGTATGGAAGAGCAATGCGGCGACTGTGTGTGTGTGTGTGTGTGCGTGCGTGCGTGCGTGCGTGTGTGCGTGCGTGCGTGCGTGCGTGCGTGCGTGCGTGTGTGTGTGTGTGTGTGAGGATTGAGGTTGAGGATGAGATTGACAGCTATGGATAAGAGTGGTGGTTTGGACGGAGAGATGGTTTGTCGTCGTTCAGCGGCGTGACAATATCAATGCACCAGCGGTTGGATGCACAGCAACGGTGCGTTGTATTGACACTAACTTCTGGAAGCGGTGGCCAAGTTCACAACCCCGCATTGGCTGTCGGTTGCCAAGACTGACAAAATAGTTGCCAAATTGTGATCGTTGTTACCGTTTGTACACTGTCATTGTAACTATCATTTCGATTTTCTCACTTTCTTCCCCGTAAACATACAGAGGTATACCGAGCTTATTTCTTTAACACACTGTATGAGCAGTCGGCAACGGGACAACCAGTCGCATAATGCGCCTCTTTTTGTTTCCGTGTCTAAAAACATTGTGCAACATATGTAAATTAAAACAGCAATTTTGTTGTGTTATTACATAATGAATAATTGATCATAACATATTATCATTGTGATCATAACAATGTAATGCGTGAACCTAATAGCCACAGAATTATCCTCAAAATGAGATTATTACATAATTAAAGTCAAATGTATTTAATGTCGGCAAGTTATTGCATAATGTGGCATTATTACATAATGCTCGGTTATGTAATAAATAAATAAAAATTATGCCCGCAGAACAAAAGAGACACTTAGTGGAATTCAGTAAGGAGTACGCTCTCTGCAGTTGTGTTCAACCTGCTCCAACCTTTGCTCCATTTTTGGGGCATTTTCACTTTCAACCAACGCGACCGTTTCCGTCCGCTTTGATGAGCTGGGCTGGATCAAAGTCATTCAACGCGCGTCGAGAAAAATAAATGAAATACCCTCATGTTCATCGCTCAAGCCAAATAAATACATCATCGCCGTTCCTGAATGGAAAGATGAATGCAGGAAACGGGTCACGTCAGCGCGAAAATTAGATCGCAAAGCAACATAAATCAGCTCCAATGACGGAAGAAGAGCACATTTTGATGAGATCTTTTGTTTTATTTTTTACACTTTTTTTCTTCTTCTTTTTTTTTTCCCCCGCATGAAAAATTTACATATGATTGAGCTGCCGCGGAAATAAAGAGTACCAAAGTATCACTTCCCACGGCTCATTAAATCTCTCGGAATCCGTATTCGTTTCTTTTCTTTCTGCTCCCAAATATGGCTCCCTTTCTTTCTTTCTTTCTTTCTTTCTTTCTTTCTTTCTTTCTCAAGGCCATGCATCTCCTACACGTGCTGTCGCTTCCTTTCCCATTTAACTGTGGAACTCGGCACTTCGGCGTCGGTGTCATTCTGCCTTTGGAAAAAAGATCAAACAAACAGCCCCGCCGCACTGTAACTACCTGCTCCACAAAGACGCCCTGCACCAAATCTGTCCGCCTGATCCAACTTTAAATACGCTCCTAAGCCAAACACACACGCACATTTAGATTTCTCAATAAATGCACTTCTGACAGACAACTCTTCCATTTACCTTAAAATGATCGTAATTTATTTTGCAGCGTTGGAGTCTGGGCGTCTGGGCTCTACTGCTCATCACTCCCGGTGAGGTGCACAGCAAACACAGGTTTAGTTAGTGAGCTGGAAATATAGGAGTGATGAGCTTGAATCCCCCCATTGAATTGAAGAGTAGAGCCCCACAGGTGGATGCAGGGAAGGTGGAGGGAGCGCAGCAACGCAGCAAAGCATGTCGGTTAAGGAAGGACCGGCTGCTTGACGCATGTGGCGCCATCAAGCTTTCCCAGCTTTTAGATCCGCAAGCTTCATCAGATCAGAATCGTCTTTTTATTGCCAAGTAAGTTTGCAACGGGAGAGGGGAAAACAACATGTCAAATATATAAGAACATGTCAAATAAGGCTGTTGTTGTTTTTTGGAATAAAGCTGTACAGTTTGTGCAGGAATGTGCACATGTTCAGTATAAAGTGTAACAGTATGTGCACTGTGCACAGATAAGAGTCCAGAAGAATGAGGACATTGTGCGTTAATGTAATGCATTGACAGACCCATTCAATTTCAGGCGTACAGAACCGTGTAGTATCAATGGGGGGTGGGGGGTCCGTTTCAGTGGGGGGTCCTTGTTGATGAGGCCAGTTGCAGACGGGGAGAAATTGTTCTTGTGGAGAGAGGTTTTGGCCTTGTTGGACCGCAGCCTCTGCCAGAAGGAAGTGTTTCAAACAGTTTGTGTTGGCGTGGGAGGGGTCAGCCACCATCTTACGCACACGCCTCAGGGTCCTGGAGAGATGGCGGATTGCAGCCAATCACCTTCTCAGCAGAGCGGTGGTTGCAGCAGCGTACCAAATGGTGATGGAGGAGGTGAGAACGTACTCGATGATGGAGGTGTAGAAGTGCACCATCATCATCTCAGGCAGGTTGAACTTCCTCAGCTGCCGCAGGAAGTACGTCCTCTGCTGGGCTTTCTCGACGATGGAGCTGGTGTTCAGCTCCCACTTGAGGTCCTGGGAGATGATGGTTCCCAGGAAGCGGCAGGACTCCACAGAGTCGACTGGGGAGTCACACCGGGTGATGGGGCTCAGTGGTGCTGCGTTCTTCCTGGAGTACACAAGCATCTCCACTGTCTTTACAGTGTTCAGCTCCAGGTTGTTCTGGCTGCACCAAGTCACCAGATGGTCAAGCTCCCACCTGCAGGCGGACTCTTCCACACCAGAGATGAGCCCAACGTGGGTGGTGTCGTCCACAAATTTCAGGAGCTTGACAGACTGGTGGCTGAAGGTGCAGCTGCTGGTGCAACGCAGCCCTGAGGGAAACCGGTGCTGATGGACCGCGGGGTGAGAGAAGTGGTTTCCCAGCTTCACATGCTGCTTCCTGTCAGACAGGAAGTCTGCGACCTCCACCCGCAGGTGGAGTCAGGCAGGCTCAGCCGGGTGAGCTTGTCCTGCGGAAGAGCCGG
>NC_137193.1:9718932-9748932 GCF_960531495.2 Zeus faber | reverse complement strand
CGAGTCACTGACAGTCGGCAACAGGAGGCGGAACTTATAATTGAATGAAAGATCGATGGAATAAATCCTTATTAATGACCCAGAGCACAGCGATGAAGAGGTGAGAGCGAGCGAAAGAAAGAGAAAGAAACATCGAGGGAAAAGTCAGCGAGTTATTGATCCTTAAAGGGCAATTCCACCCTAAAATGCCCTCGCTTCGTTGCCGGTGGGCAAACCCCCACACGGCGACGTTTCCTATCATTTGCAGCCCGTTTCGCCTCTTCAGCGTCTCGGCGTGGTCTTGACTCCGAGTCGTACTGTTGCTCCGCCGAAACCGTCCCTCAACAAGTGTCTCAAAACCGGAGCAGAGCTAACGAGTTGACAGACGGAGCAGCGCCTTTCACAGAGCAACTTTTAGTTGAAGGTTAAAGAAAGCGAAGGGCTGCGAGGACGCCGCGCCGCGCCCCTCAGCTGACGGGAAAGCCTGGGTCAGTGGGGGGCGATATCCACGAGGCGTGATGTGGCCGGCTGCGGAAAAAAACACGAAACCTTTCATTTTTGTGGACGTGCCGACGGACGCATCGTGGCGGGAGGGGCCTCCATCCTAATGAGGCAAAGAGGCAAGATAACTCCATCGCTTTTTAAGAAGCTACTTTGAGCTGAGGCTCCGTTTCCAGTCTTATTCAAGGCCACGAGCCTCGAGGACGGCAACATGAATCAGAGTTATTGACAGTAGCTGTCTAAGCTTTTGTTCGAAGTAAAGGGTTCTAATTAGGTTCTAAAAGGGTTCTAGTTCGGTTCTTAAAGGGTTCTATTGAATTAGTTTGAAAGGAAAATACTTCAATTCCAATATTGAGAGAATACCTTCAGCCAAATTGGACAACAGTCATCACTGCCCTCAACGACTGGCAGTGTTGACTCCCGGTGATGGACAACTGAGGCGTGGCTTGAGGGGCTTGTTCTGTCGGACGACTCGGTGGTGCCACACGCCTCCACGCCCTCAATGGGCTGGCTTATGTAAGCGGCCGGTTCCCGGAGCCCAGACGCCAAACTCAAGCCACGCATCATAAATAAAGATTGTTTTGTCCGTCAGAAATACGCTTTGGGTTAAGAAGTGACGGATCTCGCTCTAGCCTCCGTTTCGGTTGGGTGCATTTTTGGGGTAAGCTCATCAGGATCATGAAAGACTGCCAGGACTGTTACTGCGGTGGATTTGGCAGGGAGGGCTTCCACAAACAAACCATTAACGCTCCTCCACCGGCCAAAGCACCCGGCTGAAAATCCTCTCCCCGGCCTCGCGCCTCTCAGCACTGAACATTGAGAGCAACACGTCATTTCATTCCAATTAATTGTCTCAGCAAAGTCCGGCCGCTCAACCTGACTTCAATGACCCGTTATTTGTTGATGGGATGTCCCACATGTATGCAGCCCTGAACCACCCGTGCCCTGGCGCGGCCCTGTGTCGTTTTCCTGCGCTTTTAATTTGAAGTGGTGTTGCATCAATTACATAAGCCGACCGCTCCTCCCTCCCGAGGGAATGGGGACATCCGCAGCGTAATGACAGATTTGTTGCGTTTTTTAAACTTTCACCATGAATCAGGCTACAAAGCTCGTAGTCCTCCGCAAAACTTTGTTTTATTTCCAACGATGCGCCACATTTTCATTTTTCTCCACGGAAAGCCGTTGTGGCTACATTGTGCATATAGAAATATCCCACAACATCAACACCAATAAATGTCAAAAATACAAGTTCTAAAATTTTGGACCAGATATTGGAAAACGATCTGATATTTTGTCTCTCTCCTTCGCGTTTTTCCTCCTTCGGTGCCTTTATCCTCCATACTTTCCTCTTCCCATTTCTATCCGTCTATTTGTGTCACGACAATTTTCTCTGTGATCGAGCCGCGCAGGCACAGGATAATCTTGTTTTTCATTTATTCTTTTCCCTCTTCGAGTGGGGATTTGCCGCGAACAAGTATTTGAGTTTTCCCTCAGACAAAAACAAGATTCATTTCATATTTTGAGCCCATGCCACCAAACTAGATGGAGGGTTAAGGATAATTTGGTTGGTGATTTATATATATAGAATATATTTGTATTTTATTTATTAAAATAATAATAAAATAAAATAAAATATATAATAATAATAATAATAATTATTATTATTATTATTATAATAATAATAATAATAATTATCATCGCAATCATAATCATAATCATAATCATAATCATAATCATAATCATAATCAAAATACTAATAACAATCAAAAAATAAAAAATAATCAAACATCCATGTCACACGTTCATTGTTTTCAGTGTTTTTGAAACATTTAATTAGTGTTTGCTGCCGAACGTACCTCCAGAATGGGGTGAAAAGTCGAAAAATATTTTTACAACTCGGCCTCGGTGCGCGGTCGAAAAAACAGAAAGAAAAAGCAGTGCGGGCCAAATAGAGATGGAACTCACGGCGAGCTTGTTAGCGCCTCTCGCAGCGCAGCGGGGGGCACTCGCTCCTCCGCGCTTTCATGTTACTTTCGGATGCACAGGCTTTTTTTTTTCTCCTCTATTTCCTCCACGTTTTGGATGTCGTTCACACGCGTGCCTCTCCTTCCCCTCCTCCGCCACCCTCCTCTCCGTCCCTCCATCTCCCTCCGTCTCCCTCCATCTCCCTCCCGCCCACCCTTCCACCTCCCGAGAGATGAGACGCCGATGCATCCACCCGCCAATGCTCGCCGTCTGTGATTGTCCAGGTAACTTTGAATTTCCCGCGTACGAGCGGAGGGGTGGCTGCAGGGGTGGAGGGGAGAGAGAGAGGGGGAGAGAGAAAGAGAGAGAGTGAGAGGAGGAGAGGGAGAGAGAGAAAGAGAGGAAGAGTTGGTGAGGCGGAGAGAGAGGGGGGGAGGGAGAGAGAGAGGGAGAGAGGCGGGGCAGAGAGAGAGAGAGAGAGGGGGGGGAGAGGGGGAGAGAGAGAGGCAGAGAGAGAGAGAGAGAGAGAGAGAGGGGGGGGGGGGGGGTGGGAGAGAGAGAGAGTCACACACCTCCGAGTGCAGCTGTGTGTCCCGGGTCACGTGCCATGTGGGGAAAGGGGCTTTTACTTTTAAAATGTTCCTTTTCCCCCCGTCCTTCCAAAACGGGAGGAGAGGGCCAAGCCAGCCGAGCGGCTCAGCCGACACAACGCACGGCGCATTCAGGAGGTGGCGGCGTGGCGCCATCAAAGGGAATTATTCAGTATGCGGCCGCGTTCGCAACGCAACAGGGCTGCAACTGTTACGTCTCTGCATTTGTGTATTCATACACGGTAGTTGCGCCCCCCCCCCCCCGGTATGTTTGCGCGAGGCATGGTTTTCAGGTGTGTGTGTGTGTGTGTGTGTGTGTGTGTGCGTCGTATGTTGCGTGTGGTACCTTGCCGTGTTTGATAGGCAGCGCTTTTACTCTTCAAATGAAAGGAACCTCGGACTAGTGCCGCAAAAAAAACCACATGAACGGTCAAACAACAAAACGGAAGACAGCTGGCCCCGACCGGAAACGGGTGCTTTCCAAATAAAACCAGTCCTACCGCATTACGATGCGTAGTACTAGATTAGTGCTACTGCGTTGTTTAGTAGTCCTTGTAGTCCTACTCCATTATGTAATCCTTTATGTGGTCCACCCCAGTGCTTACTCCTAGATGAAGTCCTACGTGTTGATGCATTACTATGTAGTCCTAATCCATTATGAATTCATAGATCCATCTCCAGTATACAACCTTCTACATGTATGTAGTCCCACTCCATGATGTAGTCCCAGCCCTACCCCAGGATGTAGTCCGACCCCATTATGTGGTCCCAGATGTAGTCCTATGCGTTAACCTTGTTTGATGCATAACCTTGTTTGTAGTCCTACTCCCTTATGCGGTCGTAGTCCTACCCCTTGATCTAGTCCTACTCCATCGCTTAGTCATATCCCGTTGTGCATTCCTATATGTAGCCCTACCCCAGGATGTAGTCCGACCCCATTATGTGGTCCCAGATGTAGTCCTATGCTTGAACGTATTACTATGCAGTCCTACTCCATTATGTGCTGATAGATGTAGTCCAACTCCGATGCATAACCTTGCTTGTAGTCCTACTCCATCATGTAGATGGAGCCCACCTCGTCACGTAGCCCCGGATTGTCGTTATTCTCCATGATGTGAGAAGGATTACACTCGGCAGTTTTCACCATTACACTGCCACAAATCGTTGAGAGGGTCGAGGAACCCCCCGCAAAAATTGTCTCATTAATAAAGCGACAGGAAGTGCCGCCCACGGCCAGAGCGGTTGGACGGTCTCTAACGGCACGTTGGCAGGAATCACACCAACGTGCACGAGGACTGACCGTATCTGTCCGTCGACACGGGTGTCCATCGTGGAACGTGTAAAAGTCTCAACCTGGACGACGTTCAAAAAGAGCCCGTGCGGGTTAGAAAGGTCAAAAATCGTGGGTTTTTGAAGGAGTCATAGAAAAGCTTCTGGCGGAGGTGGATGAACTGTGCTGATGTCCTTCGTGCCCAAAAGCGCAAACTCTATTCGTTGAAGTGGAGCGAAACCTTTTTCAAGAAGCTGAGGGTCGGAGCTGCGCCGCCCCCGGCCACGCCTCGACCGGCGTCGCCAACCTCCGAGCGTCCTGCGGCGGCGGTCATTCACCAGGGGGACGACGAGGACGGTCGGGGGAGCCGGGGGACGGGGGACGGGGTCAACCATGGGACGGTCTGAGACAGGGCGAGCGAGGGGACACTGGAGAACGGAGAGAGAGGCTGCGAGAAACGTCGGAATGGAGCGGCTCAACGTCTGGAGTAAAACTCTCTTTTTTTTTTTCCCCCCCCTTGTTTTCCAGCATCAGAGCCCCGTCACCCAGCTGGAGTGTTGTGTCGCATCTCAAAAGGAATTGTCAAGCGCATGAAATAAAAAAAAAATTATATATATATATATATATATATATATATATTTATATTCAAGATTCAAGATTCACGAGATCAAGAGGTTTATTTGTCACTTACATATACATACGTCCATACATATACGCAGTGAAATGTCTTTGCAACACACGCCGAGATTATGCACAATAGTTACTAAACCATAATAGCAAACCAAATTCCTACCAAGCAACTACTGTACCTGATTCCTAAAGCGTAATGCAGATAGTGAATAGAATAATATAAATTCAATAAAATATAAATAAAATAACACGGGGGTAGAAAATAGAAGTAAATATATAAATATCAATATATCAATATCAATATATATCGATATAAATAAACATATGTATATATATATATATATATATATATATATATATATATATATATATATATATATATATATATATATAAAATATATATTATGTATATATATATATTTTTTTATTTATATATATCAATATATAATTATATATATATATATATTGAGATATATATATCTCTATACATATATTGATATATTGATATATATATAGTAACTGGCAAAGAAAGCCTAGTTTGTTTTGATTTGGAGGCTTGACCTGTCACCAAGGTGTTCATTGATCAGTCCTACAAAAACATAATTTTTAAAGAAAGGGGGAACTTGACAGACATGTCATATTTGGTTGTATTTAATGTGCTTATTGAGTAGTTTGTCTTATTTTAAGGTAAACACAGCAACTATTGAAACGGTTTTAACTTGTAACTAAGATGTTTGACAGTCACCCAAATGCGGTTGCCCTTACAACCCCCTTGTCCACTGCTGCATATGCAAGGTGAGGACAGTCTGAGGGATGACGCAGGTGACTGTTGACTTACGGCTCAAGTCTCACCTCCTTACCAGGCTGAAGTCCCAAATTCTCAAACGGCACCTTTAACTCTTTCGTATTGTGAGTTGCCAATGCTGCCCTGTAAGCTCTGAGCGATCGATCTATCTGTCTGTCTGTCTGTCTGTCTATCTATCTATCTATCTGTCTATCTATCTATCTGTCTATCTATCTATCTATCTATCTATCTATCTATCTATCTATCTATCTATCTATCTATCTATCTATCTATCTATCTATCTATCTGTCTATCTATCTATCTATCTATCTATCTATCTATCTATCTATCTATCTATCTATCTATCTATCTATCTATCTATCTATCTATCTATCTATCTATCTATCTATCTATCTATCTGTCTATCTATCTATCTATCTATCCATCTATCCGTCTGTCTGTCTGTCTGTCTGTCCATGTGCATTTGCTGTTAAAAGTTGTGTGGTTAATCACCTTGATGTTGAAACTCTGATTTGAACGTTTTCCTTGTTTTCGGGCGGTGACGTTGGGTCATCCTCGCACGCCCCCGAGCCGCCGTAGATTAGAACAAACCCGTCAAACAAACAACGCGCCGGCTCTCGCGACAGTTAACATTTGTAAGTAGCTGAATTAATTTTAGATTTGAATATACCCCGGGGCTTCTTAGACATACTGTTGTACCGCGACTCAGATTAAAATCCCCCCGCATAATATCCAAAGCCTCCTCTCTCTCTCTCTCTCTCTCTCTCTCTCTCTCTCTCTCTCCCTCCCTCTCTCTCTCTCACTAAATAACAAGTTCACAGTCACAATTTGTTTCAATGAAGGATTACTAAACATTGGCATCGGGTCCGATCGCTGTCGGCTGAATAGACGCCGCTCGCTGGCAGCGTGGCCCAGCGTCGCTTGTGACGCTGAAAAGGGGAAAAAAGAGCTGCAAACTGCAAAGATTCAAGATTCATTTAAAATGAGGAAGGAACCTTTAGAAAAGGGCTCATTTTTACAGAAGATGCTTCACATTTACATTTTTTCCAGATTGCAATTCACGGGCAGAATTTGGCAATATGTAATACATAGAACCATTTATCCCACCTGCCCGGATGGGAACCCGTCGTATCGTTCAAAGCAGACTTTGATCAGCGGCCTCGCTTTACGGGAACGGAAAATTTGATTTTCTCCCGAGGGCGACTGATCCCCAGACAAGTTGCGTTTCGGCCGCTTGCAAACGGCGCCAAACTCTCCGCCGACACGAGCATTCAAAGGCCGTTCAGAAATCCCTCCCTCCGATCCCCGGACCTCCACAGGAAGGAGGAATGAGGAAGGAGGTGGGAGGAAGGAGGAGGGAGGAAGGAGGATGGAGGAAGAAGGAAGAAGGAAGGAGGAAGGAGGAAGCAGGATGAGGAGGAAGGAAGGGGGGAGGAGGAAGGAGGAAGGAGGAGGGAAGAAGGAGGAAGGAGGAATGAGGAAGGAGGAAGGAAGAAGGAGGAAGCAGGATGAGGAGGAAGGAAGGGGGGAGGTGGAAGGAGGAGGGAGGAAGGAGTAAGGAAGAGGGAGGAAGGAAGATGGAGGAAGAAGGGAGGAGGAGGGAGCAAGGAGGAAGAAGGAAGGAGGAGGGAGGAAGGGGGAAGGAGGAGGGTGGAAGGAGGAAGAAGGAAGGAGAAAGGTGGAAGGAGGAGGGAGGAAGGAGGAAGGAGGAAGGAGGAAGGAGGAAGGAGGAAGAAGGAAGGAGGAGGGAGGAAGGAAGATAGAGGAAGAAGGGAGGAGGAAGGAGCAAGGAGGAAGAAGGAAGGAGGAGGGAGGAAGGGGGAAGGAGGAAGGAGGAAGAAGGAAGGAGAAAGGTGGAAGGAGGAGGGAGGAAGGAGGAAGGAGGAAGGAGGAGGGAGGAAGGAAGATAGAGGAAGAAGGAGCAAGGAGGAAGGAGGAAGGAGGAGGGAGGAAGGGGGAAGGAGGAGGGTGGAAGGAGGAAGGAGGAAGAAGGAAGGAGAAGGGAGGAAGGAGGAAGGAGGAAGGAGGAAGGAGGAGGGAGTAAGGAGGAAGGAGGAATGAGGAGGGAGTAAGGAGAAATAAGGACGGAAGAGGGGGTAAGGAGGAAGGAGGAGGGAGGAAGGAGGAAGGAGGAAGGAGGAGGGAGGAAGGAGGAAGGTGGAAGGAGGAAGGATTTGCCTCCATTAAAGCTTAATAGTGTCTCGTGTGGACGTTATTGACGTTGAAGTTATGACATTCTTTTGGGGGAGGGCCAGTTCTGTTCCTGTTTCGTCCCGTTTTTGGACACAATAAGAGCCACGATGAAAGATCACGCGGGTGAAGATGTAGGTGAAGGCGACAGGGGCGGGGGGCGATTAGCACGCCGCGCACGCGTCCGTTCCTAGAAATAAACAAAGGAAGGCGGACGGCGGAAGGCGAAGGGGGCGGACGGCGGCGGCGGATGATGAACGGGTGCGCGCACCTTCAGAAGGACAGGCTGACGGAGGTGATGCGGAGGGGTCGGTGTTGGAGTGGAGTTAAAGACACGCCCCTCTGGAGGTTTGGCTCAATTGTCTCCCGCATGCGTTCCCTACTTGAGTGATGACACACCCCTTGTGTTGTCGGAGACGTGGAGGAGCTAGAGGCACGCAATGTTCTTACCTCCACCAAGGACCGAGGGGTTGCCAGAGGGTGGTGTTGGGGGGTGGGTCCTTAAGGGGGCGCCAAAGGACACGGGGCAACATGAGGACTTAACCTAATCCAGCAGAGTTATTATAAACGCGTCCCCGAAAATACAAAACAAATGTAAGAAGCAGGGAGGAAGGGATTGTTCATAAAAGAAATGCCGTGCTCACACACACACGCGGTGTCACTTTTTAGTCGTCACACTAGTGACGCTTCCCGACACCTTCTCTCATCCTTGCTTTTCTAGCTTTTACTTTCCATCTCTTTTATTTTGCCCACTTTATCTCAGACTAGGAACATCCTCTCCCTCTCCCTCTCTCTCTCTCTCTCTCTCTCTCTCTCTCTCTCTCTCTCTCTCTCTCCCTCTCTCTCTCTCTCTCTCTCTCTCTCTCTCTCGCTCTCCCTCTCCCTCTCCCTCTCTCTCTCTCTCTCTCTCTCTCCCTCGCTCTCTCTCTCTCTCGCTCTCCCTCTCCCTCTCTCTCTCTCTCTCTCTTCGCTCTCCCTCTCTCTCTCTCTCTCTCTCTCTCTCTCTCCCTCGCTCTCTCTCTCTCTCAGCCGGCCATAATCCTTGGAGAGCGTCGCTCTTCCTCCTTTCAGTGACGCACTTTGACGTTATCAACTTTCATGAGTTTATTTTGTGCGCATTCTTTCCTTGGAGAGAATGAAGAGACACTTTTCCTCTTCCGTTTTTTTTTTTCCTTCCTCTCGTTTATTTATTTTTATTTTTTTTACTTTCTCGCTTCTCCCGGAACACGAAACATGAAAAATCGAAAAATGGGGTGAAAATATCCACCTTTTCAGAAATGTTCCTGTCTGAGCCGACGCGAAGCTCAGCGGGGGGTCCGCAAGAAATCCACTGATGTGCGTGTGTGTGTGTGTGTGTGTGTGTGTGTGTGTGTGTGTGTGTGTGCGCGCGCGCTTGTGTGTGTGCGTGTGTGTGTGTGTGTGTGTGTGTGTGTGTGTGTGTGTGTGTGCTGCTCCGTCGTGCGCACGTGGAAAAGCCAGAATTGGGAGGCTTGTGTAGGTTCCTTTTGAAGCGCGGCGCTCAGTCCCACAGCTGTGGATTCTGACGCCGTAATTGGCCGATGAAAGAGCCGTAATTGAAGGTACCGATGCGGGAGGACGGCGTGGGACGGACGGCGTGCGTGTGGACGGCGTGCGTGTGGACGGCGTGCGTGTGGACGGCGTGCGTGTGGACGTGGTTTCATGCTTCCTACATCTACAGACGGTAGATGATGATCTGATAATAATTAGGCAATGATAATAAATCAGATGTTTCACAGCTCTCTCGCTCGGTCTGGTTCTCTCTTTCTCTCTCTCCCTCTCTCTGTCTCTCTCTCTCTCGCCCTCTCCCTGTCTGTCTCTCTCTCTCCCTCTCTTTGTCTGTCTCTATCCCTCTCTGTCTGTCTCTCTCTCTCTCTCGCCCTCCCTCTCCCTGTCTCTCTCGCCCTCTCCCTGTCTGTCTCCCTCTCTCCCTCTCTTTGTCTGTCTCTATCCTTCTCTGTCTGTCTCTCTCTCTCTCTCGCCCTCCCTCTCCCTGTCTCTCTCGCCCTCTCCCTGTCTGTCTCTCTCTCTCCCTCTCTTTGTCTGTCTCTATCCCTCTCTGTCTGTCTCTCTCTCTCTCTCTCGCCCTCCCTCTCCCTGTCTCTCTCGCCCTCTCCCTGTCTGTCTCTCTCTCTCCCTCTCTTTGTCTGTCTCTATCCCTCTCTGTCTGTCTCTCTCTCTCTCTCGCCCTCCCTCTCCCTGTCTCTCTCGCCCTCTCACTGTCCGTCTCTCTCTCTCTTTTTCTCTCTCTCTCCCTCTCGCCTTCTCTGTCTCTCTCTCCCTCTCTGTGTCTGTCTCCCTCTCTCTTTGTTTCTCTCTCTCTCCCTCTCTCCATCTCTGTCTCTCTCGCTCCCTCTCTGTCTCTCTCTCCCTCTCTGTCTGTCTCTGTCTCTCTCTCCGTCTCCCTGTCTCTGCCTCTCTGTCTCTGTCTCTCTCTCCCTCTCTGTCTCTCTCTCCCTCTCTCTGTCTGTCTCTCTCTCTCTCTCTCTCTCTCTCTCCCTCTCTCCATCTCTGTCTCTCTCTCTCCCTCTCTGTCTCTCTCCCTCTCTGTCTGTCTCTGTCTCTCTCTCCGTCTCCCTGTCTCTGCCTCTCTGTCTCTGTCTCTCTCTCCCTCTCTGTCTCTCTCTCCCTCTCTCTGTCTGTCTCTCTCTCTCTCTCTCTCTCTCTCTCCCCCACCCTATTCTCTGTCTCTGTCTCTCCCTCCGTCTCCCTGTCTCTGCCTCTCTGACTCTGTCTCCCTCTCCCTCGCTCCCTCTCTCCGTCTCTCTCTCTCTCTGTCAGCACACAGGAAGTGCTGTGATGGTTTGGAAGTGTTTTAATCATTTTTAATGGAGACAGTCACTTCCTGTGGAAAGGAGCACAAAGTCGCCGCCGCTGAGGCAGCTCTTCGGGCCTTTCATTGGAAATTTCTTTGAAAATATACTGTACATATCAACACACCACGTGTGTGCGTGTGCCTGTGTGTGTGCGTGTGTGTGTGTGCGTGCGTGTGTGTGTGTGTGAGTGTGTGTGTGTGTGTGTGTGTGTGTGTGTGTGCGTTCACTGACTCCAGGTTATTAGTGAGATCTCACTCTGTGATCTCTGTCAAGAGTCAATTAGCCTCCATCGGCGGCTCACGGGCCCGCCGCCACCCCGCCGCCACCCCGCCGCCACCCCGCCAAAGAGGTGTGTGTGTGTGTGTGTGTGTGTGTGTGTGTGTGTGTGTGTGTGTGTGTGTGTGTGTGTGGGTGTGTGTGTGTGGGTGCGTGTGTGTGTGTGTGGGTGTGCGTGTGTGTGTGAGGGAGGGAGCGGGCGGGGGAAGGAGGATTTGGTGGGTGGGGTGGGGACTTTGAGTATGGCGGTATTTGACAGTTATTAATTACCTCAGGGCCCGTCTGAAAACCCAGGGGCCGATACGGAGAGGGAGGGTGGAGAAGGAAAAGGGGTGGGTGGGGGCAGAGACAGAGAGAGAGAGAGAGAGGGAGAGAGAGGGGGAGGGACGGAGGTGTGGACAGACCTTTAGGACACCGGGCTCCAATGTGCTTTCCAAACAGCTCCGTTCTCACTGGGGCCTGGCATTGGCGCTCGATACCTTTAGGGTATCGATTGAACAACCTCATACCAAGTAGTGTCGTAACTTCTCCAATCAAACAATTCCTGCATTCCATCCTTTTTGTACCCGGATCGATAAAAAAATATATATATTTCTATGGTTTTGCCCACAGTCGCGAGCGACTGATGTAATGCGCATTGTGATTGGCTCACGACCGCTGCAGCAGCTGGAACACTCTGCTCAAGGACGGGTTCACATTTTTCCAGTTTAAGGTCAAGAGGTTGTTTGTTACATACATATACAGTCCACACACACACACATACACATACATAGTGAAATGCCATGACCCCCGGTGGTTACGCACAATAAGCTCTATAAACTCGAAAAATACGAAAAATACTAAGATGTGCATCATGGGTCCGAGGTGCTCGCGCAGGCGGCCCTTAGGGGCGGGGCCACAGTGGTGATTCTGGCCTCCATAATGATATAATGGGATTAATTGTCTGTGTTGTGTTAAATACACATTTAAATCCTCCCAAATGAAACTTACCTTAACTTACCTCCAGTAACTTACCTCACAGAGCAGGTTTTTCAAGTCCGTCTTAAAACAGCAATCAGTGTCCGTACGAGCAGCGAAAGAGGTTTTCCTCACTCTAATCACTCCTCTTGTACTGGCCATTTGTTTAAAATGACACTACCCAAATACTTCATTGCACAGTTTTCTACGGTTATTTAATATATATTTCAATAATTTGAACACTTTTAAAAAGGTATTAGTGTAAAAACATTTGAATGGGGAGGAGTGGTGACATTCTGAATGCTTCCATTCACATGATGGGTAGAGTAGAAAAAAAAAGGTATTTAATTAAGTACTGTATTGGTATCACTTTAATGGAGCTGGTATTGTAATTTTTTAAACAATACCCAGCGCTAGTAACTCTCTACTTCTCTCTCTCTCCCTCTCTGTCGCTCTCACTGTTTTTTACTTTATCTCCATCTCTACCTCCCCCTCCCTACTTCTTCTTCCCCTTCCTCAGCCTCCCTCCATCCCTCCAACCCTCCATCCATCCATCCCTCCAACCCTCCAACCCTCCATCCCTCCATCCCTCCAACCCTCCAACCCTCCAACCCTCCATCCCTCCATCCCTCCAACCCTCCAACCCTCCAACCCTCCATCCCTCCAATACTCCATCCCTCCAACCCTCCATCCCTCCATCCCTCCATCCCTCCAACCTTCCATCCCTCCATCCCTCCAAGCCTCCATCCCTCCAACCCTCCATCCCTCCATCCCTCCATCCCTCCAGGGACACAGCAGCGATGAGAGCGTCATAACCCCTGGAGCCCCAGTCATCACCCTTCAGGCTTCTTATGGCTATGTAGCTCCCAAGTCCTAACTCCCTCCCTCCCTCCCTCCCTCCATCCACCCCCCCCTACATCCCTCCACCCCTCCATCCCTCGCTTTTTCTCCCAATCTCCCTCCCCTTCGTGGTCCCTAAGGTCATGGTAATGAGCGGCGGTGCTTGGCCCCTCATTACAGCTCCCTCTCAGTGCATGCTGGGACAACTGTCACTGTCACCGCAGAGTGTTGAATATCTCTGAGATGTCCAGGTCACAAGGCTCTCTGCAGAAGAGGGGACCTTTATATATATATATATATATATATATATATATATATATATATAATACATTAAGTGTAGAAATTATAGAAAATATGTAAAGTTGTTTTAAAAACAGATCCAGACCATGATACTCATTAGAAAGCAGCTTGGACTCTGGAAGAGGGAGTGAGTGACAGTGGATTAGCTCAATTATCAAATGGAACCTTGTCCTGTCAGAGAGCTGTCAAATGAAGAGGCGAGCTCCATTCCAAGGACAGAACGTCCCAGTTTGTTGGTGTTCTGTACCCGTCTACTGTTCCTATGTATTATTATTATAATGTATATTCAGTATATATATCTATATATATATAGATATATATAGATTTGTTCATATATATATTTGCAATGAGCTAAAATAAACTGAGCCCAAGCACGTAGCCAAAATGTATTAAGGAAAAGGCACACAAGGACATATAAATACAAAAGAAATACAAACAATTATCCAAGGTTTTATATAACTCCTAGACTGGAAGACCATTGTCAAATCAAATATAAGATGTTCAGTGTTTTTTTCTAGATTCGATTGGAAAGTCACTTTATTCATAATAAAGTAATGCAAAGTTGTACGTACAAAAAACATAGCAAAAGATACAAATACATAAGATATATATATACAAACATTTTCAAAGTTAAATTGTGAATTGAATGTAATTTAATCTAATCTTATTCAATCAAATCTTCAATATAATCCTATTGAATTTCATTTCATTTCATTTCATTTCATTAATCAACTCTAATTATATCTTATCTAATCGAATCTAATTGTATTTAATATCATTTAATTTAATTTAAGCTGATCTATTCATATCTATATAATGTTATTTTATCAAATCGAATTCGATTTAATTTAATTCAATTTAATTTAATTTAATTCAATCAAATCTAATCACTAATCGTTTTTCCCGACACCTTCTGGGTTCTTTGTTACGTCCCACGTGATGCACTGTATACATTTTTCTCTTTGTTTGTTTGTTTGTTTGTGTTTTCTAACAAACAAACAAACAATGAAAAGCTTCTGCTTCAGCCCTTAAAGGTGAAAGGCATTTGGGCCGTGCCTGGAGGTCGGCCTCGCCTCCTCGCCACATCCGTCTTCATTGGTTGAAAGCGGAGCCGGGCTCTCTCCTTAATTGGCTGCCTTTTCGAAGGGCCCCGGGGCCGGAACACAGAAAGAGAGAGGACAGAGAGAGAGACAGAGAGAGCGGGAGGGAGAGAGAGACAGAGAGAGAGAGAGAGAGAAGGAAAAAGAAGAGGTTTACCACTGTTTGCCTGGCTATTGATTAAATGACAACAATGAGAGCGCTCGCTCGTCTTCCTCTCCTCCGCTCCATCCTCACTTTCTCATTAATTTGTTAATCAAGTTAGTGCTGCCGCTGCTGATCAGCCCTACATACAGTAGATGGATGGATAGACACATAGATGGATAGACAGACAGACAGACAGACGGACAGACGGACAGACGGACAGACGGACAGACAGACAGACAGACAGACAGACAGATAGATAGACAGATAGATAGACAGATAGATAGATAGATAGATAGATAGATAGATAGATAGACAGATAGACAGATAGATAGACAGATAGATAGATAGACAGATAGATAGATAGATAGATAGATAGATAGATAGATAGATAGATAGATAGACAGATAGATAGATAGACAGACAGATAGACAGATAGATAGACAGACAGATAGATAGATAGATAGATAGATAGATAGATAGATGGACAGACAGATAGATAGATAGATAGATAGATAGATAGATAGATAGATAGACAGACAGACAGACAGACAGATAGATAGACAGATAGATAGGACAGGAGGAAGGCGGTGCAGATTCTTCCCCTGCATCAGAAGGAGAAGGCAGGGACGGCAGCACTGTTTACATCCCGTTAACCAGAGGAGGAGGAAGCAGCAGATTTACACAATCTATAGCAAAATGTAAAACAAAATGTGTGGAAAAATGTACGGACCGCACATCAGCAATTTATATATATGTGTGTGTGTGTGTGTGTGTGTGTGTGTGTGTGTGTGTGTGTGTGTGTGTGTGTGTGTGTATATATATAGATATATATACAGTATATAGCATACACACACACAAACTTTATATATATATATATATATAAACCATAGACACACATATACTCATGTAAATAAAACATTATCATTCCAGCAGGAAAACAAATCAGCCCTGAATAGACTTCCTATTTGACTTTATACTTGGGAAGTAGTTTTCAAGACTTTATTGCTGTGGTATAACGTACCTGCGGCAACACGGAGGACAGTGGAGGTGGACGCTCTCCTTGCTGCTTGGAGTCACTACGTGTGGGCTCCACCCAAACTGACTTGTCAAGCAAAAGATTTTTATCGTAGAGAATATGTCGATTTATTAATAAGGTATCATAAAGCTATTTATGTTTTTTGAAATGTACAAGAATATATCCATTGCGTGTTTTTCTTCATTTAATAATCGAAACACAAATAACTGAGGACAACAATGATCATTAAACACTTTATGACAGAAACAGCTAAATTAATACACATACATAGATTGTGTAAATCTCCTGCATCCTCCTCCTCTGGTTAATGGGATGTACCCACCGCTGCCGTCCCTGCCTTCTCCTTCTGATCCAGGGAAAACCACTTATCTCCAAAGATCAGTCAAAAACACTGGAACGCGTTCATTTTGTTTTATCATCATTTTTTTGCCGTCATGGAAGCCGCTAGCTCAACAATCAACAATCCTGCCAAACCGTGCCAAATCCTGCCAAACGTGCCAAAACGTGCTTAACCGTGCCAAATCCTGCCAAACCATGCAAAATCGTCCTAAACTGTTCCAAACCATGCCAAATCCTGCCAAATCATGCCAAACCCTGCTAAACTGTGCCAAACTTTGCCAAACCGTGCCAGATCATGCCGAACCGTGCCAACCCATGCCAATCTGTTGCCAAATACTTCCCTTCCAACTTGCGAAATATGATTGTTTGATTCGTATTTTCCCGCTAATCCCCCTTCCCCCCGCACTTCAACACCGGCCCTCGCCCCGCTCTCCTCCCGCCCGCTGGCGATACACACTCCACACATCCCTGGGCCGTTTGTTTTCGTCGCTAGCCTCGCAGGTTAGCGTTGCACCTGTTTTTTTCCATCCATTTCCAGCACCTCCGGAGAGCGTATCCTCTTCCCGCCCCGCCCGGCCCTCCCCTCCCCTCCCCTCAGCGCTCCTCTCATCCATATCGCCGCCGGCCACGGCTACCGTAGGCTCCAGAGTTTATTACTCGACATACGCTGGAAGATATTTACCCGCCCCACGCACACACACACACAGGCACACACACACACACACACACACACACACACACACACACACACACACACACACACACACACACACACACACACACACTTTCACACACAGTTTCTCTTCTCTCCTGACTATCTTTTCTGCCACGCGTTTGGTCCCGCCGGTGGTCGGGGGTCGGGGTTGTCTTTGGCGGCAAATGGCGAGCCAGAGTTTTAGCCACATCTCATTCTGCACATGCACTTTGTGTGTCGCTCTCTCCCTCTTTCTCTCTCTCTCCTCTTTTAGTCCATTTTTCTTTTTCCAGTTGGCGCGGGAACTGGCCCTTTTGTGAAGTGGTAATAAGCTTTCAATGGGGGTTTGCCATGAGCGGAGGGCGGCCTTTCTCCCGTCGCTTTGAAGGCCCGGGCGCCTTTATCAGCCTTTACCACGTTCCCGGCAATTAGTGTCCTACTCGTTCCTTCCACCAAACCCCAAAACCCTAAACCTGAACCCACCGCTTGGCGATGGTTCGGAGAGGGAGGGTTTGGTTGCCTTTCACCGGCAACACCTCCCCCTGTCGATGGACCTGTCCAGCACATGCCTTCCCTTTCCGCAATCTCTTGTTCTCCCCGTTCCCCTTTTGTTTGGTCATTTTTTGCAAGTGAATTTGTCGTTTTTCTTTCGGGAGGGGGAAAATTTGCGACGCCTTTAGCGTCCTCAGAGCAGACCCAAGTCGACCGGGAAACGTTTGACGTCGGCGCTTCCTGACGACCCTGGCGTGCATGGCAGCACTTCATTTACAGGGAAATGAACGAGGGGGGTGAGGCACTTCTTCCCTCTTCCCTGCTTTCTGCAGAACAACTGATGATTTCGAGAAGGGGCGTCACAAGTGCAAGCCTTGCACGCTCATTTCAGGCTAGGCTAACAGCAGCGGCTTGTACCGCCGGATAGAGCCCCACCCCATCGCGCCAAGCGATTAAAATGCGTTGCTTCGCCGTGACCCACAACCGAATCGAATAATTATAATAACCCTTCGTCACTTTGAAGTAAACTGGGTTCCTTTTGTACGCCCAACAGGGATGGCGTTGTTAAAAGGCCGCATCCTGCATGCACGCGGCTTCAGTTTTTCGACCGACGAGCTGGATGCCTGCACCTGCGGAAATACTTTTAAAATCACACGAGCACGGGGGAGGCTGGGGAAAAAAATTAGCATCGGGCTTTAATGTTGGCATAATTCGATTTATTTTTTATGTGAGACACGCTACATCTAAGAGTTGGAGCAGCATGCGAAATAGGTTCTTCACACGAGGGAGCTTTGACTCAGTTAAAGCCATTCCACGGCGATTTTCTGCTCATTTTAACAGATTTTCTATGTTGTGGTCTAATAAGCGGCAGCCTATTTGTGGCAGAATATGGAACGTGGAAAAAAACGCAATATATTTTTCATGTTATATTTTAATTTATTTTCATTTCATTTATTTATTTGAATATTTTTATTTTAACATTTAATTTTTTACCTGCAAATTTGACGAATGGAGTCCATTATTATATCATATATCTCTGCATTAAACAGGAGAATACTCAATACAACCTGTGAACCTGCAACCGTTTTTCGTCAATGTTTTTACGTTAAGGTAGGGTGACATTACATTTTCAACCCTCCAAACCGGAACCTTTAAGTGTACTGCACGGTGATCTCGGGCCGCTGAATGTCGCTTTTCTGATATGGTTAGGTAATGAGTGTGGGAGTGTGTGTGATAAACATAAGAAGTGAAAACAAGTATAATATTGTTATAATAATAATAATAATAATAATAATAATAATAATAATAATAATATAATAATAATAATAATAATAATTATTATTATTATTATTATTATTGATTCGGCCGATTCGAAGCAGCTTGGCCGCTGCCGGAAAGGGAACCATGCTGGTGTCTGCAGCCGGTGCCTGACCACGCCCCTTGGTCCACCACAAGCGCATTTGGGTGTTTTACAGATATTTGTCCGGACTCTGGACACAGCTCGAAACCGGGAAAATCCTGGACAAAACGGGGCGTCTGGTCACAGTATATTCAGATAATGTTTATTCATCAATTGATGAACATGTTCTCTCTTTCAGTCACAGCCATGGTTAAAACAACAAGGATAAGACAGTGATCCAAGTGGTGAATCCAAGTAAATTTGACAATTTACATGTCATCTCAAGAAGGACATTTTGCAACACCTTGAACATGTCTTTTTACTGGACCTAGTGTGTATAGTGGTAGAAATTCCCTTTGATTTGGCGCTAGATGACAAGTGCTAGACTAGCACTTGTTTGGACTTTGGTTGCCTCAACCTCTACCTTAAAGAAACATTGAGTCCCAATTTTGCAGCAAGTCCAAATTGAGTCAATGACTCACTTTTTTAAATACTTGACAAAATAGGATAGTGATTGGGTTTCCTTTCAATTCAACTTCAACTCTAAAGCAGTCCTGACAATTCCTCTGAAGGATGGCCTCGAGCGTCGGACAGAACCTGGAGATCTGAGGTTAACCGTACTCCCTGGGACAGCCACACATTTTGATTTCATTCCGCGGCTCCTAGTAAGGAAATACAAATCCCATCCCCGAGGGGGACGGTTGAAATCCCTCGTTCTTTCGATTGGCCTTCTCCGCGTCTCGGAGCCGTGCTCCTTTTCCTGTTAGCTCAGACATCGATCCACCGTTTAGGCAATTAGTCTGTGCAGACCTCTTTTTCTTCCCTATCCTTTATTTTCCCCGGCTCCAATCTGGGGCTCTCAAAAATCGCAGACGGATCGCCCTAAGTCAAAGGAGAGTAAATTACCCTCTCATTCATCCCCCCCTTTATCCAGTCTCACCTGGCTCCCTACACAGGTCGGTTGGTAAAGAATTACTCCCCCTCCCCCCAAAACTCATCCAACACTGAGAGCTTGTGCTTCGTTGACACAAGCAAATGGTGGGAGCTGGCAGAGTCAGAGAAAAGACACAGTTGTAAAAAGGCATTTCGGTTAATGTATGGGGGACTCAATATAGATTACTGGCCCAGTGTTGTAGGTCGTACATGCTCCTGGCCATCCTGGATAACATTTGTCAACATAGAAGATGTACTCCAGAGCCTTCTACTAGTAGAGGCCAAACCAGTGAAGGAAGGACAGTATGCTAGAAAGGACCCATTGGCTGATGTACATCCAGGGCCGATATTCAACACATGTTAAGACTCACTTTCATATGTGACTCACAACACAAGTTGGCCAATCTTCTATATTTCTTCTCCATATGGTGGTTTTCTCTGTTTATTACCACCATTTGAGTAAATGAGAGATGAATCATAAGACAACAACTCTATATTGAGGATGTAAAATATAAGAATAAACCCTCATGGATCTGTGGTGCCAAGCTGGAAACTTTGGAAATCTGATTAAAGGCCGATTGAATCTGTATAATCCATATAATGCTGACTTGGTGGAAGATATACCAAATTTGAGTCTGTAACAAGGCTGTCACAGTCCTCCTATGGGAAAACTCCGGATTTCATGCAGATGACAGAGCTCTGTAATGAACATGTAGATTATTTCTCGCTGTTCATTGTGCCTAGTGCGGAAGTCTACTCATAATGATCTCTATATTTGTTGGATTTATGCGTTAGCCTGACTTGCTGCAGTAGCTGTCCATCAGCGAATTTCCCCCAAATGCAAAATTTGTCTAAACGTGTTTAGTATATGTCAAGCTTTTTTTTATGAGCATTATTTATTTGCCAAGTTTTATTTTGTTGCTGGTGCTCCCCAGTTTCCACAACTGACATATCCATTTTAATCTTCACGACTGTATGTCAGGTTGAAATTACATTTAGATGACTGCAAAAGATGCAGAAAATATTAGGCTGCAGTCTTTTTTCAAGACAATTTCCCCGGTGTTTTGTGGCATTACTTAAATGTATTTTCCACACAGTTGGATGCAGATATTTTAAAACGTACGTTTCCTGCGTGCGTGCTCCGAATGGGATATCCACATGGTATCCTTTGTGTCCGCCTGCATGAGTTTCAAACTGCACATGACTTTACGTTTCTTTAGGTTTATTGAGTTTTTCCTGACATAGGGTTTAATATCTACTGATGCACTTAGACACATTCTCAGTGATGAAGCCTCGGGTCAATGGGTTTTTCAGGTCTTTCAACCTTAGGTGACCTAGCCGGGATTGATCAAGTCCTTGGACTTGTGTCTAAGTAGCATGCACCCACCGATCGCCCCTCTTGATCCACAGCCATCTAGAGGCCTTCCCAGCTGCCTCTGTGGTGTTTTTGACGGCTTTTCTCTGGCGTGCACCTGTGATGCCCAGCAGGCTGTTTGCTTTGCAGAGAGATTGAGCTACGAAGCCTCTATAGCCCAGCTCTATTGGCACACCACGTGCACGCCATCCCCACCTGCGGCACTTCTCCACTAAGTCAACGCACTCGGCGCGCTTCCTCTCACTGGCCTCTGACATCCGCTCCTCCCAGGGAACGGTCAGCTGCAGCAGGACCACCTGTTTAGATAAATCTGAGAACAGCACTATGTCTGGTCTCAGGGTGGTCGTGCGGAGCTGCTTCCCCTGGTCGACCTTAATCTGCCAGTCCGGTGCGGTTCCAAAGAGTCACACTGCCCCATTTAGCCGGGGCTTGGACTCCACCCGTGTTCGAACTAAGGCAATAGCCTGCCTTGCAGGTTGGAGAGGCTTGCTCTGGGTGATGCTGATGGAGATGGCTTCTGCTATCGCCTTCAGCAGCTGGTCATGGCGCCAGGTGTAGCGTCCTTCTCTCAGGGCTTTCTGACATAGGGGAGGCAACGTACTGTACCCGATTCTCTTTACCGACCAGGAATGAAATTCGGCTTTTACGAGTGACTCAGTAAAAAGATTCCATGACACTTACAAGACTTTGTTAATTTGATTCAGTCGGTATAAGTCAGTGACTCTTGACTTCTGAGTCATTACGAAGATTTGTTCGCTACAGGCTAATTGTTCATCAATCTTGACATCACTGTGATGAAGGGGAGACTGTGTACTGTACCTGATGCCCTTTAACCACCCGGAATTAAATAATAACACCGCTGGCCAAAGCAGGACCACCAAGATCCATGCTTTAGCTCGCAGTTAACCACGCTGAGGGCCTTTCTGCCTCTTCTCTTGGAAATGCCAGCCTTTGTCAGATCCCCGCCTCGACGCACATCCCTCTGTAGTGATCAGACATTTTCACTCTTGACATTTGGTTCGAGAGGGGAGAGCAGAAGCTGGGATGGGGGGAGGGGTGAAGGGAGGAAGAGAATAACGGGGAGTGACGCTTTATTGAATTATGACCTGTCTCGGCTGAGCAGAATATTACAAGCTAATGTCAGGACTGTTGCTTCCCTCGCTTAGTGGTCACAGCGAGGGCTGAGGAAAACACACACACACACACACAGAGGCCACTCCACTCTGGCCACATGACATTAGAACACACCGGCGGTGACCAGCGATAGATTGATGGAGCTACTTAAGTTGCTCGGGGAAGGGGAACGTCTCTTTGTCGTCATTTTTCACACATTGTCTCCACAAATTGACATAATTAATTTACTTATTGACGGACTCTCTCACTGTCTTCACTCAAAGGGAGGAGGAGGAGGAAGAAAACAAAAAGTCAGACCATTTTAGTCAGCTAATGGAGCGGTAGCGAAGATCTTTTTCTCTCCTTCTTGGAGGGCCTTTGGGTGAAGCTAATGACTTTTGCAGCAATAATTAATTGACCTCGAGCAAAACCTGAATAAGCAGAGTTTCAATGAGAAGGGACAATGAGAACAGGTTCCCCATCACCGTCGCTCAATCGGCCGCTGTGTTACTCCAAAGCAAACAGTGCGTGAATCCATTAATGCCGCCGTGTAGTGCTTAAATGTAAAACAGCAGCACAATTAGGTCCCTGTGTCGCACCTTGGTGACATAGTACTCTTGAAGCTTGAAGATGTTTGGTTCGTTTTTATCTATTGCAATATTGGTGACTTTGCTGCTGATGTTCACCGTGTTTGGCTTTTATCAGGGAAGAAAAACAACACTTCTCTTGACAAGAGTAGTGGTAGGAGTAGGAGTTTTGGAATAATAACAGGAATGTAAAACAAAGGGAACCTAACAGCTAACTAACTAACTAACTAACTAACTAACTAACTAACTAACTAACTAACTAACTAACTAACTAACAACTGACAGATGTGTCGCAGTGTAGTCAAATAACTTACGGATGAACTAACAAACTAACCCTAATCCACCCACTCACTCACTCACTGTTCACTCACTCACTCACTGCTCACTCACTCCTCACTAACTAACATCAGACAGAAGGAGTAAGGGTGTAGCCAAATTACTAACTAACCAACTAACAAACTAACTAACTACCAAACTAACTACCAAACTAACTACCAAACGAACGAACGAACGAACGAACTAACTAACTAACTAACTAACTAACTAACTAACTAACTAACTAACTAACTAACTAACTAACTAACTAACTAACTAACTAACTAACTAACTAACAACTGACAGAATGGGTCGCAGTGTAGTCAAATAAATAAATAATGGATGAACTAACTAACTAACTAACCCACCCACCCACCTACTCACTCACTCACTCACTTACTCACTCACTGCTCACTTACTAACATCAGACCGAAGGAGTAAGGGTGTAGCCAAATTACTAACTAACTAACCAACTAACTAACAAACTAACGAACTAACTAACTAACTAACTAACTAACTAACTAACTAACTAACTAAAAACCTAACTAACTAACTAACTAACTAACTAATGACAGAATGGGTCGCAGTATAGTCAAATAAATAAATAATGGATGAACTAACTAACTAACTAACCCACCCACCCACCTACTCACTCACTCACTCACTCACTTACTCACTCACTGCTCACTAACTAATATCAGACGGAAGGAGTAAGGGTGTAGCCAAATTACAAACAAACTAACTAACTAACTAACTAACTAACTGATCTCCTAACTAATTAATGACATAATCTGTGGCAATGTTGTCAACTAACTAATGAACGAAATAAATCAATCAATCAATCAATCAATCAATCAATAAATAAATAAATAACAACTGACAGATTGGCTGAGATGTAGTCCAAGAACTAACTAACTAACTAACTAATTAACTAACTAACTAATGGCATAATCTGTGGCAATGTAATCAACTAACTAACAAACTAAATAGATAAATAAATAAATAACAAATAAATAACAACTGACAGATTGGTTGCGATGTAGTCCAATAACTAATTAACTAACTAACGAACTAACTAACTAACGAACGAACTAACTAACTAACTAACTAACGAACTAACTAACTAACTAACTAACTAACTAACTAACTAACTAACTAACCAACTCACTCACTATCTAAGTAACTTCAGACAGACAGACAGAGTAGGAATGTAGCCCATTAACAAACAAACCCGCTAACTTACTAACTAACAAACTAACTAACTAACCAAATAACTAACAAACTAACTTACGAACGATCTAACTAACTTACTCACTCGTCTAGTTAGCAGAAGGTCGCTGGTTCGATCCCAGGCTCCTCCTGGTAGCCTGCTGATGGGTCATGGGGAGCAAGACACTTAAGCCCCTATCTGACGTCTCTAGGAGCGGTGGCTGCCTCCGCATGGCAGCCACCGCTCCTAGAGACCTCAGGTACTAGGGTTGTAACTTCTAACTTCCACTAACTTCTATATCAATAGAAGTTAGTGGCAGTATATGGACTATTATACTTATATAGTTGAATGTTCTACAAATCTTTCAAATTGCAACATTCAATGATCTGATGTACACACACACACACACACACGCACCCACATGAGAGCAATGGAAAATATCCATTCCTCTTCCGCCACAAGCTGACAGTAATGTTTCCGCCCCCGTTGTGTGTCTGATGGCCCTGCTCGAGGAAGGAAGAAAAGCAGCCGTGTATTCCTGACCGAGTAGTGCGCTAGACCGGGCTGGTACCTTTGGACTTATGCGGTGCACTGTACATCATATCGGGTACAAAAGCCCCATCAGCATACTGTTCATCTCCAGGGATTTGGCCCCCAATCCACTTTGATGGCTGCAATAGGGCCTGCCCTCCTTTCTCCCTTCCCACTCTCCACAAATCCTTCACTTGGCCTCGCCCATCACTCCTCTGAAGTGTCCTGCTCTCCACACTCCTTTTTGCGTACGCTGCCCGTTCTTCTCTTTTCTCATCTCCTCATCTTTTTGTTTTTCTCTGGGGAAATATGAAGACAAACAGAGTGATAAAGAGAGGCTCTCCTCCCGAACGCTACTCAAGCTAATCTGTCAGTGAGTGTTTACGTCACGCGGCGCTTGGTCTGGTAAAAATACATTTTATTTGGTGAGCATCGCTGTGAAAAAAGTGGGCATTGATAGAGAAATGTATGTATATTACATCAAATTACAGTATGAATGTTATATAAGTTGAGCAGTTGTAATCAGTTACTTCTAGGTTGCACGGTGGCTCAGTGGTTAGCACTGTTGCTTCACAGCACTAGGTTCCCGGTTTGAACACGACTGGGTCCTTTCTGTGTGGAGTCTGCATGTTCTCCCTAAGTCCACATGGGCTGCCTGTTTGTTCCTGGGTGTCCCAGTGCCCTCCCACCGTAAAGACATTAGGCATGTCTTTGTAATCCAGGCATTGGCGGTAGAGCTGGAGTTGCTCATTTGGTGTTGTGCCGTGGTTGCCTTCCGCGCCTTGTTATCACAAGCAAATTTCCCCATGGTGGTCAATAAAGTCATACCTGTGGAATGAAGTGCTAATATTACTGTAGTTGCTTGAGGCCTCGATGTGCAAACCAAACCGTTGTTCATCCAAACTAATGGAAAATGAATCATGCTACAATAAATTAAGCTCATGGACAGCCTTTAATTTCCTCAACTAGAGAGACTGATGTTTAAAATTAGCTTGATCCTTCATCTTATCCACTGGATGTAAATCATGTGCAATGGGCCATGCAGGTAAGGGAAAGTTGCGTTGTAGCGTTAGACCGTCATGCTTTGCTTTCAAATCCCACAGTACTGTACATTATGCACTCTCCATCCCACTATGTGAGGGATTGCATTGAGGCTAAGCGCTATTTCAAAAAGATCTGTTATGAATAATAACAGCATGAAGGGGTTTAATTTCAAAATGCATATTGGGCAGAAAAGTGTTTAATGTCCTAAACCCATATTAACCCGGGGGGGAAGTGTTTCGCGTTTCATTTTTCAATATTTAATCGGGCAATTTTGTAATGACGGATTTGAAAAATTACCCAGTGTGGCGCGCCTTCAATAGCACAAGTCATCCAGTGACAAATTTCGAAAGCAAAACAAAATTACCCCTCCTAATACTCGTACAAACCCATATCTAAATGGCATACAGGGTGAACGGGGCCATCGATTGATTGCATTCTCTTGAGTGTGCTTTCTTATCTTGTCCTTGATTACGAAGAGGCCATCTCTTTGGAGAGAACTCGACGATTACTCTGTCGTTAACTTTGGGAACCAGTGTTCGAAATGAAATGGCATTAACGCATTCCTATATGACCTTCTAGAGCAGGGGTTTCCAAACTACGGCCCGCGGGCCAACTGTGGCTTGTGGTCTATTTTTAATTGGCCCGCAGCAAATTCTAAAAAATATAATGGAATATGGCCCACACATGACACTTGCGCTTGACTGTATTGTACTTCTTAGTTTTAACACTAGGTAGAGCTACTGTCTCGATCAAGGCAGCTTTTCCATAAAACAAGAGTAAGCACGTCCAAAAACACGGTAGTGCTGCGAATCGAAGACTTGTCCGCTAACTTAAAACATCAAGTGTCAGATAAAGTTTGTGCTTTTGATTTTTACTCAATTGCATGTGATGAGAGCACAGATGCCACAGACACCGCACAGCTGTTAATTTTTTTTGCGGAGAGTTGACGATAACTTTTGCATTATGGAGGAGCTGCTTGATCTTAGGAGTCTGAACGGCACAACAACGGGTAAGGACATATTTGAAGCTGTGTCAGATGCAATTGACAAGATGGGACTTAAATGGGACAAGCTGTGTGGAGTTACAGCCAATGGGGCCCCAGCATTGACAGGCGAGCGCAAAGGAATGGCCTCTATGGTGTGCGCCAAGGTGCAAGAGAATGGAGGTGAGGCTGTTAAAATGCACTGTATCATCCACCAAGAAGCCCTCTGTGCCAAGACAGTCCAGCCCTGCGATGCGATGAACACGGTTGTGAAAACTGTCAACATGATTCGCGCATGAGAGCTCTACCACAAAGAATTTCAAGCTTTCCTATCTGATGTCGATGCTGAATACAGGGACCTACTCTACCATTCTGATGTGAAAAGAAAGCATTCTGTGTGAAGCTCCGTCTCTTTGAGACACAACTACGCAATTTCAATGTTGCACACTTCCCCACACTGTCCGAAATCTAATTGGCTTTTTCCAAAGGCCAAGCTTTGAGCTAAAAGGGGAAATATGTGTGTGATCACATCTCTCATGACATAATTCAGTCAATGCTTCCAAGATTTTTCTATCATTGAGAAAGAAAACAAGTTGTTCTTGACTCCCTTGGTGATGGATGCAGAATAAGTGGAAGAGAGTCTGCAATTAGAACTTATCGAAATGCAGTGTGATAATTCTCTGAAGAGTCAACATTAGCTTCTCTCCCTATCCGACTTCTACCGGCGCTTGGAACTTGGACGAAGTTTCCTTTGATGAGACACCATGCAAAAAGGATGATGAGTCTGTTCGGCTCCACATACAGTACATACTGTATGTGAGCAAACATTTTCTCTGTTAACTGTGAACAATAGCAGATTGAGAACCAAAATGACCGACAGCCATCTCTGTGATGTCCTTCACATCTCAAGCACCAAACTTACTCCTGACCTGCCAGCCATCCTTCAGTCCAAAGCGTAGCATTGCTGCTCCCACTGAGTGCAATGCTGTTCCCATTATAGGTGAGTTCAAAATATATCACACCGTATTCATGCGTTCATTAGCCAAATTACTTAATAAATTCATTCAATTAAAAGTGATAACATTTTCTAACAAATGTTAGTTGATGTGTCAACAAGTCCAACAACTTATTTGCATAACAAGCTTGAAGTATACCCTTTCCCCCTTTTTTTCCCCCCTTTATACAGGGCTGTGAAGGGGGATCACCATCCTGACTAAGAAGCAATCTGAGGCTGCTGTCTTGAGAATGTGCTGCTAACCATTTTGTAACAAAATAAATGAAAACTCATTAATGGAAAGCTGTGATGTATGCTGTTTTTTGTTGTTGAGCATATTCAATTGTCAGGCAAATTTACCTACATTTGATTGATTTTACTAACACTAGTACACTAGAGGTGAGGCGATATACCTCACCTCTAGTGAGTAGCCCAGCCCTTTGTATATTTTTCTGTATGTAGCCCTCCATGAAAAAGGTTTGGACACCCCTGTTCTAGAGTGAGCAGTTTGGGGTCTATCATTCAACTTAAAAACCGAGAACATTGTGTCTTTTGGGCCACTGAGTCCATGGCTTAAGCTGAGCTCTTATGGTAAGGCTCAGTTTCACATGATTGTTCATACCCCAACCAGGTTTATTGTTCTGTCGTTTGAAATTGATCGCCAATGCCAAGTCCATGTGCGGGGGCCACATGGACTTTTACCCTTCCCATGCCCGGCACGTCCTAGGGGTGATGGCCGCGCCAATTTTCCTCCTGTTCTGTTGCCTTGGTGACCGAGTCACTCACCAGGACATCTTTCTGTCTTTCTGTTTTCCCCTCCCTGCTCTTTCTCACTCTCTCTCTGTTTTGCCTCTAATTGTATCCTTGTCTATTTACTAGACTGCGGCCGAGTCCCTTTCCCTCTACGTCAAAACCTCTCCCTGTAATGACCTCCCTTTTCCTTCTCCTTCCTGCAGTGGGAGTCAAATCACTCCATCAGCTTCATCTGGGCTTATCAATGACAATCCAATGGAAGCGACGTATCATTTTGGGTTGCATTGAAACCTTAACATTCGTAAAACTCTCAATATTTTGCGGGGGTTTTCTTTGCTAATTGACGAGGAGATAAAGAAGGAAAAGAAAGCGTTGGCGCATTGGCAGAGGTTATTCTATTAGGGGCAGATAAGAGTCTAATGCACACTGCTCAGCGCTTTATTAAAAGTTTAGATTGGGAGATCGGAGGAGAGAGAGACTTGCCACTCTAATTTGCCGGGCCTTGGAAAGGCTTAAAGGTGTGCTGGGGAGAGGGCTTGGGGGGGTTAGAGAGAAAGAGAGAGAGAGAGAGGGAGAGAGAGAGAGAGAGAGAGAGAGATAAAGAAATAGGAGAACCTGGGCAGGGAGGGGGTTTGGGCTGAGATTAGTATTTAATGGGAACGTGGCCTTCATTTTGATTGCCCCCATCCCTTGTCTTTATAGTGGAGACCTGTGTGTGTGTGTGTGTGTGCAGGAGTGGTCTGCTCAGGAGAGATAGGCTCATTTAGCACGAGAGTCGAGCCGACACCGAGGCTCAAGGTATGCCCCGTGTCAGCGTCCACCCCTTTATTTTTAATGGCCAATCTGGACCTGAGACTGCTGCGGCATAAGGCACCTTTTTCGGGCAAAGTCACACATGCACGCCGGCAATCAGTCAGTCAGGCACACCAAAGAATTACACCCAAGACACTTTACATTAGAACACAGTGGGAATTCCCACATGGAGTTCTATACGACCAGAGCTGACGTGGGAATATCGTCCAACACAATGACCTTGTAACAGCTGGGAACTTCAGGGAAGCAAATAAGTTGTTTTTTTGTTGTTGTGGTCTGCAGTTAAGAAAAATGCATCCCACCTAATAAATGAAACGATAAATTGTTCACAATAACACAGCAGTGTTTCCTGTGTGTGCATATGTAAAGAGCTGGCTGTTCTTTATCATGGCTTTGGCCGACATGTTAGCAGGGTTGCCAGCTCCACGACACATTTGGCTAATTTCTCAGCTCTTTTGCTTGATATTTTCCGCATGATCTGGCGCCCTGGATTGAGCCACTACGACTTGAGAGAACAAAGCCAAGGAAGACAGGAGGCGATCTGTCAACTCAAATAAAGTTCTCAGAGTTAGCTGAGCAATTTAAATGGATAGACAAATGGAGGGATTGGTGGATGGATGGAGGTATGGATGGATGACTGGGTGGAAAGATGGATGCATGTGTAGGTGGGTGGGTCGATTGATGGATGGAGGGATGGTGGGATTCGTGAATGAATAGACGTTGGTGCACATATGGAGGGATGTATGGATGGGTGGGTGAAGGGAGGTCGATGGATTGTATCATCAGCTGATGGATGGATGGATGGATGCATGGGTCAGTGGATGGTTGGATGATAGATGGATGGGTGGGTGGGTGGGTGGATGGATGGAGTTAAGGATGGGATGCAGGGACAGATTGTATCGGAAAATGGATGGATGGGGGGACGAATCGACGATTGGTAGGACTATGGACGGATGGGCGGATGGATGATGGAAGAGTGAGGGATGGAGGAATGGTGGATGGATGGAT
>NC_137193.1:9708932-9716432 GCF_960531495.2 Zeus faber | reverse complement strand
GGGGGGGCCCAAACCATTTTAGGGGCCCGCCGCCTAAAATTGCCAGCGCCTGAGAGTGGTTTGATGTCCACGTGAAGTCATGTGTATTTGAAGCACTTAACACTTATTTCAGTCGTTCTACGTTTCATTTCTAAATGTCTATGCGTGTCCCATTTTGATAGTCTACTAAAAACAATAATAATAATACAAAAGTGAGTTTACCTGTGTGGACTGACGAAGACAACATGGTGTTAGGGAGCGGTAGGGAATGTGGCTATAGGAGTTGATGCCTGCTGTACTGCCTGCAGCTATAAGTTCTGCTGTTCTGTGAGACAATACAACAACAACAACAACAAAAACAAAAACACAAACAATCAACACGCATTAAGGTCATAATTAAGTACAGATATGCGTTTGGGAAGCACGATTGGCCGCAAAACAGACGTACAGGGCGGAAAAAACAGCGTCCGTCACATCCGCAGTGTCTGTGGACTTCCTGGCGCTTGCGCTAATGATCCGGCCGCGGGCCCCCAAGCGTGGGCGCGTTGCGATGGCTTCCATGGCAACTGCAGAAATGAACCGTAGCCTGTGTGCATGTGTGTGCGTGTGTGTGTGTGTGTGTGTGTGTGTACACATGAGTAATAGGCCCCTCAGATATTGCAGTGTTATGTGTAAAAAACACACAACGTCCATCAGCGCCATCCGAGACCTCAAAAGTGACTCCCCCTCCCCTCCTCCCCTCCCCTCCTCCCCTCCCCCCCTCCCCATCCGCTCTCTCTCTCTCTCTCTCTCTCTCTCTCTCTCTCTCTCTCTCTCTCTCTCTCTCTCTCTCTCTCCCTCCGTCTCTTCCCTCTCTCGATGCTTCCATCTCCGCCCCCTCCTGCATCAACCTTCCTTCCATCATTCTATTAACTCTGCCACCGCCTAATGTAATCCCGTTTAGTTCAATTAAACCCACGCCGGTTGTGTCGAACGTCTTGATTGAACTCCGCCGCCGCGAGCCGCCGTATGGGCTCACGCGCCGCACGGAGGACGGGGAGACGCACAAGAAGAACGGAGGTGATTTGCGGATGACAGGAGGCGGGAGGGAGAAAGAGGCGAAGGCCGAAGGGTTCAGGCGACTTTTAGTGTGGACCAACTTGGCGGCCATGGCGGCCACCATCGCCCCCTGGGTATCGGGCGGGGTCGGATCACCGTTCGATATCGAATCAGTCCGATCCCACCTCGATGGGTTGATGTTTTTATACAAAATGAGAATTGCTAACTACCTGCCTCCTGAAAATATTTCACAGGTCAAATTTATTCTAAATACAGAAATGTAAGACTTTCGAGTCATCGGTGGAGATGGTGGTTTCATTGAAGAGGAAGACGTTTGAATAACGTCCAAATAAGGATGTTACATTGATGGAACATTGATATTGTGATGTTGTTATGTTGATTTATGTCTTTTAATTTGGTAATCATTCAGACTGGGGCCATTGTAGCCGTTATATAGATGCCATAATTCAGTAACACCATTGTAGGAACATTGTAATAACGTCGTTATAAGACACCATTAAGGCCTCATCCGTTGTTCTCCGTGTCCATATCATTGTACTCAACAGCACACGCTGTCTTACCAAGACTCATTCCTTGGATGTGAAGATGCTCAAGGCCACAAAAAACAAATTCAGACATTTGAAATGGAAAAAATAGGATTGATTGATTGATTGAGTATCATTTTTGACTGTTCATACTCTATTGACAGGACTTTGGACCAAGAGTCCAAACCACTCAACCAGACTGGTTTTATGATCCTGCCTGGTAAATAACCAGTTCTCATCAAGCGCTACATCACACCCTAAAAATGAATCTAGATTCTGGATTTGGAATTGTAAACAACACGGTTGAATGTTTTCGGAGTATGGAGGAGAATTTTGCTATTCATTCAACTGTTTGCTATTTTGCGTGGTGACTTGAGATTTTGGATCGAAAACATTTTACCTGTTCATCGACCGTCGCAGGACTTTCCCGTACTCGTGTCGATTGAAGGGTTTCCACAATGGCGACCGACGGCCGCGTAGGGCGGTGTTGAGGTGGAGGATGTATTGCGGTGCATGGATGGAGTGGAAAGCGACTGACACCACTGTGAACTCAGGAGAAGATCATTACAACTGTGTGTGTGTGCGTGTGCGTGTGTTTGGGTTGGACGGGTGGGTGTCGGTTGGGGGGGGGGGGGGGGGGGGGGGGGGGGTGGGGGTGGGGGTGGCTTTTCTCCGAGCCCGCCGCACGGTGATCAATGGGAAGGCGAACGGCGCCTTCCCACGCGATCCATAGCGCAGTGCATCGCCACAACGATTTCCCGCCACGGTTTTTTAATGTATCTATGGGACGGGTCGATGAGCGCCGCCCGAGAAGAATTCTATATCTCCACCCGATGAGCTACTTAATCACCTGGGGGGGTGGGGGTGGGTGGAGAGCAAGGGAGGGGTGGAGGGTGGAGGGTGGGGCTGTACACAACCATGTGTGCCTGTGGTGTGAGTGTGAGGAAAAAAAATCAAACACAATCTATATCCATTTAATGTTTGTCTTTTTATTGCCCCGCCCCCCTCTGAGGTCATCAAAACAGACAGAGAGAGAGAGAGAGAGAGAGGGGATGGAGGGAGAGAGAGAGAGGTGATGGAGAGAGAGGGAAGGTGGTGAGAGAGTGAGAGAAAGGATGGAGAGAGAGAGGGAGGATGGCGAGAGAGAGAGGGAGAGAGAGAGAGAGAGAGGATGGAGAGAAAGAGAGAGAGAGGATGGAGAGAAAGAGAGAGAGAGGATGGATAGAGAGAGAGGATGAGAAGTGACAAAGGGGACGGAGAGAAAGAGAGAGAGAGCGAGAGAGGATGGAGAGAGAGAGAGGATGGATAGAAAGAGAGAGGATAAGAAGTGACAGAGGGGATGGAGAGAAAGAGAGAGAGAGGATGGGGAGAGAGAGGAGGGCGAGAGAGTGAGAGAGGATAGAGAGAGAGAGGGAATGGAGAGAAAGAGACAGAGAGGATGGAGAGAGAGTGAGAGAGGATGGATGGAGAGAGAGAGAAAGGATGGTGAGAGAGAGAGAGAGAGAGGATGGAGAGAGAGAGAGGATGGAGAGAGAGAGAGGATTAGGGAGAGAAGATGGATAGAGAGAGAGAGAGAGGATGGAGAGAGACCGAAGAACGAGGGAGTGAGTTGACCAACCTGAAACACACGGAGCCAACGTCGACTAGAGAGAGCGAGGCTGCGTGAGATGGACAGAGCGAGCGAGGGAAGGAGGGAGAGATGGAGGGAGGGAGGGAGAGATGGAGGGAGGAAGAGATGGAGGGAGGGAGGGAGAGATGGAGGGAGGGAGGGAGAGATGGAGGGAGGGAGAGATGGAGGGAGGGAGGGAGAGATGGAGGGAGGGAGAGATGGAGGGAGGGAGGGAGAGATGGAGGGAGGGAGGGAGAGATGGAGGGAGGGAGGGAGGGAGAGATGGAGGGAGAGATGGAGGGAAGGAGGGAGGGAGAGATGGCTCCACTTCATTGTCTCTCAGTAATAAAAGGTTCTTCCTGGTGTTGTGCTCGGCCATTACCCCCCTGGGGGCAACAGGAGTAGGGTGGCGTTGCTCCATCCATTCTCCTCCTCCTCCTCCTCGTCCTTCGCCATTGGCCCAGCTGCTCTCTCTCTCTCTCTCTCTCTCGCTCGCTCTCTCTTTCCATTCGTCTTGATTCAGAGGCTGTTAAGAGCAGAGCACATGAACATTTACCAAAATCAAAACAAAATGTGATGAACATGACCTCAATTAAAACACAAACTAAAATGGAAAGGATTATGTTAACACATAAAGATGCAGAGAAGTTAAATAAGCAAAATAATAAATATATTTTACATAAATAAATAAATAATATTGTAGACTTGGCGAACAAAATATCAAAGAAGTATCAAAGGCATCAAAAAATAAATGTAAAAAATAAAAATAAAAATAAAACATTTAGATACATACAAATAAGGAATTCATCCATTACTACGTCTACAGAAACATCTGGAAATGGGATCTATCTATCTATCTATCTATCTATCTATCTATCTATCTATCTATCTATCTATCTATCTATCTATCTATCTATCTATCTATCTATCTATCTATCTATCTATCTATCTGTCTATCTATCTATCTATCTATCTATCTATCTATCTATCTATCTATCTATCTATCTATCTATCTATCTATCTGTCTATCTATCTATCTATCTATCTATCTATCTATCTATCTATCTATCTATCTATCTTTCTATCTGTCTATCTATCTATCTATCTATCTATCTATCTATCTATCTATCTATCTATCTATCTATCTATCTATCTATCTATCTATCTATCTATCTATCTATCTATCTGTCTATCTGTCTATCTGTCTACCTGGGACATACCACTTTTGTTTACGACCTGAACCTCCGACACGATGCATCACGATGGTCGCGTGGAACAAACTCCCGAATCAAGAGCTGGTGTGTTTCCTGCTTCCTCACGCAGCTTGTCCATTTCAAAAGTGACCCTTCAGCTCGTCGCTCACAAACCGAACGAGGGGCCCTCCTGATGTCCCGATACGAACGTCGCGTATTTACCTGTGGTTGGCGCGACGGCAGAGCCGGTTGTGACGGAGGAACAACCTCCTCGTCACCTGGCTCATCAGCCCCAGCCCAAAGCTCAGGTTTCTACTCGAGCGTCTCCAAAGCTCCCGCTCGGCATCTTCTTCGACGCCCCGATCGGCCGGTGCCGCCCCTGTGTTCGTTCAGCGCGGGGAAAAGGAGGCGGACGCCGAGTTGGAGACATGGCGCCCACCTCGCGATCCGCCCTGGAGGCCTTTCGGACGCGCCGTGGGAAGAGCGATGCCGCCCGCACGCACATGTTGCGGCGTCCGCCCTCATTTCCCCCCGCCCCGAAAACCAGTCTCCGAAAACGACAAGTGGGAGGAGAGGTTCTCGCGAGTGGTGGGTCCTTCCCAGGAAGGCCTGTTATTCTACTCGATTGATTTCCGGGAAAACGCAGGCGGCGCCACGGGCGTCGGGAAATGGAAGCGGTTGTTTGAATGGAATTGAAATTGAAAGTACAATCTAAAAACGGGTTGATCTCGTTTTTTGGGGTTTTTTGGGGGGCGTCGTCGGAAAGAATCAAGTGGTTTGACTCTCTGCGCCCCACCCGGTGTCTCCCCTCCCGTCTAACTTTACCTCTCTCTCTCTCTCTCTCTCTCTCTCTCTCTCCCTCTCTCTCTTTCCGTGTCGCGGCTCTGTTGTTTGCTTGTTTGCTCGTCCGTTTTTTTTTCCCATTGCGGTGAAGGGTCGGAAGTAGCAGAATGCTTGGTGAAGTATCGCCTCACGCGCCGGTGGGCTGGCGTGGCGAAGCAAAGGGGGGAGACTGTGAGCCGGAAATGAACGGCGAAAGAAAAGAGAGCGAGAGAGAGAGAGAGAGAGAGAGAGAGATAGAAAAAATAGATAAGTGAGTAAGTGAGAAAAAGCAAGGGAGGGAGGGAGGGTGACAGGGATAAGTGAGCAATACGGGCAGAATTACACAATAACAGTCGTAAACCCGCTGTCACTTATACGCAACCTTCGTCCAAAAAAATAGGCTTTGAACACCTATTGAGACTGTTTTTCTGACTTTATTTATTTCGTACTACGTCGTACTTTTTTTTTGTTGCACAAAAGCTGGTTATCGGGATTGAGCCCAACGTTTACTGAGGCATCACTTCGTTGACACTCTAACGTCACAGAAAGGGACACCTCTGAGAAGCTGCTGAACGATTGTCTCGCATATTGATTGAAATCCAACAGAAAATATTGGATTGCAGAGATGCAGGGTGACCGGCATCATGCTTGCGCCTGACGTGTATCTACACTGAGGTTGTGACGGTTGTATTGCACACAATTTGGCAGGAAATCAAGCTATGAACTGGCTATGGCGTAGGGGATATTGTGCAACCTGCAGGTCATTATTCCAAAATAACCGCTGACTGGATTGGGTATTGCCCTCAAGGGGGTAGTTTTGCAGATTATTGATTTATAAATAATGTTTTTATAACCGGTATGTCGAGTTTCGGGGCTTCCGCGAAGAAAAATAGTCCATAACAGCGTAGCTAACGCTGTAACCGCATCGTAAACTTTGCCCTACATTTGACTAACCCTGCATGTACTGTCATCAATGTGAAATTGGACACATCCACATTCATCTCCTCAAGTCCTCCACTGTAGTTTCTATGTTGCGCTAGCTAGTCCTAGCACTGGCGTACGAGCTGAGTCCAAGGGCGTGGTTGAGGTGTGGAGGTTGTTGCCCGTGACCAGGGTGATTATGAGCCGACAGCGGTCATTAGAAATAATTGACTTGCCACTATTGACCAATCAGAATCCAGTATTCCACGGAGCCCTGTAATGAGGCCGGTGAGCGGCACCATAGGTTCGTGAGAGTCCGTCAACCACGCAAGGCGACGCCCGTGGAGAGAGGTAGCAGCCCGTGTGGAGTGGATGCGTTAGTATTTGGACATGGCTGCCCCGGGGAGCAGATAACTGCACCTTAAGAAGCAGGCGTTGCCCAAAGCTACCGATCGTACGCCACACACACTCGGGTTCAAAATGGCGGCTCTGAACAGTTGCGAGTCCCTATGGGGTCTGAGACAAACTCGGCGCTCAGCGACTGCCGAGGCTCTTATTGTTCGGTTGGCATACACCAAAGCGCGACCGAGCCAAACGCCCGCGTCGTCAGAATATGGTGGCAGTAGTAGTAATTAAAGTAGCCGCTAATCAACAACGCACGGTGGTGCTGTGAGAAAAGAGCTCCCATCGATCGGCGGCAACGTTGATTAAAGTTGCCGGCAGGTGGGCCGAGGCCATTGTCTGATAAAAGAGGCGAGGAGGGGATCAATTAGGCGGGCTCGGCTGAGGACGCCATCGACTGATATGCAAACAGACGCATTGATCTCAGCTTTTACGCCGCCCGTTACGTTTTCCACCCCGAAACGGCGACGGGGCGAACCATCGCTCCCATCGAGCGGGGCGGCGGGCGGGCGACTTCCGGACGGATCGTTTTTGGACGGGCGGACGGGCGGAGCGACTGCGGCAGAGAGCAACGCGGCACTGGTTTTCAAGTTCAACAAACAGAGTCAACAAACAATTGCGAATTACGCCCACAAGGGAACAAAAAAAAAACCAAAAGAAAACAAAAACATGACACGACCCAACGAGAAGGGGAACTGCCGTTGACCACGCGGGTTTCCGCTCCGTCCGCTTCGCCGTCGTCTCCTCGTCCCTGTTCACAGCGATGTTACATAAAACCTTCATAATTGTTTTTTTTTTTTTGTTTTGCTTTTTTCTCCCATTCAAATGATAAAATGTGAAGGCGGCTGTTAATTTGCACGTCAGTGGTCGGGAGTGAGCAAAGTGGCGTCGTGGGCAGCTCCCCGGTGGTGTGGTGCGGCTGCTTACGTAAGCGCTCCCACCCGCCGCAAGTTGAACTCCCACCGGCACCGCGCGGTGATGGAGAGCGTGG
>NC_137193.1:9698932-9706432 GCF_960531495.2 Zeus faber | reverse complement strand
ACACCGCAGGGGGTGTGATCTTTTTCCGGCGAGGGACATGGGAAATGATGAGGGATGAGAGCGAGAGCGAGAGAGAGATTATGAGTGGCCAGACAGGGATGTTAGGAAAGTCAACTGTCACCTGTTCACATGTCAGCGCTGTCAATGGTGGTTAATCGCATCATTGTTCATATTTAATCGCGATTCATTGCAATTTTTTTTTTCTGTTCAAAATGTGTGTTTAATCCTCTTATCAACACGGGGTTGGACAAATATGCTTCCTTCATGCAAATGTGTGTTTATCGGAAATCAATTAACAACCCAAAACATGACAAATATTGTCCAGAAACCATCAAAGGCACGGAATTTAGCATTAAAAATATATACTCAGATCTAAGCCCACCAAATATCTGTAAAACACTAACATGTCCCTGTTTTCAATGTTCACTACCAAATTGTCCCAGTTTTCCCCAAAATTAAAAATAAATGAATAAATAATAATTATAAAAATGATAATAATAATAATGATAAATATATTAATATAATAATAATAATAATAATAATAATAATAGTAATAATAATAATAATAATAATAATAATAACTATAGCTGCAGGCAACAATACACAGGATCCATTTAGTCGTAAACTGGACCCATAGCACGTCTGTAGCTATGTTTGTTGACAGTTTCTTGACCCTCTCCCTCGACGACCCATGAACTCGCGCAGCGATGATTGGTCGGTGTCATACCCCTAGTGCTGCCGGTCTCCCGACCAAGACACGGCGAGAGTTGCTGGCGCTATGATCACCTCATCTGACGTGGTGAACGTCGTGAAAGACACAAAGTATTGTCTCGTCTGATCCTGGCATAAAACACACCATCCTTTCGTATCGCCAGTTTTTGGGGTTCTGTGGCGTCTGTTAAACGCAGCACAAGCTACAATTTTCCGATGCCGAGAGGCATCTGTAACAATAACAAAAACAAACTTTGTAATTTCTTTGCATAACATTAATAATAAATACATTTTATTTTATTAATATAATAAGTAAATGTGAATTTTAACTGGTACTTCATTGTATTTGTTCTGTTTATAATCTACAATTGGAAAATTCAGTTGAATAGATTTCTTGTCGATAATGCAGACAACATTTAAGGAACATTAGCATTAATTTGGCATTAGAATGATTAAGGAAGTACTCTCAATACTTCAGACTTTCTGTCTTTTTATTGAAGTTAGCTTTGTTTAGCAGTAGGAATCTGTATATACATGAAGTTTCTTTAAAGCAGCCCTCTATTGTTGACTTTAAACCAAACCTTGTCATTGTTACAACTCACCTTGTTGTGTGTAGGTACATGTGAAGTCTCAGTGATGGCAGGTGACGTCTGGTGTCGAGCGCGTACATTTTGACGTATTTACGAATTTACGAAATTTTAGTGGTGATTTTGGATTACTCGTGGATTACATTTTGAATAAGTTACGTTTCCACAAATAACAAAAAATGTTGTGGTATTTCTGTGAGTATTTACTATATCACAGCTTCTATTTTTCCGACGCCTCGCTGGATGTTGAACGCATCACTCACTCGCTCAGTCGAGTGGACTCAAGTCAATGTGGTCATGGGTTTGTGTGGATTTTATTCTTTTTCGTGTTTTTTCATGAATTCCGCAAAGTAATGGGGACCAAAGAGATAAAATATCAATCAGACAGATCCACAGACATCCACCAGATAAGAAGGTACATAAATACACACGAAAACGCATAGTTTTGTAATCTCTAACCACTACAGAGCGAAAGAGACTACACCGCACACCGAACACGGTGCCAATGTACATTCTGAATCAGAACCTGCACATTTATAGTTCATAGTATGATGACGTCATTAGGGTCTTACTCTAAACCGAATCGATCGTTGGCGTGGCGCATGAGCGTCCAGCTACTTTGGGTCAAATTTGACCAGTTTTTCACAAATTCCTGGTCCGCATGTGGATTGATTGGGATGAGATGTGAGATGTTTGCGACGTTCCGGTGCAAACGAGATGTCAACCGTGTTCATAACTTCTGCCATTGTTCTATTTCAGAGCAATTTCAGCCCTTCTGGCTGGACCCCTAGAAAAAAAAATATTAATAATAATAATAATAATAATAATAATAATAATAATAATAACCCACTACCAAAGCCAATTAAAAAGAACATAAACAATGCCCCTGGCGTCTGATTGGTCTCTATGTATGTCAATCGATCAAAGTGTCGTTGTTAAGGCTGGTCTTTCACAGCGTCACAGGCTGCCTATGAAGCTTGTTGCTCTGTCTGACACAACCTGTCTTTCTGCCTATGCTGCATGCATAAGCGCATAAGATTCTCCTGTATTTTACCCTTCTCTCCCGCTGTCCCCCCGTTGAAATATTTTCTGTAAATCTCAGTTTTTCTTTTACCTGCCAACAAAAAATAGGCTGCGCGATCAGAGAAAGGCACTGATTGCCTTCCCAGTCACTTAGCAATTCACTTTTAATTGGTTTTATCACTTATATATATAGTATATATACACGTATATTGTATATGACTGTGGCCAAAACAACAGGTTAGGTTAGGTCAACAAAAATATAGCTAAAAAAATAAACAACAAACAAGAAAAAAACAGCCTCACAGCTGGAGGTTGCATGGAAACCATCCAAGACGTGCCCTGCCGTGCCCTCCTCCACCCCAGAGTCCAGCTACCTTTTCCTCCGCCCCCCCCCTCCTCGCTCGCTCTCTCTCTCTTCTCTGGCCGGGCGCCCGGTATGGTAATGCCCCCTCGTACCCTTAATGGACATTTCATTTAATAATCAGTGATTGATCGTCCCCGATAATGATGTTTAAGAAGCGAGATCTCTGCGGCCGAAGAATAACTCTGATCGATAACTTGGAATGGAGGGAAGGGGGGAAGGAGGGAGGGACGTCGGGACGGAAGGAGGGAAGGAGGCTTTTCTGAAAGATGGGGCCAATAATGACGGTGTCTCGTTAGCGTCTCCGCAAGTCCAATTAGACACACTTGACCTTTTTCCCGCGTCGGGATATTCAGCACTAAAAACAACAGAATCACACACCCTGCAGACGCCGGTCGAGCTTGTGAATTATAATAATAAGAATCATAGTGACAATAATAATGTTAAAAATAACAAGAATATTATGAATAACAACATTGATAACAATAACAGTAATGATAGACAATAATCCCAATAAAAGTTATAATAATAATAATAATAATAATAATTATTATTATTATTATAATAATAATGATGATAATAATAATAGTAATACTAATCCTCATCATCATCTTCATCGTTATGACAATGATATTATAATATGAATAACAATGCCAATAAAAATTATGGTAATAATAATAATAATAATTTTAATGTTAACATCAATAATAATAGTAATTCAGCTACTAATAATGATGATGATAATAATAATAATAATAATAATAATAATAATAATACTCATCATCATCATCATCATCATCATCATCATCATCATCATCATCATTATAACAATAATAATAATATGAATAACAATGCCAATAATAATAATGGTAATAATAATTATAACATTAATATCAATAATAATAGTAATAAAGCTACTAATCATAATGATGATGATGATGATAATAATAATAATAATAATGATAATAATAATACTTCATCATCATCATCATCATTATAACGTTAATATTAATAATATGATTAACAATCCCAAATATAATAATGGTAATAATAATATATATTGTTATGACATTAACATCAAGAATAATAGTAATACAGCTAATAATGATGATCATGATAACTATAAAAACAAATTATGAAAACAAATCTTCATTATAGATATATATATATATATATATATATATACATATATATATATATATATATATATATATATATATATATATATATATATATATATATACATATTTATATATATATATATATATTGAAAATTAATTTTCATAAAATGTTTCTTTGGAGGTTTTGCGAAGCCTCCACTCGGTGTAAAGCGGCTGAGGTCAGATGGGTCCATGGCCTTGTTTTCGTGTTGCTGGCAAGACATCTTTGTAAACACGTCGTCCGTTCTATTGTATTTTATTTTCAGTTCTCTTGTTTGATTTTTTTTTCTTGTGCTGTTTGTTATAACTAATTTGTTTTACAAATAACACGCTCCTCGTTTGGGAAGTACAGTACTTGAGATGCCCTTTCATCTGCGCTAATTGCGCTACATATTTAAGCACGTTAAAACGGTTCCCTTTCACCGCTGATGCTATTTCTTTTTTTTTCGTTATTTCTTTTGTCTTCGCTTCAGCATTTTCTCACTTTCTCTATTTTTTTAGGTTTTTTTTTCCCACCCGCCGTTTCCCTGTGATGTGTGATTTTGTGATAACATAAATAACTTAACTGCCAGACTCGAACTTCAAAAAACGCGAAGAAAAAATTAAATAAAATAACTACTTTTTCAAGACACCCAAAATGTCCCCACAGTTCCACTCTCCTGTTACTGCTGGTGTTTATTCAAAATGTGTTGAACTTTTAAACCCTAGATGCACACAAACACAGACACACAACCATTCTTGGACTGGTATTAAAGTGAGGTCTGAGTAAATGCACCTGGTAAGTGAGGCCCCATATTTCCAAACCAAATAATGAGTCAGTTTGGAGACCGGTCCCCACAAGTATAGTATAACACACACACACACACACACACACACACACACACACACACACAGATTCAAATTCAGGTATAGATGGTTTGTGGGGACCATTCTGAAAAATGTTTAAAAGGAAGGTGTGGGATTATGTCGATCTAAAATGGCACGTTACATTTTTTTAATCACGAGTAAAAACAGGAGATGCATATGAGATATAAACAACAACGTGAATTCATCAAAACTCCTTATGATTCCAATGTCCTTATTAATGCTGGTGTGTGTTGGACGCGGGTTCGGCTCGGGTTTGGATGTGTTCGGTTCAAAACGCTGCAGCTCGCTGCTGTGCTCCGCTTGCACACACACACACACACACACACACACACACACACACACACAGACACACACACACACACGCACGCACGCACGCACGCACGCACGCACGCACACACACACACACACACACACACTGTTTAGCTTAGCGGCTAATGAGTTCCTCACCATCACACACCGACACACACCCATGCTTACCCTTTTTCCGTGTTCCCTCACCCCCCGTTTTTCCACAGACCCGTGTCTTTAGATGTCGGAATGTCAAATATGTTTTTGCGACATCTAATATTCATGAAGGTGCTCTGCTGTTTTCATTTGTGACAAAGTTACACCGCCTGGCATTTCCAAAGCATGTGTGTTGGTGCATGTCAGCGTGTGTGTGTGTGTGTGTGTGTGTGTGTGTGGGGGGGGGTTTGGGTGTGTGTACATGGATGTGTATGTGTGTGAACTGGGTGGAATGCATTAGTGCGAGAGAGCAAAAGGGAGCCTACGAACACATGTGTGTGCATGTGTGTGTGTGTGTGTGTGTGTGTGTGTGTGTGTGCGTCCATGCGTGTGTGTGTGTGTGTGTGTGTGTGTGTGTCACCTGCAGTATATCATTCCCAAATTTGCAGTGTACATCCAAGTCCTGATTCATCAGTGTGAGAGGCCTCGCTTGCTGCCCCCTGCAATATTCATAGCGCTGATGCCACCAGGTTTTTTTTTTTGTCTCTAATAAGAAGAGAAGATGAAACTCGTCCGTTTTCTCCTCCTTTTTTTTTTCCAATTCATTTTCAAACAGCTCTGTGATTAAGTAACAATCAGAAAATAAACCCCCGTATGACGCCGCGCGGCGTTACATAACCGAGGCGTTTGGAGAAAAGCCACGATGGCCTAAAAGTGGGCGTCCAAATTTTCTGCTAATTTGCTTTTTCACTGGAACTGGCATTATGTGCGGGGGTGGGGGTGGGGTGGAGGTGGGGGTGGGGGTGGGGGCACAGATTATGAGGGAAAGATGCTTTTTAACTGCCGTTGAGCTTTAGCATATGAAATACATTTGCATTGTAGTTTATTGTGATTGTAGTTTGAATGACATATTATTACTATTAATACTACTGCTAATGTTATTATCATTATCATTATTATAATCATTATTATTATTATTATTATTATTATTATTATTAATATTATTAAAAACTAGAGTTAATAAAAATAAAAATAAAAATAAATAAAAATAAAAATAAAAATAAAATAATAATAGTAGCAATAAAAATAGTAACAATTAAAAAAATACAATTGTTATATAATTGTCCTATACATATTGTATCATTAAATACATTTACTTAAAATGTTTCTAAATGCTTAATACCTCATTACTTTGAGGGAAATTCAGGCGTTACGGCAGCAAACATTGCAGTTGCGAAGGAGATACAAATTAGAATGAGACAAGAAATAACACATATGTACTGTACACTATCTATCTATACAAGTTCACATGGAATAGCACTTTGCTGTGCTATGAGTATTGAGCCCAACATGGGCAAGTGGCAGGTAGTGTATGCGTAAGTACAAGTTACAGTATTGAAGCATAGGCTAATAAATGTGGGCATGGTAATAATGATATAATGATGAAAGCCTTCTCAAGGTATCACACGTCTTCCACAATTATTTTTTTAATGACCATTAGTTTCTTATTGTATCTATGGTATGTACATATATTTATATATACACTTGTTATTCAGACACATTAAAAAATGCTGCATATTTTCAGTCCATTGAGACCAATTGTCAATCAATATCAATGTCAATCAACATGTCAATAACTGTCATTCAAAGAGGATTTGATAACAAATTAAAAACAGAAGTTACAAAGAGCTGATGTTTGGAACCTAAGCCGGAAAAAAAAAAATCCCAAAAACCCTTTAGAGGATCATTTTGGCCTAAGCTTTGGCAGAGCACCTCTCATATCGCTGCAACACCAAAGAGGTGCTACGTCAGCTACTGTAAGTCTTCCGTTACAGCCATCAGGACGGATCAAAAAAAGCTGCAAATACTTTGTTCTTTTGTATTTTTTTGGGCAATTTTTGGCATTCGACAGGCTTGTTGAGAAGATTGATTCTTCGATGGGGTTTTGGGTTTCAGTGCGTGGCGGCCAGTGGCTTTTCTATTTCAAATTATACTATTTACAAATTAATTTGATATGGTCTGTTCCGATCTCCATCGGCTCTTTTTATTCTGTTGTCCAACAGATGCTCCATCTTCACGTCCCCATCGCCGCTACGCACTCTGCACACTGACTTCCCAGCCTCAAAGAGCCCTTTCGTGTCCCCCGGTGACGTCGCCGCACCCTCCTGTTCCGTTTTGATCGATGAAAAACCAGCGAACGTAGCGACGCCGATAGAAATAGGCCCGGCCGCCGTGACGACCTGACGCTTTATCGAGCGTTTGAGGAGAAAAAAGTGGATCTGTGGTCAAAACGCCACCGCGGTTCCACTGATGGACGCTTTCATGAACCCGGTCGAGTTGCCAAGTT
>NC_137193.1:9691432-9693932 GCF_960531495.2 Zeus faber | reverse complement strand
GCTGATCACAGTGTATCACAAATCACTGCTCTTTTCCCCAAAAATGATGTTTGAATCCGCCTCAGAAGGACATATTCCCATCCAATCTCACTTCTTATGTCACAGAATTTTTATCATCATCATCATCATCATTATCATCATCATCATCAACATCATCATCATCGTCATCATCATCATCATCACTTTCTCACACGCGTTGTCTTTGTCCGGTTGATCTACATTTCTGTCTGGAACCAGCGTCTGCAGCACAAATGAGCTTCATCGGCTGAGGTCTAGTTTCACAACACAAAATGGATCCTGTGTTTTGTGCCGTGGTTGAAGGGTTGAGGAGGGTTTTCCTTCCCTTCTCCTCTTTTCTCCTCTCTGCTCTTCCTCCTCCTCCTCCTGCCTTCTCTTCTCTGCCATCCCTCCTGTCCTCTCCTCCACTCGTCTGCTCTGCATTTCTCTCCTGCTCCTCCTCTCTCCTCCTCGCTTCTCCTCTCCTATGGCCTTTCTTCCACACTCCCTCGCACATGTTAGGCTTTGGCGGTGGCGCTTTTAGCGGCTAAGAGCTGGTTTCACAAAACCAAACGGTGTTCTAATGCCTCAGGGCCCTTCGTTTTCTCATCCAAGGTCAATAGCAAATTACGTTTCCACGCTCCGTTAGACACCCAAGTGTCTCCTTCCGCCCTTTCTCTCTTTCTTTCTTTCTTTGCTTCCATCGTTCTTTTTGTTCTGTCATCGATTAAAGCCGATGTCTATGAAGTGCGATATGCGTATTTGTGGGCCGAGCCCTGAATCGCCGATCAATGCCAGCGACTCCCTGGACAATAATTAGCTCTTCCAAGAGAGGAGGCAGCCCCCCCAGGGGGTTAGGAAAGTGTGTGTGTGTGTGTGTGAGCGTGCATGAGTGGTTCAAAAGGACGACACCATCCCACCAGTTATAGGACATTGGTCATTGACATATTAAGTGTCCTCGTAACCTGAAATAATATTGTCCTCATAACAGTGAAAATTAATTAAATATTTTATATGCATCTCCTGATTTACCCTCGTGGTTCAAAAATGTTGAAGTGCTTCCTGAAGGCGACATAATCCTACCGAAACGATTCTCTAGATGTCCCCACAATCCACCTTCACAAGTACATGTATGTGTGTGTGTGTGTGTGTGTGTGTGTGTGTGTGTGTGTGTGTGTGTGTGTGTGTGTGTGTGTGTTAGGGATGCAACGGTGCAGGGGCCCACGGTTTAAAAATGCCATAAATAACTAATGTAACGCTGCATGTGTATGACTGTGGGGGGAGACGGGGGTTCAAGTTCATTGGTGGCTTGTTATAATTTGCAGTAGTTCATCTGAATCGAAGGGAGGTGTCCAGGGTAGTGGGTAATTGGTCCAGGTGTCCAGGGGGCGGGTCCCCAGGGGAGAGTCAGAGTGTGGAAGGAGAGGAGAGAGGGAAGTGAAATTGAAGTGAGTGTCTGAAGAGAAGTTTTGGTTATTTCTGGACACCTTGATTGATTGCACTCTTCACAAAAACATTTCTGCGTAGTTTTATCTCGTGTTTCTATTGAAAAGGCTCACGTGGCCATGTGCAGCGGAAAAAAAAAATTTGATCTCCTCCGAGAGTCATTGCTGATTAAAAAGTACAGAAATCTTATAGTCATTTTATAACATCGCGTTCAGGGTTTGTGGACATAAAAATGTCAATCTAAGACTGATTCATGACCTCGGTCCATCTTTAAGACTTCTGTGTCTCTAAAATGACCAAAAAAAATAAAAATAGGACGGTAGGACGGAAGGACGGTCTGGGAGAAAAGGGCGAGGGAGGAGATTCTAAGTGATGGTAAGAGTCAGAAGAGGGCGTCAGAATGATGAGTGGAGAGAGAGAGAGAGAGAGATAAATGGAAAAAAGACAGAAAGAGAGACGAAGACAGTGGAGTCAGAATTCCATGTCACTAATCAGTAAACTGCACTGCAGGCAGCTGCCACCGCCCGCCGGCATCACACACACACACACACACACGCGCGCGCACACACACACACACACACCCACACTCTCTCAGTGTGCCAGGGATGAGGGTGGGGGTCATACATGTCGGCGGAGGGGTGGTGGCACTGAGGCGCCCTCTGTCATTCGGCCATTTTGAATTGACATGTGATGCGGTCGGACATGTGTGTGTGTGTGTGTGTGTGTGTGTGTGTGTGTGTGTGTGTGTGTGTGTGTGTGTGTGTGTGTGTGTGTTTCACACCTGCAGCCACTGTAAATAGGGAAGCGATATGGTGTCCAACCATCCACTCGTTCTTCGCCTCTTTCCTCCTCCCTGTCATTCTCCAAATGTGCAGTGAGACAGATCTGTGCGCTGAAATAAAAGTCACAGTTTCAAAGTGTCAACCTGCAGTTCTTGTTGGAAAGGCAGCTGTGAAGCGAGGGGACGGAGCAACACGCAACGTAAAATGCAATTCTTTTGGATTAGCCAATGAAAATTACAAGTCAACGATCCCCTTGCGGAAGACTGGAAAGAAGG
>NC_137193.1:9673932-9686432 GCF_960531495.2 Zeus faber | reverse complement strand
GCGGCTTCGCTTCCGACTGATACCAAACTGGTCCAGTGTAAAGAAGGCCTCGGCCTGACGGCCACGTGTACTGTTACGATGAACGCTCAAACAGTTTTGCAGAGAATATGACTTGAATCAATGTAAAACGTTTGTTTAACTATTTCCCACTGGTTTTCCATCCTCTGGAACCAATAATCCCCCTTTATAACAACAACCCTCTGTCCCTGCTTTCTAAAAGTCTTTGTTTGCTTCCCTGCGGTGTTAAACAAATCAATATACTATATTATATATATTATTTTAGTCATTAATATCTATTTTATGTCAAATAAAATGCCTACAGTATGATACCTCTTCCACACACACACACACACACACACACACACAGGCGTGCGCGCACACACACACACACACACACACACACACACACACACACACACACACTCCTGAGTCATATACGGTAACATGACCTTTGACCCCCCTGGACTCATTGAGCGTGACCAGCCTTGAGTGAGAAAAGGAGCCTCTCTGCTCCGTCAACCCCTCCTCCACCCTCGGGACCGAGGTCGGAGACGAGAGACCGAGGGTCGAGCCCGTAAGAACTGGAAGGAAAGATTTGGACGGAGGAGTGGATCCCACCGCCTCCAAACAACCAACGGCGGGAAAGACACCACGGACCCGCTTGCACGGTGGGGCCGCCATTAACGAGCGTTCCCCATCTCCAACCTCCCCTTTGAGGAGTGGAGCAGTGAAGAGGAGTGGAGGGAGCTTCACCAGGCACCTCCACTGCATGATGTTACCAAGTAAACAGCAGCTACGTCCAAAAAACAGTCCACACCCTTTCATCTAAGCCAGGGGCTGCCACTTTCGGTCCTCCAAGGATAGTGATACAACACACACACACACACACACACACACACACACACACACACACACACACACACACACACACACAGATACATGCATGCACAGACACACACTCAGGTAAACATGCCCATCTCAATTGTGTACGGGAGGCTCCGGAAAAGAGGTAGATCAGGTGCTGGACCGGCCAATCATGACGCGCTGAGCACCGTCGACTGGGGGCCGCGTTTGGCTCCGCCCCCGGTGATGTCGTCGAGTTTACGGAAGTTCATCGCCGAGCTAGCGGAAGATGCGGCTCCCTTGGTTACGGTGCGATGCGTCCATACAGGACGCACAGAAGGCACGCACCGCTGCTGAGGCCACGTCGTGGCCCGCGTCGGGGAAGATGGACGACCACAAAACGGCGTCTTACCGACCGAGGAGGGGTGTGAAAGAGGCAAAGCATCGGTACAGGGAGAGAGTCTCAGTTCCAGCCGCCCGACACCGGACACTAGTGGTAGGGAGTACGGACTATTACTGACCGCAGAGGCAGAGCTACCACCACGGTGAACGCCGACGCTTCTGCATTCGCCCCCTGGTGAGCACAACAGAACCCAGCTCCGCCGCCGGAGGTGAGCGCACGGAGACGGGCGAGCACCAGGAAAGCAGCCGGTCCTGACGGCATCCGGCATCAGGACCTGTGCCGACCGGCCTCCCCAGTGTGTTCACCATCATGCTCAACATCTCCCCGGTGCAGGCCTCGTTGCCCCTCTGGAAAATTGGGGATGAGATACATCGGGATGCATCGTGAATCGTTGACAGGTGAATCGTAATGGAATCGAACGACGAGGCCAGTGAAGAGTCAAAACCTCTAATATTCATACACACACACACACACACACACACACACACACACAGACACAAACACACACACACACATACACAGACACACACACACACAGACACACACGGGCGGCAACATGGGCTCAGCCAGCAACGAAGATTAGCACGAGACACAATTCAGATTCAGTTCAGAGCTCCTTGTATTATCTCGATAAAGGGATGCGGGGCAGATGACTAATCCACTTTAATATAGAGGGAAATAGGCTTGAGAACACACACACACACACACGTACACACACACACACACACACACACACACACACACGTACACACACGCTGCGGTCCTTTCTGGCTTGACTCCTGAGGCCTGATCTTAATGCCCCTCCTCCCCCTCCCAAGCGGCTTCCTAATTCTCTTGACCTCTTGACCTCTTGACGGTAGTGACGGGCGCAATTCCCTTGGGATTGCTTCTTCTTCTTCTTCTTCCTCTTCTTCTTCTTCTTCTTCTTCTCCGCAGCCTCTTTATACTCTGTAAATCTGCTGTTTGTAATCCCTTTGTACAGGGAATAGAGATGTAAACAGGACACCCTCCCCCACCACCGCCACCACCACCACCACCACCACCACCCCACCACCGAGAGCGCAGGATTTGTGCGGAGCTGAGAGTTTCCCTTTTTTTTTTCTTTTCTTTTTCCTTTTGTTGGGCCCTCAAATCAACTCCTACTCTGGGTCTGGGGAGCACATAAAATACGGATTCATGGAAGTGGGCTGTTCCGAGCCGCGAGCTGCGATTCCGATGAGAGAAGACCCCACCCCCCCGCTTTACATAGAAAGTGTTAATTCTCGAGAAAAAACATCAATAAGCGGGATGAATCACGCCCAATTACCCTCCAAGGACGGACATTTTGCTCTTGGATCCCCTCAAGTATGCCGGTAATTTTGTCTATAAATTGAAATAAAATGAGGTGAATTATTTTGAACGTCCATTCCTCCCAAATCAAGAGGAACAGGAGTCAATTTATCCGTCCCCCTGGGGAAATTTGTCCCCTTTCAGTCGTGGGGCAGCCGTGGCGTGGAGCCCAGGGACAGACTCCAGTTCCAGGGCATTGTAGCCCTTGACCAAAGGCATTGGCCGGAGTGCCCCTACACCTAATATGCCCTAAATGACGTCATCTAGCAGAGGACGCCCCAGACAACTTATTTATACAGCGACGTAGACGGCCATGCAACGCTTGTGGGGAGCAGCGAGGGGGTGAAGGGCAGCGAGGGGGTTAAGGTGTCTCACTCAAGGACTCGCACTTCAGCACGCGGCCAGGAGGAGCCGGGGTGTGGAACCAGCAACCTTCCGATTGACCAGACAACCTGCTCTACTTCCTGAACCACTGGCCCGGCGCGCAGCTTTTTCAGGGTTGGAGGAAACCCACGTGGACATTGGGAGGACCTGCAAAGAAAGGCCCAGAAAGGCCCGGCCGCCAGTCGGGTTGGAAACTCGGAACCGCGGTGCTGTGGTGCGACACTGAGCGCTAACCCCTGAGCCACCACCCATGGAAGACCCGGGCCCAGTGCCTCTCCACTCAAAAACTCGATAAACATCCCTGTGACATGATAATTAACCTAACCCCTAAACCCTAACTCTTAAACAATAACTGCTAACCCCTAACCCCCTTACCCCTCAACACTCATCCATAAACGCCTAACCCCCTAAACCCCTAAGCCCTAAACCTCAAACTCCTAACCCCCTTACCCCTAAAAACGAACACATAAACCCCTAAACCCCTAAACCCCTAAACCCCTAACCCCAAGACCTCTAACCCCATACACCTAACTTTTAAACCCCAACCGCTAAACAATAACTGCTAACTCCTAGGCACCTAAACTCCTAAACCCTAAACCCCTAACCCCTAAACCCCTAACCCCTAACCCCCTACCCCTAACACCCTAACCCCTTAACAGTAAACCCTAACCCCTAAACACTAAGCCCTAACCCCCTCATACCTATACACTAACCCACACACCCCTAACCCCCTAACCCCTAACTCCTAAACCCTAACCCCTAAACCCTGAACCCTTAACCCCCTTTTTTCCTCTTCCCTCGCCTCCCATGCTTTCTTTCCTCTACCCCTGATCCCTTGCTCATTCACTCCTCTTCCCTCCTCATCCGTTCCCTTTCATTATTTCCTCCCTTCCTCATTCCATCCTCCCTTGCCCCCTCTGTTTTCTCTCTTTTCCTTTTTCTCCTCTTTTCCTCTCCTATCTCCTCCAGTCCCCTTTCTACCCCTCCCCTGTCCATGCCCCTCTCTTCCCATCCCCTCCCCTTCTCCAATTCCCTCTTTCTACCTCTCCTCTTCTTTTTTCCTCTCCTCCCCCTCCTCTCTTTGCCTCTCTTCCTCTCCCCTCCTCTCACCCCTCACCCTTCCTCTCCTCTCATCCATCACTCTATTCCTCTCCTCTCCCCTCCTCTCCTCCTCTCTTGCGTCCTCTCCTCTCCCCTCCTCTCATGTCCTCCCCTCATCCACTGTCTTTTCCTCTTCTTTACGCTCATCCTTCTTTCTTTTTCTCTTCTCGTCTCTCTCCCGCCCCTCGTCGTACACTTGTCCTCTCATACTATGTGTCACCGCTACAACCATGTGTCCGACTCCCATAATGAGCTACACACACACACACACACACACACATACACACACACACACACACACACACACACGCGCGCACACACACACACACGTGCGCTTTTTTTGGGCACGTAGGCAGTCAGGCCTCCAGTGGAGAGCTCTGATGCAGCGCTCCACGCTGCCCACTGACAACTGTGACCGAAAGAACAGGACGGAAAACGGGAAACGACACAAGAGCAAGAAAAAAAAAAAAAAAATGGATTTATGCTGATGGAGGAGAGAAGACGAGAGAAGAAGACGGATGAGCAAACATTGACTTATCATACGAGACAGCCGGGAGGATTATAAAAACTTATCTCCATATATGTCATTATAATGTTTTAATCTTCACTATTCCTTTATATTTCTGCCGTCCCAGCGGACACATATTCCCAAACTTCCTAAACAGCTTTTTTAAGCGCACGCCGATGAAAATAGCAACCCTTCCCACAGAAAAAGAAAAACAAACAACATATATATAATAAAATATTACCCTCCTAAACATAACCACATTATGTGAAAACTGTAGATAATTTAATTTGAAAACCAGCTGAATAGCTGATTCTCCTTTATAATCGGATCCCCTCCGGCATCAATTAAAAGGAATGTTTTTGCCATACCAGTTATATTTCAGCTTTGGTTTGATTTATCCTTGTCACGATACAAACAGACAAATCAGACCAATCTAAAATGCAAGTTGCTGTGAACAAAGCCAGTTGTGACCTCGACTGACCTTGATCACCTTTAAAGGATACCAGTGTGATTTTCATTCATCATCTCGCTGTATGCTTTACTGTTGTGAAGCTGACTCTTATTTTTTTCAAGACTAAAGCAGACGTTACATCGAATGTGTCACCGCATCCGACAGTCAGATCCTCCCCTAGTGGCTGTCGGGTGAATTGCGCCTGGGTTTCTCATCGCACAATAATTCAGGGACATTTACCATGTTCCATGAATAAGAGTTTAAAACTCCCTTCACACAACCATAAAAAAATACACACAATTCATTAATTTGATACTGAATATGGTGACATCCGACATTAACGTTAATGACATCATTATTTTGAAATACGTGACTTAGGTTTAGTTACTTTGTTTTAAGCCCAGTTACAATAAAAAAAACTTCTGGTCGTGCTGCCGGACCGAAACTTGTCGTATGAGTTAAAAAGTTTGAACACGCCCCAGAGCTTCGAACCGTCGCAGCTTTTCGTCTACCAAATCCGACTCTCCATAGCGATGAATGGACTTTTGATTTGCTCTTGACGCCTGCCGTATTTAGTGTGAAGCAGGCTTCAAACGTCTACCCTATTGGACTGCATTCAAGCACAGTGAGAGCTTGCAGCAGAGTGGTAAGTTTCTCAATAGGAAAGCGTAGGCGACATGCTATGGAGAGTTATAAATGATGGGAAGCAACATTTTAATCAGGCCTGGATCGAAAATGGTGAGAATAAATCGATAAATCGACGAGGACACGTCCTTGTCACACTGTAGATTTGCTTACAATTGATATATTATGTATTTAAGTCGGATACACAACTGCCCCTCAGCTGTTGGAACAAACCAAAACCAAACCAAGGAGGCAGGAGGGCTGAGCGCCTGTATTGCTTATCAGCGTGTCACCAGGTCGGGACAGTGTTTTCTGACAGCTCAATAACTAAAAATATTAACCTGAAATCAAATTTAGAAGTGCCTAGTGCCATATTTTTTTCATATTGGATTTTCCACACCTGGGGAGGGGAAACCACACTCACTCCTGAAAACAGCGTGACGGGCGGAATTGGTTTAACTTAATTTTTGACAGTTTTCCCGATGCGAAGGAAAATTAAACCCTCTACCATTAAAAAGGTACGATGTTGTTAATATCAGGACGATGTGGGTAAATGAAGAAAACCAATTTCTCCAACATCGCGGAAGCACGTCATTTCCACTCATCCGGGGGAAATTCGAAATGAATGGCGTGTCGCTTCAAACTGATGCCGTCCTCCCAAATGAAAAGGGCCAATGTGTCAACATTACTTAAACTATCTGGGGAAAAAAAACAAGCAACATTTAAAGAGAGTCACAAGCCCACCAAAAACCACTAACACCAACACCACCTCCAACACCAAAAACGATTGATGAATCACATCCCGGGGCTGTCACCTCCAATCTGCCGCCTAATCGGTCTTTCCATCCCTGCCCCTGTTTTCCAACCCCCCCCCTTCTCTCTCTCCCTCCTTTCCTTCTTCCTCCTCTAGACATTAGGGAGAGCGGCAGCCCCAAGCCCGTCATGGTCTTCATCCACGGGGGCTCCTACATGGAGGGCACGGGCAACATGTTTGACGGTAGCATCCTGGCCAGCTACGGCAACGTCATCGTCATCACCGTCAACTACCGGCTGGGCGTCCTAGGTAAGGGCTTCCGATGACCCCGCCCCCCATCCCTCTGCCTCTCGAAAAAGTCGTGACTCCCAGCCCCCGTCTGCGGCGGTCCTCCCTTTTGGTCTGTTTGTCATCCCTCTGTCTGGCCAGTACGGTATGACCATTAACGGGATCCGGGGGGTTTGGACCCCGCCGTACGTTGTCTCCGCGGTTTCCTGTTATTTCTCCATTGTGTCATTCATCAATGCTGATCCCAGTTTGGGGATTTCCAGCGCCAGAAGTCGGAGCCTCTGCCGCTCTGCCCTTCTCTCTTCCTTTCCTTCGTTCTCTTCTGTCTCGCTGAGCTCTACTTGATCACCTGGCTTTGTCTCCTTATCTGCTTCGGAGTTGTTGTTTATTTTCTGTGACAAAGACACCGGAAGAGGGAGCATGGGATTGAAGCTGTGCGTCGTCCGTTCCCTGCCTTCCATTGTCCCTCTGCCGCCCCTGTGGCCACCTAGACGATCCCTCTGCTTTTTCATCTACTTCCCCCGATCCGTCTCTCTATCTCTGGTACTGGTTTTGGTGTCTGTATTGTTGAGCGGCGTTGATCCATGTGATCATTTTGTGTGAATACTTTTGAAAACTGTGAATGATTGAGATCATGTAGGAACCCAAAGGAGTGAAAGTGGGGCAATTTTCGTTGTTCTTGCAGCACTTCAGGCTTTCTTTCGATAGAAGTACGCGCATCGTTTCATGGTACAGTGGTACCTCGACTTACGACTGTAATTGGTTCTATAAGAGCGGTCGTATGTTAAAACAGTCGTAGTCAAAGCAATTTTTCCCATATAAATTATGAAATCATGAAGGAGGAAAATAAACAAAATACACAGCACAAACACAGTAAATACTGTATGAAAAAAATATCGATAAGTCACGAACTACGTGCACACACCATGTAGGTTGCCCACTGACTGACTGCTGGCTGACTGCCTACTGACTGCTGATTGACTGCTGACTAACTGCTGACTGGCTGTTGACTGAAGCTGACCGGCCGCAGTCGGTCGCAATCAATACTAATTTTCGCGACTATCGCTGCTCGTATATTGGATTAGTCGTAAGTAGATGCAGTCGTAAGTCGAGGTACCACTGTATTTCGAAAGACGTATCCATTACCGAATCCTATCCTGGTTTCATAAAGTTCTGGAGAATCCCACTTTCCGTTCGGGCTAAAAGTCTCGGAATGAATATCAACAGGGGGATTGGTGGTGAATGATGGTGCTTGATGGCCGGCTGGTCGAACACAAAGAGTGCTGGTGTGTCATGGTGACTGGTGCGGACCCAGGAAAGATCTATGCTGCGTCCAAAATGCCGTACTGCAAGTACTGCATCCTACATGTGCGTGCTATCATCCAGTGTACTTCAATGCTGTATGTGAGTGAGACCAATCTATAGCTTCTTGGACATTTTACATCCTGATACAGCCACGCCACATCCTTTCAGCACCTTGCAGACTTACCAGCGCCTGGCCCTGACAGTGCATTGTGGGATACGCTTGCAGTGTTGCAGCATGCCACAACATATCATTTCAGATCCAGCATCGGTTTTGTGGAGTCAGTGGTAGACGTAGGCCTGGTTACTTCATCGAGCATAGGGTATTAAGATACAGGACAATATCCGGCTCCCACTCAGGGTAGGTTAGGCTGGTGTACATTCTTGGTTTGTGCACTTAAGTGCCGGATTATGCAAAAATGAGATATCACAACGTCCTTTGTTGTATCCATGTCATATCAACTATGCAGGAGCCCAAACTCCTTCACCAAGATTCTCTGATTTGCTCTCTTGAATTTGCAAACCGTTAGAACGAGCACGGAACCTGGTTCCGCTTTGCGACGGATCGATGTGGAGACTTTCCCCTGATGTCGCATCACCGCTTTCCCTGACGTCTCAAAGACAAAATTATGAAACAACTTCTCAAGATTGACTCCAACTCTTGTCAGCTGTCACTGTCAGGGAAGCGTCTGAGCTTTGAGTGTCCCATTAGGGTTTCTGTCAGTCTACACCCCAACCCACCCTCCCCCGCTGCCTGACTGACTACTTTGTAGTCAATTGAGTCAAGCATCCAAAATGTTATTATAATTAAAATTATATTTTCATTAAAAGCCAGCTTCTTTATTTGTTTTGTTTTTGACTTTGTAGCAAAAGTGCAACATTTTAAGCATTTGTTTGAGCTATACTTGGCGAAACGTGATGTATGATACAATTTATGCCTCTTTTGACAACGTGTCAGTTGAGCGTGTCATCTCTATCCAAATACCCCTGACTCAAAACTTCAGAAGCTGTTTACCACTCATTGATGTATTTTCTATTTCCTCAACTCAAACAGGTGGTGTTTGCTCTCAGAATAATCATCTACGTATTTATGCTTTTGAACCTCCCCGGCGATGGGTGAGAGCATCGGGCCCTGAGTGTGTTTGGGTTTATCTGGGTCTATGTGGCCACATGCACACATTATGCATGTGTGCATGGGTCTGCATGACTCTGTACGTGTGCATTCAACCTCTGCGATGTACGATTTCAACTTTTCATTTGACTCCCAAATGCAGCCCTGGTGTCCACATCAGCAGTTACCCCTCAAGTTGTTTTGCACTGTTCTTAACCATGGTCACAGTCAACCACACTAAGGGGACACATATTGGCCAACCGACCGTGCGCATATCCACACGGTCGGTTGGCCAATATACTGTATATTCATCTGAGCCTGGAAACTCAGTGTCTACTTCTGCTTATGTAATTCACCCTGTCAGCCATTACAGCAACTGTTGGCTTGCTAATACTCTGCTGACATGCCTTCCATTTCTCCCGTCACTGATTTGTCTTCTCTCCCACGTCGAGAGAGGGAGAGAGCCGTGCGGTGGGCCATTAGTCGCTCTAAATATGCAGTGCTGCCGACACTGGGCTGTATTTATGGTTTCAAGGCCTTGGATACAATAGATTTGGCCCCAGGGCAGGTAAATAGTATACTGCTGTCTGTTTTAGTGTGTATGTGTGTGTGTGCGTGTTTCTGTGCTGGGAGGGCTTTAATGGAGCACGCTATGCTATTCAGTGTCACGTTGTCATTGCAGAATGGTCCACATTTTATGTTTCACTCATTCTCATCATATAACCCACCCTTAGATTCTAATAGTCATTTTAACAACATACAGCGTCGCAATACCTCCTTCCATAACCTCGGATTATAAATTTGGTAAAGAGTTCAGTCGGGGGGGGGGGGGGGGTTAAACAAATAAAGCTGCTTTGAGATGAAAATGCTACTGTTTTCAACGTTGAGTGTGTTCAGTGAGTGCAGGCAATAAGAGAGTATTTTAAAGTGGCCATCTTTATGCTAAGATAAATGATGTCTACACAAGCCCTAACTCAAGAGTGGTGCAACATTGTCTCTTCAAGTTTGTTCACCGTAATGGCCCTTGGAGCATATAAGGTGTATTCCCTGCACTCAATGTCCAATGTCAAAAGGGCTGCTGTGACAGAGAGCTTCTGTACTTTCCGTTGCAGCCGCTGAACTCCTGGGGTCTTGTCTTCTCCCTGAACTGTTTTCCTTTAAGGGCCGGCCTTGCGCCGTGTGCCAGTTTGTTTGCGTCGGCCCGGCCAAAAGCTTTAATCACGCTGATTGATGGGGTGCATTTCCCTGACTCAAACCTTCTCCAAATACCCTTCCCGTTCGTGGCCATACATCACGCGGCTCGGCCCATTCATCAGGCCTCTGATTGTTTTAAGATATACCTGTTCCCAGTAAAATATCCCTTCTCCGCCTTGCCTTCCCATCAGCGGCGCCTCACAATTGACCCGCGGAAAAAGAGAGAATTCTCGTTTTGAAAATCCTTTTCCGGAAATACAATTTGCAATTCAAAAGGCTCATCAAGACCAAGAGTGCACTTTAATCGAAATTGAGTTTTGTGAAATCAAACATTTTTAAATGGAAATCATTTGTGCAACACATTTTATTAGTTCAGGGGTTCTGTCATGAAATAACACAAATCCCCCCCAAAAATATCCTCACACAGGCATTATCCATCATGTCTCCTCCAGCCAAACATCGGCCACGTCATCTCTCTCTCTCTCTCTCTCTCCCTGCATTCCAATTGAGTTTTTTTTCATTTTTTGCTCCGGATATGCTGTATCAGCTTTGTGTTGAGGCTTTTTGTCCATGCTTATGACATGCTGTCTCCAGTCCCCGGAAACAAACAGCGTCCGCGATTTTTGGGTCCGCCGCTGTCTTCTGGCCCCCATTCTGCGCCCACTTCCGTCCCCCGCCGTCGCCCTCCCTTTTTTCCACAAGCCTCTTCCCCTCTGCTCTCCTTGGCTGGCGAGGCCTCTTCTCTTCCCTCTTCGGCTGTCCTCGCATCCTCTTTCAAAGGCTCCAGGCCATCGGACAGAAGCACCCGTTGCAGCCATTTCAGAGGAGTGTGTCAAGCCTTAAACACTTACAAACGATACCAATGGTTTATTTCAGTCTTCATAAGCGAGTTACTCCCCTCTATACGACACAGTTACCCCATGTGTCAGGCTGATGGTCACTGTTGCTGTGTGTGTGTGTGCGTGTGTGTGTGTGTGTGTGTGTGTGTGTGTGTGTGTGTGTGTGCGTGCGTGCGTGTGTGTGTGTGTGTGTGTGTGTGTGTGTGTGTGTGTGTGTGTGTGCATGTGTGTGTGTGTGTGTGTGTGTGTGTGTGCGTGCGTGTGTGTGTGTGTGTGTGTGTGTAATAGCTCGTGCTTAGGGGTAAGGCTGCGGCGAAGGCTCCCTGCAGGATACGAGCTGGAAGACTTTTTCGGTGCTTCAGAGGAGCCACAGAACCAAGGGTGCATTCTTTATTTTTTATTTTTTGTCCACATATCTCTCCAAACCATTTTTACCGGGTGGATATTTCAGCGGCCACGGCTCGGCGCTGTGTCTGCGCAGACTTGCCAGCGTTTGGCTCTCTGGTCGGGCTTTTGTCTCAGTCCCAGTCCTGCTGTTCTTCCTCTTTCTTTGGCTGTCCGCTTTGGAAAGCGAGAGCACTCCGGCAACGGCGGCTTTCGGCACCATAGATATTGGCTCTGCCAAAAATCCGGCCGTTTACTTTGACCGGGTTGGGATGATAATTTTGGCAGAGCCACGCGGGTTGAGGTGGATACAATGCGAGGTCCCTGGCTTGTTCGCTGAGGCGGCAGCAATTACAACTTATCTGGGCAAAGACGGCACCGGATGGCATCGGATGACTCCCTGGAAGAGCCATGAGACTTGGAGGAATCCATTATTGCGATCATGGCAGGGACATAACCGGGATTTTAAAATGACATGTATGTAAATGTTACGGTATTGACTTGTATGATCCATGGGACGTCAAAGATTCCAACTGTCATTCGTACAAGTACTCCTTCTACATATAATATTTAAACAATCACATGGGGAGAAATGTATGTTTCTTCCAATTTCTTCTATCATCCATCCACCCATCCATCGACCCATCCACCCACCCATCCACCCATCCATCCATCCATCCATCTATCCATCTTCTTCTCCTGCTTTCCCTGCTTTGTCCCAGCTGACAATGGGTACAAGGCTTGGAGACGCCCCTCTTTAGGACACAAGATGCAGAAAACCTTGTTCGAACCCGGGTTCGAACCTCCTGATCCCTCGTAACCATTAAGTAATGCTGAAGAATTGTGTACTCCAGTATGACCAGTCTGTGGTTTTGCGGCGGTGTGATGCCAATATATTGATTTATTGCTCATCATTTTCCTTTGAATGGGCTTTCTCCGTGGTGCCAGTTGGCTCGGCATGGCTCTCTGCTCCTAAATTAACCCC
>NC_137193.1:9658932-9666432 GCF_960531495.2 Zeus faber | reverse complement strand
AAAATTACTTAAATTAAGTAATACTAAGCAAAATGTCATTCGACAGCCTTAATGGCAGAATAGCACTGATGCAGTTATGCTGCCAGTAGAAACCGCAGATTGAACAAACTCAGACGTACATATAGAAGATATAGAAAGATACAGAAGATATAGAGACAAGATAATTGCCTAATTGACTAGCTGCAGCCAGCAATACGCGGGACCCAGGGTAGTCGGCCCTTCGTTAAAGTTCAATGGACGAGTGTGCTCTGGCTCCTGTTTGGTTTCCTGGTTTCATTTGTCCCGGCCTGGTTACAGTGTGATTCTATGGTCTGGCGGCTGCGGTTGGGTTTGGAACTTTCCCGAAGACACACCTTGGTCATTTAGTCAGATCCATGACATCCGTATAGTTCTGACGTCAGTTTCATCTGGACGTGCCGCCATCTTTTGGAAGTCCCGATTGTTGACCAATCACTAGACTGCAATACTATCATGTGACCTGTGCGCGCCCTCATTTGTGCATGCGCGCACGTTGCGGCGATGATAACTAAAATCGTTTTTTCACTAAATTATTCCATAATAATGGACCGATGCGGATCAAACTTGGACGACGGCATGTCGGAACTTACTCAAATACACATATTATTCATGTTATGTCTGTGAGTGCGACTGATCTATGACATCCATAGACTAATGACACCAGTTTTCTAATAAACTGCTCAAGATGTACAGTGTAGTTATATTCTTTTGCATATACATATGTGAATACATTTCTGGCCTTCTCTGTTGTGATTACGTTTAATACTCTGAGCTAGATGCAAACTTAGATGCTTAATATTGGAGTCATTTTAGTGACTGGTATTTTTCTTGACTTCATCTCTGATATCAAGATATGTTAAATTACGAAATTGCCAAAACACATACAGAAATAAATTAAGGATGGCAGGTTAGGGTTTATGGATTGTTGTTCACCAGGATAAAAAGACAGCAAATAAAGCTCATTTACACTATGTTCATGCTTGTATGTCTTATATACACTTGCTCTCAATTTAATTCAATTTAATGTAATGCATCAAGGCTTTCTTGGCATGACCATGAATAAATACAGTATTGTCAAAGCACATTTCACAAGTAGAAAGAAAGTGATAATAACCGTGAAAATATAACTAACTTGGAATAACATAATAACTAGGGTGACCAGAGGTGCCTCTTTACGTCGTACTGCACAGCGTTTTCATCCCTGGTTCCGCTTCCCATATATCGAGACGATGTTCCATATTTTGATCGCCTCTAGCTTTCAAAAGTCAAAGCCACTGCAGGAGAGACGCCATTCGAAAATCGGTCTTCGGTGCAATGGCTGTAAAGGGGCAGGCAAGGCTGCCATCGTGGGGCTGCGTTGGATGTCAGTCAAACTGCGCACACGCGGGTCACGGTGCAGGTTGATCCGTCACCGTCGTTGCCGCGCCCACCGGGGTGAAGCTGCGAGACGCCGCAAAGTCACAAAATGACGCAGATTTGGGTGGAATATGATGGAAACTGGCAGAAAGGAAAGGAAATGCAGCGACGACCAAGGCTGGGGAACCACTGATAGCTGGGTGAAGGCGGCGGAAGGCGATTCTCACAGAGTCTTTTGCTTAATTTGAGTTTTTAAATTTTGCACAGAGGGGAAGACGTTGTGAAAGTGACACAATAGATATATAATAGATGCCACGAGCTGAGGGGCGGAATAGAAATGTTTAATTTTTAAGGTGGATAGACATCATATCAAAAAAGTTTCGACTGCCTGTCCAACATTGTGCCTCACAAACATCCTCTTTGTCCCACAATTGGTTTGTTGGCATCTGGTCACCCTGATAATAACACATGACAACAATGACATATCCCTCTCTTTTCTCATAGTCTCCACTCTCCCTCCTCCTCCTCCTCCTCCTCCTCGCCTCCCAATTCCAGTCAAACAGTGAAAGATTGTTTTCATTAGCAGAGGATAACAATAGAGCGGGACATTTAAACAGCCCACTGGCTTTTTCAATTTCCCCCCGTTTCGCCGGTGTCACACCGCGACCCGTTCTGCCGGTCGCCAGGGAGAGGGAGACGGAGAGAGAGAAGCGACAAAGAGAGAGAGAGAGAGAGGACGGAGCAGCACGGATTCACTCTCCGCTAATGCAATTTGCAATTTAATACCGGTATGATGTAATTCAATTGTTTGCCTCCTGAAAGAAAAAAAAAAAAAAAAAAAAAAGCGGTGCGGGCCCGCCCTCCATTTTATTAAAAAAAAAAGGCCCATCTGTCCCGGAATCAGGAGATGGAGGGATGTGAGAATTCTATTAGGCTTTTGGCGCATGGGGGCTTTTGAGTTGGAGTGGAAGAAACCCATCAAAAAGGTTAATCCCTTTTTGTGTCTGCTTGTTTTAACTTTTCTTTTGGTTATGTCCTCAAAAATACTTCCCTGAATCTGCAAAGAACTTTATCAATAGATTTTTTTTTTCTCACAATACTCAGAATATGTCATTTTGTTCAATATTATAACGCTCACTAATAGGGCGCTTTCACATCTTAAGTTCACTACTTTCCTGCATTGTACATGAGGTCCAGTTAGAGTTCACACGGTGCTGTGTTAAGCGTACCAACATCCGTCAACAAAGGGCACGCGGTCCTTCTTCTAGCGGACAGGACGTTTCTGAGGGACAACTCTCCCGATCAGGCTGACGTCACCGTTTGCGCTTTGCTGCGCGTACTCACTGTCATCTTCCATTGCAACGGCGTGAATCACAAACACTAAAGAGCAACAACACAAGCAGCTCTCCAAACGCCCGCGCAAAACTGCAAATTCAAACAGACAGCCGTTCCACTCAGTATTCTACGGCCTTTTCTTTCGACAGTGATATGCACACATCCGTTGTCCAATGTTGGGGCCCTTGACTCACAACGCCGGCATGTTCCGCGGAGTCCCGTGTGTCCATAGAGACGCACGGCTTTTCATTCAGAAAAAAAACTCTGCAGTTTCCAGTAGCGCGTTAAATCCGTGTCAATTTTCAACTTTTGTCGTGGCATATACCTCCATTTTAACATTAAGCCTCGTAATGCCACGGGGGTGGTGAGGAGGGATACTTTCAACGTGTAATCCAGAGAAAGAAAAGAAAAACATGAATGAGGGAAAATCTCTTTCTGTCACAAAATCACATCCTCGCGGACAACAATGGAGCAACAGCAGCGTGTTACAAATGCAAATACTAGCTTTCATTATTATCATTTGGTGTTCCAACCAAATAACATAATAGTGGGAACACAAGACTCAATATCCTCGATATCCACAATATACTGTATTTTGGTTTGCTTCCTTATAATAAGTCAAATTATGTTCTCATATGTATCGAGCCAGACCCTGGTTCACTTGGAACCAGACCGAGTACTGTCTGTTTGGGACAACCATGGTCGTTCAGTCCACACCAAAGTTCAAATGTGTGTTCTTACCTCTACAAATGAGCCGCACCAAGAGGGTGCGCCATGGTTCAATTATAACGGACCAAACACTTCGGGTAAAAGCACCCTAAGGCTTTACATGAAAATTATTATTTATTTTGCATCGTTTCAGCTTTCCATCTGGGCTCTACTGCTCATTACTCCCAGCAAAGCATATAGAGCAGGAAAAACTGGCTGCTTAAAATTTAGGCAAATAAGGAAACATGTGGCGCCGTGAAGTTGTAGTTGATAAGTTGATAGAACTACTGCAGCTCTGCAAGATACAATCATTAATTCAATTACGCATTAATTTGTTCATCAGAAGTATAGAAAAATATACCTTTAACTGTACATTTTTTACTGTACCATCACCGGGTAGACATATCGTGTGTCCAAATACTGGGTGTCCTAATTCAGGTGTCTATTTATTACGATGTTTTGCTGTAGCACAATCGCGATCAAAGTACAATAAAACGTGAGAAGGCATCTCATCTGCAAATTTCTCTTGGCTGGTAGATTTTAAAGCTTAGACACTTGGATGGGTTCCACTGAGAAAAACCCCTCGTGTCATGATGAACACGATCTGATTGCCTAGCCTGTGACCTCACATTAGGTCATAGTCATTGTTAGCCCTTATTATAATGAAAGCAGATATGATAGTATTGAATGTAATTGAGATGAAATGTATAAAACCTGAATTATCCTGTTACCAAATTAACAATATGTTTTTAGGATGGGTTTTTATGAGGAGTACAGGGCGAGGCAGGGCAGGGCCCGTCGTTACCCTTGATGTTCACAATCTGTATGGACATAAATATGTCGTAAAACTGTTTTCTGTCAGCCTGTTTTCTACATTCAAAATGTCTTTATCAATGACTGTTCCTCAAGTTTAAATAAGCGCTGTCATTATCCCTTCCACTATCCTTATTATCCTTATCCTAAGAAGAAACAATATGGTAACAGCTAAAACTCACTCAGTCATTACCTTCACTGTGGGCAGGACATAGAGTATACTCAAAAGCAGTGGTGTACAGAGAGTTTCAACATGAAATGCTGAACATCTTATCCCAAGCTGTAGGGGTGTGACTCGAGCATCTGAAGTGACTATTTTACTTCAATGTAAGTACTGAAGAGAGGCTTCTGGTTTCTTTGATGAATCCTCATGCTGTATATATAGAGCGCTGACACAAGCTTTGACACTTTCACAGGCCATGTCAGGCCTATCTCCCTGGCAGTCAACAGCCTCTTGAGGATCCCCACTCTGGGTCATTTCTTAGTTTTCAAGATCTGAAGTCCTCAACTGCCTCCTAACTTGGCACTCCAAACTCCTTCTCCAGATCTCTCTCTGAGGCTCCTCGAATGGAACAAGTCTCTCTAGGTTTCGGCCACCCGAGCGAGGATCCAGAGGTGCCAGGGCCAATGCAAGCTCTGAGTCAGGACTGATGGGTGACGGCTTGGAGAAACTGGAGTCCATTTGCATGGTCCCTATTGAATTGCAAGGGTGCACCTTTAAGTTCTCCCACCTCAAGACCCTCATCTCTCTCCACTGCCTTCTGTGGGATGGTATGGGCAGCCTCCAATAGCTCACGCAAGCGGAATCCATCACAGGTGTGTTCTGAAATAGATAGAATTCAACCCTTAACTACCACCCATGCTCAATGCCGCTATATCATCTTTTGGTCTACTTAGGTCTAATTCGATTTGTCTAGGACTCGAGAGTCCTATCTCGAGTCTTTTGGTGAACCACTTGCTACTGAGTGGCTGGTAGACACTTGACCAATTGTAAGCAGGGGTCTTGATGGCATAATATAAACAGCTTCAATATTAATTTAATATCGAATGAAAGGGCTTACACCCTGTGATTGACCTTAGCACATCAATTACTGACAACTCAAGCCTGTGAGAAAAGTGGATACTCTCCAACAGTGGGTAGTCCATATTGAGCCTTGTAATAAGGCCACACTCTCTCCCAGTCACCACGCATACCCCATCTGTAGTCATGCAGATCGGGTTGGACTTAATATAGTCACCATCCAGGTCAGCTTCAATGAGACTCTATGAACGGCAGCATCAGCTGTCGTTCCGTCCTCAAGCTCGATCAACTCCAGACGCACGTCTTTGAACATCAACATCAACTTGCCCTGCTGTAGTCTCGGTTTACCTAAATTAACCTTCTCCTCCGGATCCATTTAGCTTCTCCTTCTGCCATAAAGTTTCTCATCCAATATACTGTTAATTATAAACGAGCTGTTGGCCTTAGATGAGGCTTTTTTTTCAAATTTTATTGGCAAAACGTGCCATTAATAAAGGTGTTACATTAATGCAAGAACGATCTGATGTGCCCATTTTCACTCCATTGATATCTTGTAAATCAAGCAAGCTATGCATTTTGTACGCTAGGCCTTTCTTGGCAATGCAACATGTCATTCTACAAAGAGTTTGCTGTCTCGGACAGAAGTGCAGCATTCAGCATTTCTGTCGTGTCGGGAAACACCATACTATGTCACATTTCATTTCAATACTTTCTGGTGCTGCAAAGCTGTCTCTATGTTCCCTGAGAATTTCTGTATTATGCGCGGAACACCCTAAGCTAAGGCCTCACTCAGCCTCTTCCCAAGTGCCACCTGCACCTCCTTTTTTGATTCCTCAAAGGCCTCACTGTAGACAGTACCTACAGTCTCCATGGCAGCTATTTGTTCTGCTGGTTCTCTTCCAGTCTGATCTGCTGGTGGCCTTGTCAGTGCTGCACAATTATTGAAGTTAACTGCTGTCATGATGTACTGACATTTTGCTTATTGACTCTATAAGACATAAATCACATTCCCAATATGGCCTACAGTGTATGTGTCATGTGGCCTTGATTACAAACACATTGACTTTCGAGCCACCGCAAAAATGAAAAAAAAATAATTTATAATTACTTCTCTCGCCTCCCAACTTTAACTGTCTTTACCGTTCAATTATGTTTGCACTTCAACTCAACACTGAACTAGGAACCCTTGTGTCTAACTTCTGCTAGACCTAGCTGAGCCAACGAGCACGGTGTTTACTTAGACATTCCCTCAGTAATTATAATTGTATAATGTCTATTTTGTGGTGTTTCTCGGTGTCAAAGTCATAACAAAAATATAAAGCCAGTTCAAATAGTTTGAAAATCTTTATAGCGGATACCTCGTCCCCTACTTTGCAGAGCACAAAAAGCCCTTGCGTTTGTTCTATGCAAAGAGCCTGACATTAAAGCCTCACGTCTGAGCTTCCAAACGATGCTCAACTTGCGCTGGTTCGAGGCTAGAAACGATCCCAAGGACTGGCCACACACTTTCTAGTTTTCCAAATTATTGAGAGCTCCTGTGAACCATGAGATGTCAGTCAAAAGCTGTATTAGTAATGCTGGGGGCAGCATTAAAGAATAATAGTGTTTGCCTACAGACCACATACAATATTTGGTTTCAGAAACTATTATAAGAAATGCATATGAATTCCTCCCCTGTCTCTTCTTCTTTCTCTCTCTTTGCACAGAGAGATCCCCCTTTCCCCAAGCTCACAGGGCTTCCTTTTTTTGCGAACAGCTGCAAATTACCTTGCTGAGTAAAGCTCTGGGTTTCGGGATTACGCTGAAGCTGTGGTTGATTTAGTGGCATTTGAAATTAGAAATTATACTCCCTCGAATAATACATCCTTGTCACAACCAATTAAGCACTTCCCAGGAAATAAAGGAACACAAATGTAAATTGATCCGTTTTTCAGCCCTTTTAACCTGGGGAAGTTGGCAGCCTGAGGATTCCTATCGGAGTGGCGTCATTGCATGAAGGCAAGTTTGCCCCAATTATTTAAACATTAATTTCAATCATATTTAATTTTGTATGCAGCTGATCTAGCAAATTCTGCAGATCCATAATTACAAGTCCCGTCGAGGATGGGGAATCACGATGAGATTTCGAGGAAGTCGACCCGCCGCAGTAATTAGTGGAAATACCGCATGGTTATGATTGAGTCTAATTGACTTTGTGTGAGATTTATGCTTCGCGCGTCTCAGCGTGAACCTGTCGGCTGTCTCACGGG
>NC_137193.1:9651432-9653932 GCF_960531495.2 Zeus faber | reverse complement strand
CAACCTTCTGTATTCATCAGTGTGATATCAAGCACACATTGGTCAGAATAAGGTCAATAACCGTAATAACACAGTTTCCTGATGGACTATGGAGGAATGATCTTCACCTGGACTCTCACTTAAAAGGAAACCATCGATCGGCGTTGCTCAGCGTTATTCAGCCTCTCTGTAAGTGAACTGAGTTTCCCCCATGTAATCTTAGGGGGATATTTAACACCATTGTTTAACATTTTTCTACTATTTATAGATCAAACTTGATTTTGAAAATACGTTGAGAAATAAAAAAAAAACCCACAAAGGAACACGAATCTGGAAAAATCTCCTTTTCCTTCAAAAAAGGTTTCTTCAACTTATTTGGCTGCTCCTGGCCATTTTAGAAATGTGCAAGATGGCGGGTTTTTCTGTGGTGGGACACATATTTAAAATATGGTGTTATGTTGGCAATAACAAATCCATGGGGCCAGTTTTTTCACAGTGAAATATTAGATTCACAGTTTCCAAATGAGGCAAATATTATTTTCCATGATTTGATTTCCGTGATTTTCGTACCCCGCGCTCTGGTTCCCGGTCCGGCTGCCTTTGAAATGCGGGGCCGTCTTTTTCAGCGAGGATTTTGGCCCACGATGAGTTCATAAGCGACGCTGGGACGTGGGTCCTGGGACCCCAAAGCGGTGGGAGTGCCGAGTGGCTCGGCAAGCGGTGCCGTTGGCCGGAAAAGAGCTTGTGTGGCCGGCTCCCACGAGTCCGGCGGTGCGGAGCGTGACTCAGAGCTGGGTGCGTTTGTACGTTTTGGAGGCAGCGGTTGGTGCTCACAAGATTCTGCCATTTTCAAAGACATTAGCCGTCATTTTTAATATTTTGCCACGTCGTCTGCACCTTGCGCCAGATTCAGTTCCACGTATGTAACCTCGTATTTGGCAAGGAATGCTGTGCTGATGAACAGTATTATTTCTTTTACGTATATGTATTTACACATGTGTGCACGCATAAGGTAGTACTGGTACTAGGATGGATGCGCGGGTACATATCTCTTTGCGTGGCTCGTCTTTCTGTTTGTTGATCTCTATTTCTCGTTCCGTCTGAATTCTAAATCAATATAATCTGTTTACCAGGATCTAAATCACTCTACTCTGCCTGGCGCTCACATGATGACTCAGTCTGCTTGGTCACTTGCAGTGTGCATCCCATGTCCCAAGCCTACTTCATATTTCTCTCTACCCTCCCCACCCTCCCTCCCTCCCTCCCTCCCTCTCTCCCGGCTCTGTGGCTCTATGTCTCTTCACCCCGGGGCCGTGTCACACCATAAAGGGATTACTCTGAGTCAAGGGTTAGACAGAAATGGAGAAGCGAGAGAGAAGGGATAGATAATAGACAGTTTCCCTGTGCCCAACCCATCTCTCTCTCTCTCTCTCTCTCTCTCTCTCTCTCTCTCTATATCTCCCTCTGCCTCCCTCCCTCTCTCCCTCCCCCCCTCTGTCTGTCTCTGAGCTGGTAGTAGTAGTAGTAGAGGATGATAGACTGTTGTGCCGTGGCCCCCAGCCAGCCAGCGCCCTAATCCACTTTTCTGTATCTCATGCTGTGTGTGGAAGACTGCCGCCAAGTGTGTTTATGCTCCAAAATAAAAGCTATTTCATCCATGCTGTGCAGTGTTATACCCGCCTTCCAGTGTATTTTTCTATATATATACAGTATGTGTGTGTGTGTGTGTGTGTGTGTGTGTGTGTGTGCACCTCTCTTTGTCGGCACTGCAGCCAGACGTGCACACACACACACACACACACACACACACACACACACAAACACACACATACACACCCGGTGTGGTGCGTTACTGCGATTGAAGCCGATGACGCAGCGACAGGCTGGGATGGTTCTGCTCGTTGGCCTCAAGCTACCGTGGCACCGGCGACAAGGTTGGTGCAGCCGGGGTGAAGCGTGCTCCGGACTCAGCCCAAGCCCTAGTTTTCAAACGTGTGCCCTCCTCCTTTTCCTCAGCCCTCGCTTACTACCAGCTGAAACTAAAAAGCAATATCTTCCCCAACCGGGGGTCAGCTCCGTGAACCCGCACTCACCTCCATTGGCTCGCTCGCCAAAAAAGACGTGTGTGTTGGAATTACATGGAGGGAGAGAGAGAGAGAGAGAGGGGGGGGGGGGGGGGGTTGAGGACGGTCTTTCCCATCAGGGGAAGGGAAGGGATATTTATTAACCTCTCACACCTCTCTGTCCAGCCTCCCTTCCTCCCCCGCCTCCCCCCCTCCACAGCCCCTCAGGAACAAACATGTCAGCACCTGCCGCTCACTAACGGCTTAATAGCGTGCGGCCATTTGTTTCCCGGTGTGTGTGTGTGTGTGTGTGTGTGTGTGTGTGTGTGTGTGTGTGTGTGTGTGTGTGTGTGTGTGTTGACGCTCATTTTAGTTTACGGAAAACAGGATGACACACAGACTAGCAATAGGGTATATGGAGTTATTGGATCAATCAACCCAGCGGAGAGAGAGAGAGA
>NC_137193.1:9631432-9643932 GCF_960531495.2 Zeus faber | reverse complement strand
AATTGTAATTGCTCTGCGTTTTTTTATTTCTAATGTTTTTCGGTCTAAAAGTATCTGAAACAAGACAACGGCAGCACAGACATGATTGAGGTCTCGTTAGAACCGGGATGTTTCAGAAGTCTTGTCGTTAGCTTTTGATCGATATCGATCTACATTTGGAGTGGAACTCAGTCAAAAACTGTCGGTATCTAATTCATTTCAGGAGCGGGCCGCTTTGTCGTCGTCATCATCTGAAGTTATATAAGTCCAAGCTTCGTTACTCGGAAGTCATGTGCATCCAGCCACTTGTAAGTACGACACTGAGGGTGAAGGAGAGTCGTCTACCTTCATGGCGAACTTCGTGCATGGAACGTAGCCGCTTCGTACTTTTTGCTTTCCTTTATATTCCTTTCCACTCCCTTGTTTATATTGCGGCTGTGTCCAAATACATGGAGTAACAACGCATAAAAGTCACAACTACTGGGAAGTCAGTAGCCTCATCCGCCATCTTGGGAGTGCTGTAAAACTGTGCAGCGTCATTGCGTCACGTCCTGCCTCCTGCACATTCTACCCAGGTTCACCCCTCGCCTAAACCAAACGGAGTATTTCCAGTAGGTGTAAATGCGAATGACATGGACAGTCTCCGGTAGTGTGCTACATGTGTGAAAGGGCAACTCAGGACAATGTCCCGACCTGATTATTCGGACATTGTCCAGGGTTCATGTGTGAAAGCAGCTTTAGACCGATAGCTTGAGCCGGGTCTGCTTTTAAAGGAAACTCGGAATACTGTAACTGGCGCTGCATTTTACAAAACCTTGGAAACTCTAATCATTCAAAGAAGACGTTTTCACACCCCAGGAAGTTCTTAGAACCATTGGAGGAACCAAACTTTTCATTTGTGTCCGCACTGCACTGCGGGATTGATCGTAATTCTCAAAACACCGTTCTTCATATTTGAACTAAACGCCAGAACGACATGTGGTGACGAAAGTGCATGTTGATTGGACCAGACGTGAGTGTACGGTGTTTGTAACTTTAGTAACTTGTACTGCGTTTCACAGAACCCGAAAAACGGTGATACGTACCTAAAACGACTAAACTGGATCCTGTGTACTGCTGCCTGCAGCTATATTTACTATTATTATTATTAATTATATCCCGCATTAATAATATTGTTTATTTATTTATTATATATATATATATATTTTTTTTTTTGTTTTTATTATTTTTGTATTCTTTTTATAATTATAATATATTTGAATTCATAATATTATATTTATACTACCATGAATAATAATAATAATGATGCTGCACGCAAGCAACACATAACACTATGCGCTTCGATGAAAGGGCGCCTTCACTCACGCCCAAATGTTTCTCTCGTACCTGAAGAGATTTGTGAAATAAAACAATGTGAATAAAGCCGCAGTTCCCATCTCCTTCATAGGGAGGATCATTTGCTCCTATTGCCGGCGGGACCACGTCTCCACTAATCCACTCCGACCATGAGCCCACTGCTAGCTCCTTTTTCCAGCTACTTCTCTGTATTTTGAGTTGTTACTATCATGTGTGGGGGGCGGATTTATTGTCGCACTCTCCTATTTTTCTGAAGCTATGCCAATAACTCGTCGTAGGGCTGTTGCGGACGCTCAAAATCATTAGAGCAGCGGGCTTGTTGTCAAATCGATAATAATTACACCACGAGAGGCTCTTTCTTTGCTCCGTCCCACTAATGATTTCACACAGCCACGGCCGCATCGTACCGGAGCAATAAAACGTCGCTCTTTTGTCCAGAGCACGGAAGAATGACTGGATGAGAGAGTGAGACAGAGAGGCCTTTAAACCATCCTTTATTGGTTTAAATGTCTTAGTTAAAACAGAGTATGAAGAAAATCCAATTAATAAATAAATAATACAATGTGTAGTGATCCCCCCACCCCCTGCCCACACCCTGTCCCATCATCATACACATTGCTGCATCATACATACAGCCCCATTAACATTGTTATACATTATTGCACACACCATCAAACAGACAAAATTTGTGATTCTCTGACTATGGTGCATAACACGCCTCCCAGTGCCCAGATAGTCCAACAAAACCATCCAAATTTGAGAAAATCTCTTAATATGCAAATTCTACACCAAGACTAGCTGTAACAAGTCCTCTGAACATCAGTTGAGGATGAATTGATCCCGTCCATTTTTGTTTGTTTGGTTTTGTAAGCCAGATGCTCATATTTGCCTGACCTGTTGTGAAGTTGAGCAGACTAACACATCTACATCGAGATGCACTGTATCTATATCAAAACCGTTTGGTCAAGCGTCTCTCCAAGCCCACTGAACGGTCGTTGCAATAGAGAAGTCATTTCTCTCAGTCTCGGACACCTCAACCATAGGTGCTCCAGAGTTTCTTCAGTTTGGCAGAAAGGACATCTGCTCCCTACACTGGGGTCTATATGTGCCACATGTCTGGTCATAGACACGTGCCCGTGCACAATCTTCCAATGTAGATCCGCGGTGCGCTTCTCTATCGGAGGCTTGTACAGGGACCTTCAGCTGCCTCTGGAGGGAGAGCCTGGTGCACCCCTGACCACTTTGACTATGGCACTCCTGCCAGAGACACTTTAACACTGGTGTAGAACAGTGCCTTTGTTGATGTGTCAGACAAATGTTGTAGTTATTGAGTAAGAGAATCAGGCCATCCTCTTGTTCCTGCTCCACCACTGCTGCACCGATGGTCAATGAAAGAAACACTGCACCGCTGAGGGGTCCACAACAGCCTCCATCCCCAATGCTTACCTGAAGTGCCCAGGAACCGAACATGTGACCTCTTTAAGCCTTCTCTGGAGAAAGCAATTGGATTTAATACCAGTCTCTTCACTTAAAGTGCTGGTGGTCTTCCGCTGTCCTTCAGATCTTAGGTTGGGCAGCTTTGTTGTCCAGGTAGTGTCAAAACTCTCTACACACTGACAGAGGTCAGTGGACCCTGCTCTGGACCAGAGGGTTCCAGAACAAAGGCTTCTAGCTCCTGGTAGGAGCTACTGGTGATATCCTACCTACTGGTGGTATCCTCCCCAGATGAAGTTGACCAGTCTCTTTTGGATTTCCTTCACGAGTGCAACTGGTGGTTCGAAAACAGTAAAAAGGTGCCAAAGCATGGACGCAATCAGGTTGTTCGCAAACCAAAGCCCTCCCGCTATAGCACAACTGGGGAAGGACACAAGTCTATCTGGACAATCAGGGACTTACTTTCTCCAGAACTGCCTCGATAGAGGACAGCCTTGCCTAATCCCTCTATCAACTGCAGCCAGGCGGCTAAGTCCACCTCATACTTTCAACGTAACTGAGGCTCCTGAGTATAAAAGCTTGATCCTTGAAATACATTTTTTTACCAATACCGAAAGCCGCTCGGGTTCTGAACAGATAATTATGATCAACTCCATAGAAAGCTTTCTCTTGGTCAAGAGTTAACAAACCTACATCCATTTGTTGTGCATTTGATAAGTCAATTACATCTTGGATTAAAGACAAATTGTCCATTATTGTTCGTTCAGGTACACAGTATGTCTCACCAGTGTACTGTAGTGTCCATGAAATCTCGAGGTCTATTTGAAAGACGTTTTGACATTTTAACAATGAAACAGGCCTCCAGTTCTTCAGCATGCAAAGGTGTCAATTTTTAGGCAGCAGTGACGGCACTGCCCTTGTGCAGTTTAGTGGCAGAATTCCAGGGTTCAAGCAGTCTGTAAAACCTTCATATAAATCCATACCCAAAATTCCTCAGAAGTGTTTGTAATACTCAGAGGGAAGTCAATCGATTAGCTGCTGGACTGCAACAGACATCTCATGGAAGGAGATGGTGGAGACCAGTGAAGCTTTCTGTGCTTCAGCCAGTTAAGGATCCTTCCAGTATCTCCTCAACACATGCAGTGTCACAGTTCTCAGAGCTGAAAGGGTCGGTATAAAAATCAATTGCCAGCTTCCTCATTTCTGATGGGTCGGTTGTTATCGCACCACTGGGATGCCTAAGGTGCATCATCAGGTTCTGTTCCCTTGTTCATTCCAAGTTAAAAAAGAAGGATGTTGGGGCATCCATATCCCTGAGGTTGGAGATACAAGCTCTAATCAGAGCACCCTTTGCTTTTTCGTGAAGAAAGGAACCCAAAGCCTTCTTTTTACCTTCTAGTTTCTTATTGGTGGTAAAGTCATTTCCACTTTCACATTTCGTCCTCCCTTATTCAAATTTATTTTTCTAACTTCTCTATTGTGTCTTTCTCTATCACTGTTATCTGTCTTGTATATTGCCGGCAAAACATTTTAATTTGCGCTTTTCCAATTTCCCACCACATAGTCAGATTTCCAAAGTCTTTTGTTTTCGACCTCCATTCCTCCCAAAAAAACAAAAAAAGTATTGACAGAAATCTTTATCCTAAATGAGTCTTGCATTAAAATGCCAATAAGGACTGCGTCTCAGATGTACTGGTAAAGAGATATCAGCAGACACTAAGTGTTGATCTGAAATAGCAACAGGTGTTATTGTGGATTTTCTTAGTCGATTAGAGTAAATGGTTTTTTTTTTATGTAAATCATGTCCAGTCCTCTGTTATCTTTAACCATATATATTGCTCAACTGTTGAATTTAATTTCCTCCATGTATCTGTCAGATCATTTTCTCCAATCATGCTGGCTAAAGAGGAGGCTGACTGTGGATGATGCTGCTCTCCATTTTTAAAGTAAAGTGCTTAGTGCAATTCCAAACTCCTCCTAACGCGATCAAAGAGGTGTTGTTGAACTTCTTGACTGTCATTTCATTCCTGAAAAGCTCTAACCCTATCTAACCCAGTGTTGTGTGCATATACATTTTTGAAGATAAAATGTGTATTCTAACACCCAAACTAAGATTGGTGCCATGACAAGGGAAATATTTTCCTCTCCAGCTCATTTCCCATTCTACCTCATTATCTGGAGTACTGTGCGTTTCCTGTATAAAAATTGCATCCAAATGATTTGTTCTACTCAGCTCACACAGTGCAGCCCTCCTCCCCCTATCCCTCCCTCTATTGATGTTTAAAGTCTCTCCCCTTAAGCTCTCCATTACGAGAAAGAGGAAAAGAAAACAGGAAAATACATTGAAACCAAACCAGTAGAAAGAAAATCTTCGGTGCTTCACGCATCCTACATCTTTGAAGTATTCCTCTTGTTTTTCCTCAACTTAGTGAGTAGTTTTTTAAAGCAGAATCTTTTCTGCTGACTTAGTTTGTTATTCTCGACCTGATTCGGATGACGTGAAAGTTAAAAGTCGATCCCTATCGGGGAAAAACGTGGTCACGTCTGCGGTACGTCTGCCATAAGTTGAATCTAAAAAAATCATTAATTTCTTGTCACAATATATTTGTTGTTGATCATCGTGAGACGCAACATCAGAAAACTCTGAAAGAGAATCATCCTCCAGCACTTCCTCCTCAGTGTGTTCTTTATTTCCAGTGTCTCTATTCTTCTCAGTATCAGCTGTCTAGGTTGCGTGCCCGCCTCAGCGTCTGGCTGTGGCCACTTCTTTCCTCCTCAACTAGATTTTTGCTTTTTACTTTTTGCCTTTATTTTGGCAGACTACTTTCCCCCACAACGAAGTTAGGTAGCTGCGCAGTGTCGTTTCTTAACATTCTAAATCTCCCTGTTAGAGAGGTTTATGAAACAGGTGTGAAGTTGTGGTGAAGGTAAACAACCGCTGCACCAAACAAAACAACACAACACAACAAAACAAGGCCCTGCTCCAGGCTTCCCGAAGCAACAAGAAGCACACATTTTAGAGAAATTCATTCGGGAAGAACACAGGGAAGAAAGTTGCTTCTACTTGGAATATTGGTCTGTTTCTATCATTTACTGTTTTTAAAATGTGATTTAAACCGAATGATTAGCCGATTATATTAAATTAATTTTATTTATTCAATTTAATATGTCCAGTGCCATTAAAAGGATAGTTTCATAAAACCTATCACGATTTAAAGCACGCTGAAATCCAACGCCATGGCAAATAGTCATTCCTTCTTACCGTATTTTCGCGACTATAAGGCGCATATAAACGTCTTTTTTTTTCCTCAAAATGTGCGGCGCGCCCTATAGTGCGGTGCGCCCTATGTGTGTTGTTACTGCGGACGTTGTTGAGACCACCATGAGAACGTTAAAGGGGGAAGTGTGGGCGTGGATTGTGTATAAAAGAACAGGTATGTGCTTTATGCAGAACATTGTTGTCTTAACAACCCTTAAAATGGCAAAGAGACACGCCTATGAAGCACAGTTTAAACTGAAGGCTATCAGCTACGCAGAGGAACATGGAAATCGAGCAGCCGCGAGAGAATTCAAGATTAATGAATCGATGGTTCGCAAGTGGAGGAAGATGGAAAACGAACTCCGACAGGTGAAGAAGACGCAGCTGAGTTTCCGCGGACATAAGGCGAGGTGGCCCGAGTTGGAGGAAAGACTCGAGCGGTGGATCATCGAGCAAAGAACGAGTGGGGCGAGCGTTTCGACGGTCACTGTTCGACTAAAAGCAGTAACGCTAGCGGAAGAAATGAAAATTGAACATTTTCAAGGAGGTCCGTCGTGGTGCTTTCGTTTTATGAAACTGTGCCATTTTTCCATCCGGACCAGGACTACAGTAGCGCAGCAACGTCCGGCGGATTATAATGAAAAGCTGGCGAGCTTCCACTCCGACTGCAGCAAACACATCGCCGACAAACGCATCCAGCCAAGCCACATCACCAACATGGACGAGGTGCCGCTCACTTTCGACATCCCGGTGAATCACACGGTGGAGAAGAAGGGGACCAGCACGGTAGCGATACGCACAACGGGGTATGAAAAGGCGTCGTTTACTGTTGTGCTTGGCTGCCACGCAAATGGACAGAAACTGCCGCCTATGGTGATTTTTAAGAGAAAGACTTTGCCTAAAGAGACTTTTCCAGCTGGAGTCGTTATTAAGGCAAATGAAAAGGGCTGGATGGATGAGGAGATGATGAAAGAGTGGCTGAGGGAGGTGTATGTAAGGAGACCAGGTGGTTTTTTCCACGCATCACCATCGCTGTTAATCTGTGACTCCATGCGTGCCCATCTCACAGCCGATGTGAAAAACAAGGTGAAACAAATGAACGCTGTGCTTGCTGTTATTCCGGGAGGTCTGACAAAGGAACTTCAACCGCTCGACATCGGTGTGAACCGGCCGTTCAAAGTAAGGCTGCGAGCGGCGTGGGAGCGATGGATGACCGACGGAGACCACAGTTTCACGAAAAGTGGAAGGCAGCGCCGGGCAAGTTACGCCACAGTTTGCGGATGGATTGTAGATGCTTGGGCTAACGTGTCTGCTGGCACTGTTGTTCGAGCTTTTGCAAAAGCCGGCATCATTTCCGAGGAGCCGCACGGCACGGAAAGTGACTCTGACAGCGAAGAAGGGGAAACTGGCATGTCTGATTTAGCGCAGCTGTTTAATTCAGAAACAGAGGATGATGACTTCGATGGGTTTGATTAATACTTTGTAATAAATACATGAATAAAGCACAAACATACTCAGTTTTGCTCCCGTTATATTTTTAAATACGCAGTAGAGGTATTTAAACGTAGTAGAGGATATGTACCGGTATATAATACCCGCGCCCTATAATCCGGTGCGCCTTATGTGTGTGTTAAATACAGTAATGGCACACATAACTGAGACTGCGCCTTTTAGTACGGTGCGCCTTATGGTCGTGAAAATATTAAATCAATATTTACAAACTGCAGCCTAATAATAGTCATTACATCAAATTTAAAATCAATATTTACATACTGTAGCCTGATAACAGTCATTACATCAAATTTAAAATCAATATTTACATACCTGATACCATACCTGTAGCCTGATAATAGTCATTTCTCTCTTGTGCGTGTGTCCCGCAAAATCACGTCTGCTGTCCTGCAACAGAACAATATTCAGGTGGTCATCCTACGTGACCCCCACCGGAAAGTCAATTTCCTTATCCTCCTCCTTTTTTATTACTTAATTTCCTTGCCTAAATATTTGAGGTAGTGACTCAGCCCTCCCAATTACCGGTGTCTGCAGCGGGGGCCAAAGGAAGCACCGGGTCGAGATGAAGAAAGACCATCCATCCATTAATCTTTTAGACGGACTAAAAGTCGCATGGATGGATGGATGGAGGGAGGTCTATCTATCTATCTGTCTATCTGTCTGTCTGTCTGTCTGTCTGTCTGTCTGTCTGTCTGTCTGTCTGTCTGTCTATAATCTAAGCCCTATCATATAAATATACAGAATGCATATACTGTATATACTGTAGATAGCTCTGAATTTCCGCTAATCACCAACACTCCCTTATTTCGGCTAGATACAAATTACACACAAGATAAAGAAGAAAGAAAGAATGAGGCAGAACTGTTCAGACTCATTCGACAGATGGCTCGGCGGACAGAACGACTGTCATTTGCAATATGCGTGCTGGCAAAATTAAAACACGCCACAGAAGGTACAGCTTTGTCAGTGTGGCGTCCCCGAGCCAGGGCACTAAAACCCGTCGACCTGAATGTGCGATGGTAATCCAAATTCCCCTTTAAAAATCTGTATTTTTGTTGTGGAGAAGTTCTGAATCCAATGTGTGAAAGTGTAGCAAAAACAGATGATCGTCATGGCTTTTAAATGGAAGTTTGAAAATAATTAGTTGTCGGGTTAAATATGCATTTAGATGAGCAACAGGTAAAACCCCCATCCCCACACACACTCAGGAGAGAGGAGCCCTGTTTTGACCTGTGTCCATATGCAAACTTGTGTGTTTTCTACAACCCTATCTTCTGTGTCTCAGTGCCGGAGGCCCATGAACATGCCACTTGGGTGGCGCGTGGTAGGCGAAACTGCCACATATGTGTATACACGTGTGTTTATACAGTATATATACAGAGTTATTATGTTTGTATATACTGTACTGTTTATATTTATAAATTTGTGGTGTGGGGATGGTGTGTTTTGAGCAGCCACACTTGGCCTGGATCTAGGTAATTGGGGACCTAGGATCAGAGTGGCTGCATACCTGTTGCTTGCTGGTTGGTCTAACGAGCAGCAGGTAAAACCCCCATCCCCACACCCACTCAGGAGAGAGGAGCCCTGTCATGACCTGTGTCCATCTGCTCCGGGGCTTGTTCTATCAAGCCTCTGCACAATAAACTTGTGGGTTTTCTACAACCCCATCTTCAGTGTCTCTGTGCCGGAGGTCCCTGAACACACCACTTAGGTGGCAGGTGGTAGGCCAAACTGCCACCTATGTGTGTATACGTGTGTATATACACATTCATATATATCATATATATATAATCTATCAGGATCATATGTATATGTATGTGATAAATAAAAATCTTGATTTTAAGTATACTGTATATTTATATATACATGCTAACCGAAGTCCGTCCATCAGCCTGTCAGTCCTCCTGTTCTGTGCCCACTTCACATTCCTCCCCCTCGACTTCTTCCTCGGCTTTGTTTTCCCGCTTGTATAAACAGCCCTGCAGCGCCAGCCTGAGCCTGTACTTTTTTCTCTATTCTTACTTTTCTTCTGCAAGTAATTCATCATTTGTCACACTTTCCCTCCTCTCGGTGGGCTTTGTTTACCCTGGCAGTGGCGACATCGATCAGCTTCGCATGATGACGATTTTCTCGCTCCTTCTCGCTTGGTCAATTTAATTGCCAATATACAGAAGATAAGCGGTGGAGAACTACTCACCAGGTGAGATAAAACCATCGATCTATGAATTGAGTGCATACCTGGGCATGTAGTTAAAGCCTGTTTGGGTTTCAGCCATATTGCCTTGCAACATTTTACTGCTATGTAATCACATCCTGTCGGAAAATTATATGCCGGGAGCCACTGTCATCAAATCGGCTGATTGAAGTCGATCCCGTTCCCTTTCGCTGCAAAGCTTGCCCTTTTTGAGTCTGTCGGTGTCCATTTTGTGCACCATCGAATTGGCGTCCAAATTAGAGTGCTAGAACACTATTTAGTACACCAAGCTAGTGTTAAATATAGTCCGAAATCAATATGTGCTCAAATAGTATGTGAAAAAGATCAGGATGTCGTACTACAGACAGTGAAACATTGTAGTATGCAAACACTCCCCACTATGAATGTATCACACAAGGCATTATGAGGCCGGTAAACGTTTCTTCTTAGTCTCGTTGAAAGCTGAAAGGAAATGGACGGCGTCGTTCTTCTAACTTGCATTCATGAGTGCACTGGACAATAGCACGGACATGTGGACATGTAGTAGGCTACTTAGTATGCCGCTTTGAACACAGGGACGATTCATTAATTATAGAAATGTGAGTATGTATTCATCAGAGGTCCATGGAAGCAAGTCTTTCCCTCTCTCCTTCTCGCGCTCTCTTTGAAACCAGCACTTGAGCCGCCCTTAGATGTAGCGTTCGGTCCTTGTCCGCATCCGTCCCCCCTTCGACCCCATCTCGGCTCCCGCCCATCTTCCTCCATCAGAGGCTGCGCTCGCGTGGCCATGAGTAGCAAAGAAAAAAGAATAAAACACACAGGGACGCGAACACTTATTTAGCTTATCTGAGAGGAAAGGGAGAGACAGGCAGAGAGAGAGAAAGACAGAGAGAGAGAGAGGGAGAGGGAGAGAGACAGACAGCCTCCAGCTAATTGCCCTCGCACGCAAACGGAGATGCGGGAGATCTGTTTTCCCGTGTCACGAAACGAAGGAATAGCTCTCTCCATTTTATGTGTATATAAGTAATGATCACGACCGTCGGCGAAGTTGTTCAGGAAATAATGAAAACATGGCTAATAATGGAGAGAATGTCACATTTTATTGTGCTAATGAAAACTTAATTGCCGGCATTCAAATTTATGACGGGGGCCTCCTCGCGGCCGTAGAGACTCCAAATGAAGCAGGGATTGGATGGAGGTGCGAATGGGGGGGTGGGCTTGGAAGATATTTAGGGGGGTCCCTGTGTAAACACCCCCTCCGGCGTGGCCCTCGGCGGCGGTGAATAGGGATTGGGGGGGTGATGGGTGAATGGGGGCAGGGTTCTCCACTGCGGCGGGAGTGGTAAACTATATGATGGGAAATTACCGTCAAACCAGCGTGACCCAGAACCCAATACACTGTACTGATTGGTCTTTTCAAGGGTTAATTTCGCTGTAATTCCAGCATTCTGCCTCAACTTTTATTTATTTTCCTGAGTTCTGCCTTCAGTTTCATCGTGGCATGGCCGTCAGAAACAATACACACACACGCACACCAACACACACACACACACACACACACACACACAGGCGGACACGCACGGCTCAAGAGACTCTCGGGTGGTTTTCCAGTCATCGCACCACAATAAACAGCGGAGGGTGTACCCAGCAGGCCACCCGAAATGGTAAATGTGCTCTAGGCTCGGTCCACCTGAGAGCACTCCCGTGTAATTGTGTATTTAAAACGGCCGCTGTATTTAAAAAAAAAAAAAATTTCTCTGCCCCTCCATGCAGAAAGCAAACAGAGAATAACCAGACAGATTCAGGGCTTTATGTTGCGTCACGTAACGATGTCCGCAGTAGACACGGGTCTGCATGTGCATGTGTGTGTGTGTAAATTGAACGGAAGCCCTCATGTGGAGGGGGTTTTGGGACCGATAAACTCGCTCGCACCTGCCTGCCCCGGTGAAACAAAAGAACAAATGGAAAAAGGGTTTTGAAATGTAACTTTATGAGTGAACGGCAGAACAGGCCCCTGAGACCAAAAGTGGAGGGCGATCGAGCTTGAGAAATACAGAGAGAGAGAGAGAGAGAGAGAGAGAGAGAGAGAGAGAGACAGAGAGAGAGAGAGAGGCCAATTTCGGAGGACCTCAAGGTGACCGATTTGCGGTTTCCAGAAAGAATTACTAAAGAAACGAAAACAACAACGATTGCTGCTGAGTTCAATTTGCCATTGTTTTGTCTGATCACGGATTAGCGGATAAGATACGATACGATAAGAGAAAGATACTTTATTCATGCCCAAAGGGAAATTCAAGCAGCAACAAAATATACTTTTAGATTAAAAATGACTTTGTATTTTCAGGTTGGTTCATTTATTACAAAAATAAAATGTGGAAATATTCAAAATTTTACTTCAGAATGTTTTCTTCTCACTGAATGTTAATATTACAATGAAGAAATTATTACAGTTACTGTCATATATTTTACAAAGTAGATGTGGTGCGGGGATGGTGTGGATTTAGCAGCCACACCTGTCCTGGGTCAAGGTAATTGGGGCCCAGGATAAGAGTGGCTGCATACCTGTTGCTTGTTGGTTGGTCTCACAAGGAACAGGTAAAACCCCCATCCCCACACCCGCTCAGGAGAGAGGAGCCCTATCATGACACATGCCTATCTGCTCCTGGGCTTATTTCAACCAGCCCCTGCTCGCCAATATACTTGTGGGTTTACAACCTCTCATATGTGTCTCTGTGCCAGAGGTCCACTTGGGTGGCGTGTGGTCGG